>NC_088602.1:177197183-177533969 GCF_036013475.1 Columba livia
TGGTTGTAATTTGCATGCAATAAGTATAATGAAATCTTAGACACTAGCATTTTCAAGTTTTCATTCTGAATGAGAAAGACTATTCTAAAATAGGGAGAAAAAAAGAGGACAAATGAAGAGATAATGCAGAGTTAAAGAAAAAAGGAACACAAATGTCAACTGATTCTTGATTGGACCCCACCCCTCACTTTGGTTTAAATCAGGGAACTAAATGACTTTTCAAACTTATGGAGAGTTTACATTACCTTGCATGTACTGTACAGTATTTGCCCAGTGTTCTGTGAATTGTGTCTAACACCTTCCCAAAGCCTGCTCTCTTGTTACAGATATGAAAAATGTTGTGTTTGCTTCTGAGACATTTGAATGTAGTTGACCATGATTGAAAGTGTTTGAATTAGCATGTCTTAATGAGCCAGCTGAACCTTGGCATCTGATGATGAGCCTGTTGTTACATGCACCTGCTGTGTCTCTAAAGTCAAACCTGCTAAGTTCAGCCATGCTTTTGTTGGACATGATTAGGAGTAGAGAAGAAAGAAAAGATCAAAATGTGTTTAACTTTTCAGAAAGTTATTTCACTTTGGAATTTCCATGCATGTGTTTTCTTTGAATATTTCCTTATTTCACTTAGAGCATGAATGTTTAATTGTCATAACAGTATAACAAACTTCTGCTCACTTTGCATCTTAAACTGCAATGAAAAACCTAGTGGACTCAACCAAGCAATGCATTTTGTATAAATGTCTCAGCTTTACTTTGAAGGTTTTCAGCAAATTGTGTTGTTGCTAGTTTTTAAACAGAAAACATTGTGATTTACCTTGAAATATCTATGCAATGGTTTCACAATATTAATAATTCTCTGGGAACTCATGATAAAAAGCATATTTTATAGTTGTAGTATAACAGTATCGTTTTACCCGAAATTCTTGCTTATTGCAATAGACATGTAATAGTTTTATTATCCAATATACCAGTTCTGAGATATCCTGAGCAGTGGAAGTGATGTAACAAAAGCATGTTACATAATTCTTAAACCTTCAAGATTTTATTAATAATGGAAAGAAAAGGAAATTTCTAGAATTGCCTCCATAGACTAGCTTATGGAGAATTTGAAATGTATTTTTCTGCTGACAGACCAGTCTTGGATATGCATGGTGAGTGAGTTTGTGACCATTTTGCAGAGGCAGTCTGTAACATGGGTCTTTGCACTTAAATATGAAACAGTGGTGGGAAAATGTGATGATGAAGAGGAGGCAAGGTTTCGTGTTTAGGGAAGACTACTCCAACTTCTTAGGGTATCTATTTTTAAGATGCATATAAAGGACCAAAGAGGCAGATAGGATACTTAAATGATTTTTTGGAGCACAGAAGATGAATTCACTGAACTCAATGGGAGTTACTACAAATTTGCAAATCTAGTGGCTTTGCTAGACTTTCAGTTTCTTCCACCCCTCTCCCTGAGGGCTTTCTGCCTCACTGCCTTTCCTTGTTTTGTCACTGGAGGATACAGGGAAATTGCTCAGTGTGGATGGATTTAGATGTGAGGTAGCAAGCTATCAACATATTTTTCTTGGCAAAGATAAGATGGTCTCCAGTGATTTGTTTTCTAAACTTCTGAAAGGGTTTCTAACGAAACACAACCTGAAAGACCTAATTTCTTTAAAAAAAATTACAACCCAACTTCTTTAAAAAAAATTACAACCCAACTTCCTATTCTGCCTAATTTGAACTTAAAATAATTTCTCTACCAATTTAACTTTCTTCAGACATTTTTTCTTAATTATTCTATGGATATTTCATGTTCTAAATCTTTCCTGTTAAATCATTCTCTCCATATCCTCACATTACTGTCATATATTTTGTCCCCTCAGGTTTCAGATATCTATTGGGTTATGCTTCTTAAAATTGAATTCATTAGTCTAAGTTCTACTAGCTTTATAGAAACAAATGATTTTTTTTTCTCTGCTGTAAGTCAAGATACTTCTGTAAATCTGCTCTAAGTCATACTATCCTTTCTGTGTAGCACGCTATTGTGTAATTCACAGTTTATTATCCTGAAATAATGTTGGTATTTTAGTTTCTTTTCTCGTCTTCTACCTTTTGAACTGAACTTAAGTAAATTCCATACTGTACTTCTTTGCCTTTGTTGTAAAAAGCTCATTTAGTACACTTCCCAATTTATTATCATTGTGCTGTTTAACCTCTTCCTGATTGTTAATGAAGATGGATCTCTTGCATCTTTTGCATCTCTTCCATCTTTAATGCTGACAATCAATCCAGCGCTTACAGACCTTGAAAAATACCCCAAAACTCATTCTATTGATATTTAATGCTATGTTATTACTTTTCTGCTTGTGTTTTCTTCATTTGATTTTCCTATGAAGACCTGTTTATTTCCAGGCCAGACCAACTGAACATCAACAGATAGCCCAAAAATACTAACAAAACTTTTGTAAAATTCAAAATCCAAATCCTTGTATTCTGTAACATACTAATTTCACCCAGCATAATAAGCTTTTAATGAAGCCAGGGTGTTTATTCCTTGTTGTTCAGTTAATATCTAGAATACAAGTATTTTTGGCTAACCTACTTCATTTTCTAGACCTGATGTGAGGTTTGTTAGGCATTAACTGTCAGGCTCATGGATTAATTTTTGAATGCTGGTTCTGTAGCAGGTGTGTTTTAGACTACTCAGCACCTGCACATTTATGCATGTGTCCTCCAACACCTGCTGGTAGGTTAGGGAATTAATTTACTAACTGAATGTCTCGTGGATTTGCTGACTTTATTGCCTCCCTGTTTTCTTGTTCTTGCCCTTTATTTGTACATATGCTTATTATACAAGTTGTCAGTTTTCGCTTACTAAGTCAATCAAGAAAGATAAAGGATGGTTCAGTGTAGTTTTTGATTCCCTCACTCTAACTCTGCCCTCCAGAGTGTTTTGGTAATGTCAGTTCTTGGCAGCGTGACTTCTCTCGTACTAACAAATCAGTGCTCTGGGATGTTTCCTTCACAAGTTTATCCTTTCCCTTGTGAAGCTTTCCCCTGGCAGACCTCTTTCTCAAGGAAATTGCAACGTATTAATTGTGTGTGTCAGGTGAGTTGAAAAACAGATACACTAAAGTCTCTATTTAGCCTAGGATATAAGAAAGGAGAAGACCCTGTTCTTAAGCAGCCTGCTGAACACAGTGAATCTGTAGTGAGAAGTACAGACGCAAGTAGTTTTCTGTCCTAGTTGGGAGAATCAGAGATAACAGAAGCTACCTAAAAATGCTTGGAAGCAATGCTTTTCTGAATTCATCTGACCTGTACTGAGATTTGTGATGATGTCCATTTTCAGTAGATGTTTAGCAACCAAAGTTCCTGAGCTGGGTGCCTTTTATTGCTGTTGCTGAAGAGGGATGCCTGTCATTCCATATACTGTCTAGGCTGGATTGTCTACCTTAGGCATCTTTATGGTCTTTGGACAGAAAAAAAAAGCAGCTCTTTCAGAATAATGCTAAAAATAGGACCCTATCCTAGGTGTTGTCTTTGGAAAAACCTGTTTTGTTTTACAACGGACATAAAGCCAATGTAGCCTAGCAGCTACGGTAGATGGTGTGGATATCCTGCTACATCTCTAGAAAATCTCATATTTTACAATATTCCTAGCCTCACAATGAATTAATGGGATTTTAAACCACAATATAAGATTAGTTCTCAGATGCAGTGTCATAAGTAGCTTCAGCTTCTGAAGAATTGTAAACATTCACCAGCTGTGGGAAGGCTTTGAGTTAAAAATAATCCAGAGAAGAAGAAATATTAGTTGCATCTAGAAATGGAATCACATTTGGAACAAAGAGATTAAGTTCCTAAAAGAGAAAAATCCAGTAACTTAAAAGATAAACCTAGAAAGACTGGTGTAATAAAATGTCACATTGATTATGGCAATAAAGATTGCTGTTAAAAATGCCTTACAGAGCTTCATCTATGAGGAAAAAACGATATAGAAGATCAATTAAATCAAATATTGAAAGAAGGCATTGTCTCTGCTGCTGGCTGTTCATAGGCATCTCCACTAATATTAGTATATTCCCTCTGGTAACCAGTTTTATATGGACTAGGGGAAATTAAATGGCACCACTCAAAGAGATCAGTATCTCCTGTTTGAGGTTGATGACTCATTAGCTTTTTGAAGTGAAACTAGGTCCATTACCACCTAAGACATATATGAGGGTAACTGTTCTGCAGCTGTTTCTGACCATAAATTGAAAAAATGACCATTCTATAGTAGGAGGATGCTGTACAATTTTAAGGTCATATCCCTTAATTCATCTGCAACGTTGCAGAGATTAGGGAGTCATGTTATGGGAGCTTTGATTTTCAAAATGTATATTTCTATTTAGATGACTTAACAGAAACATTGTCTATTTTCCAAAAGCAGCCACAACAGCAGCTTTTGCAAGATTTAGAAGCATTTAATAGAATATGAAAAGCAGGGATTACTTGTGTTAATATATTAGAGAAATGTCAATTACACTGCTGTTTGGAATAGTAGGTAAGGATTAGTAGTATATTTTTTGGCAAATGCTGAAGTGAGACTGAAAACACAATCTGATAGTCAGTTAAAAGAAATTAGGTCATTTTGAGGAACCATCAAGTACCACTGAAACTACATGCCTGACTGTTCTCTTAAAGCTTCCCCGTCAATCAGCTCACAAGATGTGCCTTTTAAACAGACTCAGATATGTTAATAAGCATTTCAGCTTAAAAGTGTTTGTCAGCAGTTTTAAAATATTCACAATTCAACTCATTGAAATTGCTTTCCTAGGGTTTAGCGGCATGCTTGGGAGCATCTGTCACAAAGCTTTTCCATGAAGGATCACACAGTATGGTAGCTTAGTTCCTATTTTATGTGATAAAGCAATACAATAAATAGTATGAGGTGAACTGATTTCACATTAATTTCTGCTGTTGAACACATCCTGCCATTGAAACAATTACTCTAGTATTCAGAAAGTGTTCTCAAAGTAATTGTCCAGATCCTCAGCTGCTGTAAACTTGCAGAGATTCACTATCTGCAAATTCATTTGAGGTCCAGCATAGTTCACATAGAACCCTAAATGTGTGATACAGTAAGAGAGTCCAGACAGTTAAACATATTCAATCCTGTAATTTTAAGCAGGGTTTGTCCTATAGTATTGTCTGCCACTATATCTAACCCTACATTTATTATTTTCAATAGGGGATGAGAGCAATACCTCAATTTTTGAAAAGTTTTGGAATTATCTGAAGACAAAAACTGTAATTTACCCCTCTCTACACACAGGTTCAAATGAGAACCTGGGATGCAATTCTCTTGTCAAATCTTACATGTGGCCATTTCAAATTGTAAGGAAAGAATATAAACCCTCTAAGTACAGTAAAGCTATTTCTGAAAAAAGTAGGGGAGAAAAATGCTTTTCCCTATTGTTTCTTGCACTCTAACTGGATCATTTAGTGTGACTTTTAGGCACTTCACATTCATTTTTGAATGAAGTGATGATGTTAAGAGCTGTAAAGTAATTTAATGTATATTTCTAGAACCCTCTCAATAGATTATAGATACTGGAAAGTGAACCTGACTAATGGCAAGTGAATATGGGTGCAGAAGTAACCTGTTATTTAATAGTCAAACATTATAAAGTAAATAAATAATATATGTCCTCCATTGGGCTGAAACATTGGAAAGGGAGTGCCACTTTAATTGCTAATGATGCCTTGGTGTAAGGTAGTCTAAAAATACAGTATAGCTGGTGAACTGTGAAATAAATGAGTGAAGAGCAAATCACTCCTATTCCAGTGAGGAAATAATCTCTCTAGATGTGGGAGGTGGTACAGGCATTTCTCTCCTTTATCTCTAATCCTCACAGATGATGTACTGGCTCTGGATAGGATGGAGTCAATTTTATTCATATCATCCTGTATGATGTCATTTTGGATTTGTGATTCAAACAGTCTTTATAACACACCTGTGTTTTTTTTCCTATTGTTTAACAGTACTTGCTAACATTGAAACTTTCTTTTTTTCCCTCTCTGCACCCTTGCCTCCAGTGAGTATCTGGGAGTAGGCAAGAAATTGGCAGGGCACACAGCTGATCCAAGCTGGTAAAAAGGATATTCCCTACCATAAGATGTCATGTTCAGCAATAAAACAGGTAACAGGAGAAGAAGGTGTGGGTTTTGTCTTCTATGGTACTTGTTGCTCTGAGACTAGCTGGGCATTTGTCTGCTTGTGGAATGTGGAGAGCGACTGCCTTTGCATCCCTAATTTTTTTCCTCTTTCCTTCCCTTATTAAACTGTCTTTATCTCAACTCCTGAGTTCTCATGCTATTGCTCTTTCTATTTTCTCCCTGTCCTCTTTGGGGCAGGGAGTGAGTGAGCAGTTGTGTAGATGCTGAGCTGGTAGCTGGTGTCAACCCACCACAGAGAGCAAGTTGCAATAATATTGAAAATATCACTCCTTGACCAAGCTCTTGTTAAGGCTGCTAGTAAAATAGGAAATGGCTAAAAGAATGGCTATGGTCCCTCCTGCCCCACCAGCAGGTCTCAAACTACTCCACCTTCTCATGGTCTTTGCCTTACTGTCTTTTCAGCACAGAACATGTCTGGTTCTGAAAACTGTGATTGATTCCTTTCAGTTGTCTTAGTTTTCTTAAAATCAATCTGTGTGAGAATACTGATCTAGCATTCAGATATTTTCATGCAGTTCCTTCGCCCTTGGTGAGAGCAGGGAAAACCAGCAGGGTAGATGGTCCCTACTGGGCTCAGCACTGGAAAACTTGCCTTTCACTCTCATGCTGTCACTAGTCTGCACTGACCAAGTGTAACGAATTTTCAGCCCAGATGCCAAACATGGTGGCAGGTTGTGACAATTGTACTCAAATCCTTAACCAGATTGGTGGTAGTTTGGTACAAGCTCAAGGGAGGTGAAGGCCTGAGTTGTAGCCAGACCATGACCTCCTTCAGCTTACCTACAAAGGAGCAGTGTGACACTGTGAGAGCTGGTGCATATGACCTTGGAACACCAATCATGCAATAGATATATGAATAGTGGGTGTCTTTTTGCAAGGCTCATTGATCAAGAAACAAAGAATATTGTGAGTACAAGGAGTTTCATGTGTACCTTTCTCACCTTATATGATTTGAGTATGAGCCAACCACTTTATTCCATAAATATAACAGCCTAGTGAGACCTCTTTGAGCTTTCCCTGCTAGGCAGTGTGGCTGCAGGGCAGTGATCTCTCCTTGAATTCTGACGCTTCTCAAGGTTGCTCCTCCAGGCAGATAAACATTTTACCAACAGCAGATCTTTGGTAAGCAACCAATATCACATATAACCTTGTAGTATGGTAACTTTGAGTTTGCCTTGGTTACTTTGATTGCAAGCTGAATTGATACTAATGAAACATTACCAACCCACATGGCTATCTAATATTAATTATTATAACCTCTGTATTCCTTACCCTTTTTATTTCTGCTCTCTATGTAAATCATTCTAGTTTGAGGCTAACTCAATTTTCCTCTGTATATTTCTTCCATGCAATAATTAATAAGGTGAACCTCACCATGAAACTTACTGAACCTTGTCAAAACACTGCTAAACTTTGTTAAATTCTACCAAATTCATTGAACTCTGTCAAATTATTGTTATTGTTATTATTTTTTTTTTTGCCTCAGTAAAACCTATTGCTGCTTCTCTCTTTCGAGTCAGGTGCATTCCACTCATCTGCAACACAGGTGCAAGACTGAAGAGTATGTTATTTTGCATGGTCTGAGAAACCATTATCTTGATGTGTAGGCTGGAGCCTCTGTATTGTGTTTTTAGGGGAAGAACAGGCAAGGAGTGGAGGTGGTAACACAGAGAGAATTGAGAAGGTTGTTAGATAAGAGCAACGATACAGGGATCTCTAGCTTCAGGTGCCATAAGTTCAAAGACATGTAAAAACTAAATGTGGTTTGTTTCTTAGAGCATGCAGGCAATATGTCTATGAACTCAGCTAGTTCTCCAGAAAAGGCCATCAATGGCCAAAATCTGAAGATCTAATAAGTAAGAAAGGAAAAAAAATAGTTTCAGCTTTCTTTTAAAATAGACCCTTCTACGTTTCAGAAGTAAGTTGATCTCTACCAGAGCAGCAGTAGCTAGGCCTTGTATCTAGTTAGCACTATGGTTATTTAACCCCAAGAGTCTCCTGTGGCTTCTTTAAAAAGCCCCTTTTATTCCAGCCATGATACTTTTCTCTGTTGCAGTAACCCTTGGGGAAGCTGTGTAGTGTAAGATTGTATTCAGTCTACATTACCAGCAAATCACTTTCACACTTGGTCAGGTCTCTTTGGATTGATTGTCTGCATTTACACTCCTGTTTAAAGCATCCTCAATTTGGCCTGGAGGTAAAGCTGCAAATCATATGCTGACAACATCAGTCTTGAGATCTCTGATGGGCTATTTCTGCTTGTCTTCTGAAATGAAATCCTAGGCATATCCAGCGGGCTGCAACCACATCAGCTATGAGCTGTGGTGCCCATCTGCCTGCATCTGCCACAAAGTGTGCTGGGGTATTCAGGCTGCGAGATCTAAACTGAGTGAAACCTGCTTACCTGAGGGCTGGATCAGTCGCAGGAGCAGCCCGAGAATGAGCACTAATGAGTAGTATGGTTGTAGCCACCTTGCAGGTTTCTCTGCACTTTTAATTCTTTCTGGCATAGTTCTTAGTTGATGTATAACTCTGCTGGAAACTCCCCTGAGAGACCCAGTGTCATGGGCAAACATTGTTTTTTCAGGACCACTTACTTTTTTGGAAGGAGAGTTTAGTGAGTGACTGAAATTATTTGTTGGCCAGTGTTTAAGTCAACCGTTACTATCTCCTCTTGGCCATCCTATGCTTGTAGTGTATTTACCTGGAGGATTTGCCAATGTTAAATTTAAAATAGTTTGTGAACTACTTTCTGGGCACCTTCCATTGCCCTCAAATGGGGAAATACAGATTCTATGCCTGAATAAACCACAGCAGCACTTAAAATATAGCCATATCAACAAGATTTTGCTACGTGCGCATTAGCCTTAGATAGGTTTGTGATGTCTTTGAAAACTTTAACAGAGTGACAGCTCGAAGAGTCAAAAAATAAACAGCAAGTCCTAAAGCCAGCAAGTTCAGACTGGAGTAGAGCACTGTAATGAATTCTAGATGTGACTGCTCATCAACACCGAGCACAAATTGGGTAGCAATTGTCAAGGTTTAATGCAAGGCGACAATAAACCATGTCAGATGCCCTGTGTTAGTACCCCGCCACCCCCACCCTGGAGAAGGTGATAAGAAGAGTAAGGAAGAGGAAATTAAAGTTAGAAAGAGTCTTGCAAGTTGGAGAAGTTTGAAAGGCTTTACTAATGCTAATAATAAATAGAGAAAATATACAAAATATACAAAAGCAATCTTGAAATTCCCAAGGCAGCAATTTTTCCTCCCCGCTTTGGTGGAGGATGGAGTTGGCATCACTCCAGCATTGGCAGAGCTGGGAGGTAGCGTGGCTTCAGCAGCTGCAGGGCAGGCACTGGGAAGTCCTTGGTGGGACTTCACAGCAAACCAGAAACTGGATTCAGGGATGCAGGGCCTGGAATTTGCAGGCACGGCTGGCAGGGTCCTCCTCAGATGTTGGCCATGGTTGAAGAGAGTGAAATCCTTGTGATCTCCCTCTTATATAGGGTGTGTGACGCTTATGGGATGGAATACTCAATTGGCCAGTTTTAGTCACCTGTTCTGTCCGCCCCTCCTTGCAAACACACCCCTCTCAATTATGGGATGTGTGGAATCTTATAAGTCTTTTTGGTTGTCATAGCAATAAATCTAAATATGAGCTTCTCCAGCATTTCATTGACCACTCTTACCTGCTTTGTGCAGACTGTTTAATACCTGATCCTTATTATTTTTATTTCCTGTAGCTTTCTCTATTCGAACAAACTGAGAATGTCCAATCAACATGTTCTTAATTGGACTGAGAAACATCAGGTGTTGGTTCATCTTTTGTATAGATGATGAGGATCCCTAACTTTGAAAGTAATAGGAGTGACCTGAATCTATGTGAAAAGGTGCCTCCAGCTGGCAGAATTAGAGGATGAACTGAGTTGCTTCTCTGTAAGGGGAAGGTGTTGATCACTTGTGTGGAATTTAAATTAAAGACTGAGACACTGACATTTATGGTTATACTGGTCAATGAGGTCCAAACTTCTGTTATGGCAAAGAGGTACCCAATCAAAGCAACCAGTGGAGATATTTAGATCATCAGATTCTAAACATTTTGATGAGCTGAATTGTTTCAGTCACTGTAAAGATTATAGTGGGAGTTCAGACATTCGTTTTGTATGTAGACATTAACATTTATATCTCTTAATTTGGAGTTACCTCAGCATTTAGGTGTGTTCCGGTTTCCTAAGTATCAGTGTCTTAGTGCCAGTAGGGATGGTCCCATGGTAACCAAGGCATCCACACATCTGCCATGTAGGATGTAGCATCTATAGGAGATTCCTGTCCTCTGAACTGGCAGCCAGAGGCCTGCCCATGCACATTAGGGCATCTGGAATGCCATCAGACACATGTGTTTAGGTAACTGTATCCTTCTCTCTATATTTATCCATCAAGACCCAAGCGGTGGAAAAGGCAAGTCTTCCTGGTGCTGGCTTGCACTGCAAAGAAATGGGATGTGCCTCATTTTCAGGATAAACAAAGTAGTTCTCTGAGGTTTTCTACTACATGGAGAAAACACATTCTTCAGATTTGAGGAAGTCAATCCAGAAAGGGTATGAATAACAATCCCAGAACTGAGCATGGTTTTGAAGGTGACCCTTGACTGGGTAATAGGCCAGGACATTCTAGACAGGTGTAATGATCAAATGGAAAGCCTAGTGAGTGATTTTCCATTTTTAAGTTTTGCTTATCTGGGAGTGCAGCAGGCTAGAAGTTGCTCTACATATTTCTTTGTGTCCGCTGCCTGCTATACTACATTGTATTTCTCTTTCCCTACAGAGCTGACCAGCAAGGAATATTTACTTTTCAAAGATTTTTTTCTTTTGTTCTGTTTGTTTTGTATTCACTCTGAATTAGGGCAAATAAAAAAATTTCAAACTCCTTCAAACCTTTGAAGTTCTCTGCCCCCGCAGCTGGGAAACTGCTGGGATTTTCAGTGTCAAGGCCAGTGTCATGCCATTTTTCCAGGGAGGCCTGGAAAATCTGAGATCTGAGGAACTTCTGAGGCTCCTTGCACTTTATGAATTTTTTTTTATTTTTTGCCAAAACCAGAGCAGATAGGAGGCATTAGAGCCTTCTGGCTTGGGAAATACTGGACAGAGCATGTCTTCACTAAGCTAAAGTTTTGAATCTATTGCTAGATTATTATATCTTTATGGCAGACCTCAGGGTCAGAAAGCCACCACTTCCACATTACTTAGCTTTGTAGCACACATATGGTGAATGCAAACAATGTTGCCTTGAAACCTTGCCTTCAGTGCAATGAAAATTACTTGTCACCAGGACATTTAGAAAAAAATATTTTAGGCTTCATGAACCCAATGTTTTTATAAAAATTTTTCTTCTATAAATTTTCCAGGTATCTCTGTTCCCACAGCAGTACAACTTTTCACCATTCTAATTCTGTATCAACTGTAATTGTAAGAAAGAACCTGACTCTTAGTTATTACAGTGGAAAGTAATCATTGCAGTGGAAGGAAATGTTAACAGAAATGTAACATCACATTTGTTTTAAATTATTTTCATATTCCTTGGCATGTTGTGCGGGTGAATGCTGCTTCTTCCTACCTGCTACAAAAAGTAACTTTAAATAATTTTTAGACATTTTTTTTTTTTTCCTGTGGTGTACCAAGGTATAATCTGAGTGAAAGATGGGAGATAGGGTGGAAGAGAGTGTGTGAGAATTTATGGGTCTCAAAGATTGTCTTGCCACATCAGAATAAACATCTTCTGTATTCTGTTATGTTTCTAAAGCTTAATATTACGACTGAGGATTTGAAACATTAATGCATACTAAAGTCTTCCTGTTACCATAAGTAAAACCCGTTAGATATCTGAGTCTCAGATTCTTTCTTCGTTCCAGCAAAGTTCTGTGTTAGCAGTTCAGTGTGTCAGTTGACTCAGCTCCTGCAATCATCGGTGCCACTGGTATCAAATATGCTAAACAATACAGCAGATCCCCTTATGACTAGCAACTGAAAATGGAAGTTGTATTAAGATAAAACCCTCATGCTATTTTCAGATTAAAATTAATTATTTTTTTTATTCTTTTTGCTGCTTTTATAATCTTTGACTGCTCCCAAAAGAGTAAATGAAAGGCAGTGGCCCAAATTTCTGAAGTGGTTAGGAGCTTTGTGATTTTCTTTCAGGGGGACCAAACTCTGCTACACAAAACACACTGAATTTCTGGGAGAGCATCTGCCTTCCTTATAATGTGTGACACTGTCTTTTGCCAACATGTAATTTCTTTTCAGCTTGAATCTTACAGGAGCAGGAATTTTAGATGCCCTTTTTTAGCATATTTTCTTTCTCAGGGTCCCTATAAAAAAACAGACAATTGAGGACACAAAGTATCTTCTGGACAGAAATAACATGATGTTCAAGAAATGGCCTTTTGCTTATAATCTTTGGTCCTCCCACCTTGAAGTCTCTCATTCACACACTAGCAACCACAAGCTGTGCCACTGATGGTTTCTTTTCCATGCTAGCTTGTTACTGTACACATAGGGAAGATTTCTGTGTAGTTTTTGTCCTTGTTCAATCCCAACAGCTGCAATGTCCCAGCATTTGAAAAATCCCCAAAATAGGTAGTGCCAACCTCTAATGCACACTCTGTGCAGATGCCCGGCTAGGAATATGAGATTAATGTTGATGGTGTTTATCCCAGTTATTCCTTAGGACCAAGAGCTGTAACTGGTGCTGTCCAGGTGAGGGACCTCACTGGCGGGTTTGGTGCAGTCACATAGTTTTACATGTCACCTGATCATGGCCTTTCTGGTCAGACAAGACTGATGGGCTGGGGGACTATGATTCCATGAATCATTCTATGATTCTGTGACTGTGTGGCTGCAGGTGGGAAGAAGGAACAGGTGGTAGTGGCAAGTGTCACTTTATTTTTTTCCTGTGGGAAGAGCTCAGCACAGTGAGGTAAGGGAGAAATTGTATGGAGGAGAAAGAGGTATATTAGAGAAGCGCAATCAGGTAACAGAGGGCTAAGCAATTGAAACAGTTTGGTTTAATGCTTATCTGTGCAGCTTTAATATAGCAGAGCTGGCCCTGCTTGGAGTTTTCCTTGACCAGCTTAAAACTAACGCATGGTTTACCTCAAGAGCAAGAAATTTTGAATGCTTCTTTTGCAATGTCTTTCATCAGCTAAGCACAATGCTTTTAACCACCCTTGTAAAACTAGTGTAGGAGGCACCGCAAGATGCTCTGTGGCACTGGCTTCTGAAAAGATCTGACAAAATGATGTATTTCAGTCACCACACACCTTGGAGAGCCCATGGCTCTATTCCAAAATAGACCATCTGTGACCCAAGTTGGTCCCTGTGTCAGAGAAGTTAGAGAACCACAGACACAAGTTGTGAAAAAAAAATAATCTATTTACCAAGTGCTGAGAATGGAGAGCAAACAATACAGTCCATAGTGAATATTTCTGCTGCAGCTGACAGGTTAGACAGGAGGATGTTTTGCTGTAACTTCCAAGATTCTCAAGCCATTTCAGAAAGGTGCCACAGGATAGACAGTGTATGTTTAGTTGGCTGTAAATTACCTTTTCATTTCCTTGGCAAATATGTTGATATGTAAGTCTCAGTGGGACAGACAAGCAGGAGCTGCCTAAGCTCTTTTGAGATGAAAGATCATAAGTCTTTTATGCACTCTCTAACTAATCTGTTTTCAACTTCCTACTTTCTGACTTAACCCCTTCCTGATCATACATGTAATTGTTATCTGAAAGGGCCTCCTGGGCACCACGTATGATGCATATCCAAATTGAAAATCTGACAGTTTCTCTTCAATCTCCACCCTGCCTATTTGTGCTGTTGTCTCCTTTTGTAGTGAGTATCTGGTATTTGGTTTGTGAAAAGCACTTAGAGAAAAAGAAGAACTACAGGGTTCCAAAACTATAGTGATGAGAGGAAAGGGCTGTGGTTCCAGCTGATATCTGGCACTTTATTATGTTTAGAAATGTTTACTGCTCTGTTCCATTTGACTGACACCACTAAGGAAGTAGTACTTTTTAATTGCCAACTGCCTGTCCTAGTTTTGTGCTGATGCAAACCACTGCCGCTAATTATCTTGTTACAATGAAGTTTTTTTCTCTCTCTCTCCAAATCCCTCCCTAATTAAGAGCCTGTCCTTGTTAAAATCCACCCTACATCATTTATTTCCCATGTTAGTAGCTCACTGTCCCCTCTTTTCTTCTGCAGTGCTCTTGTATCTTTTTTGTTGATGTTGACAATATCTTAGATTATAAATTGTTTGGGGCAGAGAGGGTAGTTTCTGGCTTTTATTTTTTCCTAGGATGCTGAAAAGGTGTTTTTTGGGGCTGAAAGGGCTTCTGAATATGGAAGTTTTTCACAAATAGTAGTCTATGAATGATAACTGTAATAAAAACAATCAAATTCAAAACAGTCTAGTGCCATATGAATGGATTTTTTTTTTTTTTTTAATTTTACTTCTCTCAGAAACTGAAATCTGGAAAGAATCATTTCAGGAAGAATACAGAAAAATGTACTGTGTTTCTTTTAGGAGTTTTAAATTAAGTCAAAGCAATGAAAATGAAAGAAAGAAATATATTTACGTAAACAGCGAGGAAATAAATGTACTACCTTTATACACAAGAAAACACTAGTTAGGACAATAGAGACTCTCTTGGTATTGAGCAAATGCTGGTTAGTACCTGGTGGTGCTTTCATCATATAAATGTGCGGTACTTGAAAAACAGCTTTAGTAGGTTCTTTTGAGAGGATGAAGGTGACCTAGAGTATAGCAAGAGTCCAATATGATTCTGAAAAGCTAGTACAAACTTAAAGTTTCTGTAACTTTGTAAAGAAAACACTAATAAGGCTGTCTCTACAGAGATGGGAAATTAAAAGAACTCTCTACAGGTCAGTCAGGTGTATATAACTGTGAGTGCAAAGAGACAAAGCATTATGATTATTTTTTTTTTTTCACTGTGTTATATGGAAGCCCATTTATGACATGCTACTAATGCCAAACACAGTTTTCCCCCTTTGGAGCTATGGGATGACAGACCACTATCTGATTTTGATAATTTTCAAATATCATCACTATTAATCTGAGTGTATTTGGTTTACGTGGCAAGGTTTTGGTAGCAGGGAGGCCGCAGGGTGGGTTCTGTGAGCAGACGCCAGGGCCTGTCCCCATGTCAGACAGAGCCAGTTGCAGTCAGCTCCGAGATGGACTTACTGCTGGCCAAGGCTGAGCCCATTAGCAATGTTGCTGGCATCTCTGTTATAACATAATTAACAGAGGAAAGGTAGAAAAACAACCCTGCAGTCACCAAGGTCAGAGAAAAAGGAGGGAGAGAAGGTGCTCCAGGCACCAAAGCAGAGATTCCCTTGCAGCCCATGAAGAAGACCATGGTGAAGCAGCCCATGGAAGCCTATGGTGTGGAAGACATCTGCTCTGCAGCCCATGGAGGACCCCATGCCAGTGCACACAATATACAATCTCTTCCTACAGTGCACTGCCTGTAATAAGGGCTTTCAAAACACAGGTAAATTTGCTTTATACAACCTGGCATTTTGAAACCCAACATTTTTGTTTATTTATTTTTAATGATCAGTATTATCTTGAACATTTCCTTGGGGCTGTAACTTTAACTTTCACCGGAACTAAGGCACCAAGAACATTTTATGGTGTTAACATTGTGAGGAAGTGTTTGTAACACCAATGTTTCATATGAAGTTTTCTAGGGAAAGATGAAGACTTGTGTTGGAGACCTAAGGCATCTTTCTGGGGAAAAGACTTTTTTGTGTAGCAGGAGCCTAATAGAAGCATGATATGGTATTTTTGATGGTTTTCAAGATAATTATATTTTGCTTACAAATTGTAGACCAGCTGTAAAATTCATGTACTTAGACTCAAAGGAGTTAAAGCCACCAGCAGGAACCAAGAGAGATGCAAGACTTTGCAAAGAGGTGTAATATGTATGTACAGTGGCTTTTGACTCTTGCTGATCACTTGGGTGTGTGAAAAGTTTAATTACTCCTGTCACTTCTTCCCCTGTACTCTGATCCACTTGTTCCTCTTCTTTTGTGAGGAACTAGGATGATGAACCAAAATGTTGGCTTTTCCTTTCTGCATAGAAGGATCAGTAATGCCTCTTGAGTAGCCTTTCATGATTAGGAAATGTCAAGTTTTACTTTTTGTGTGAATTTAATTGTTTTGATGATGTACCTTGCAAATTGCATTGAGTGTTCATTCACTTTTTGTTTCTTTCCTTTTTTTTTTTTTTTTTTAACCCACACTTCACACTTTTATTTTTTGGGCAAGTTTATTCCAAAAAGAGACTTGAAATAGATTGTTAAACCAGTCACATTTTAGTAGTATGTTTCTTAATGTTAGCAGCAATAATATTGTTAGCAGCAATAATATTGTTAGCAGCAATACCACTCATTTCAGATGGGGCAGGTATCTTCATTGAATAGAAGGAATAATTATCACTTCCTTGGTACAAAGATTTATTTGAACCTAGTGTGAAAGAATGCTGTCTGATTGGTGTGTTCACCTCATTTTTGAACATTCTGGTAAAGAATCTTCCAGAAAATGATTTTATATATGTGTGTGTATATATATATATATATATATATATGTATTTTTCAACTGAAAGTTTAAAACCATTTTCCCTTACTTTTTGAGCTAGGTTTACATGGTGGTGGAATGAAGAGTCTGGTAATGCAAATTTCTCTTGTGAAAGAGGGAAAAAGGAAATTAGTATCAGAAAATATGGCCTTCAGACTCTTCAGTCAGATTTTGAAGATCATTATTTTTGATGTTATGTTTTTTTCAAATTAGCATTTTAATATTATATAGCTACTTCTAAATCTCCAACCATCTGTAACTAATTTCCTTTTTTTTGAAAAAGTCCTGCTAACATCTGTTTATATGCAATTACAATTGCAGGCATGTAGAATATTACTTCAAACTTAATATTTGGCTAAAAGCTTGGAACTCTGGAATGATACTACAATTAACTTGCAATTTATTATGCTTAGACATGGGTTTAGAAATGCGCATCAGGCTAAACAGTATGTCTGTTGACATAGTCTTAAGTCGTAAAGGCACATTACTATCTTATTTTAGTTTTAGCTTTTTTTAGACACGAGCATTAAAAAAATAGTAATACCCAACATTCATATTTGTTATTCTAATTTAAATGATTTGGCAAAACTTAACTGGTAGAACTTCTGACTAATTGCGTTAATAATTCAGGTTTATTTTGGCAATTTTTTAGTAATCTAGGAAAAAAAACCCACAAAGGGCAAAATACATAGTGGCTGAAGAACAGAACACCATTTTCTTTAGTTCTATAAAAATGGTTTTGTTTGTGTGAAAGGATTCCGATTTCAAGAGATAAAACTTCAAAACCAATGACAGGTCTATGTTAATGCACAGAGATTACAAATTCGAAGCGGCCTCTGAGTTCTTCTTCTCCAAAGTAACTAAACTGTAAAAAAAATTTTCCCCCGCCATGATTTCAGTTTGCATAGCCTAAACTATAATATGTAACCACAGTCAAAATACTTTACCGATGGTTTTTAATTAGAATATTCCTTTGAATTAATACTCAAAGGTGACTATGTATGTAGTTTCCCATCATAA
Source organism: Columba livia (assembly GCF_036013475.1). Lineage (NCBI taxonomy): Eukaryota > Metazoa > Chordata > Aves > Columbiformes > Columbidae > Columba > Columba livia. Next base: position 177,215,070 of record NC_088602.1, read on the forward strand.
TATAGCACATGAAGTGTCAAAAAAAAAAAAAAAAAGAAGGAAAAGATATTTCTGCAGTTATGGAAGAGAGTAAAAAGAGATGCTACTGGGCATTTTCACGCATAGCAAATTTATATTTATATGGTACCAATGTTGTGGCTAAGGTGTGGAGATTTTTTTCTAGTAACATTGGTGCTTACATTTCTATTGATGACAGACTGAACCTACTGTGAATACATGACATGCAGGTACAAGATGATGAAAATGACAATGTTAGCTCATGAAGTAGAAATTAACTTAGTTACTGCACATTCTTTAACATTGCCATAGTTTGGGATTTTTTAATGACTGCTGTTTCAGTTGTCACAATTTGTTTTATCTGCACTTGGCAAGACTGTGATGATACAATGCTGAATTTTTACCTTAATTTAGAAAAGGAGTTTAAATTCAATCTATAACTAGGTGATTGGTAGTTTGGGAAATTGCCCTGTGATCAAGTCGATGCAGCCATCAAAGCCCACATGCTCATGGATTAGTATATATGCTGTACCAAAAAATCTTTTCAGCTGCAGTGTAATTTTTCATCTACACAATGTATTCACCCATTTGAGTATCTGCTCTTTATTTATTCATTCAAAAATGAGCTGTTAGTTTTTAATTTCACAAAGATCAAGACTACTGACACTAGGTGTTTGTTCCTTGACCCTGTAACTGCATTCATCAGTGATTTGTGTAGTTGATCCTTCCTAAAATATCCGTCATCAAACTGTCTATAAACGTTCTACATATTGTTCTTAATCACGAGGGAAAAAGATGAGAAACTACCCTTAATCTCTCTATTAGCTTTCAGAGACAAAGGAATACATCTTGCTTTACTTATTTTTCAGGTCTTCTGCAAAAGCATTCATTCAGATGTCATCCTAGAGTGTGTATTGCATAGGATTTTATTCTGAGAGGTACATAAGTATTAAATCTGTTATACAGTACCTGGGATTTGGGGATATCATACCTACACTTCTGATCATCTTCTGAATCACTGAATTTTGGACAAGATCTTCATGCAAACATTTCTCCTCTTCTGCCCTGATCAATCTCAGTCCAATCACATTAAATAAATCTGGAATTGGGGGACATTCTGCCAGTTCCCTTAGTGAATGACACTTAGCACTTAAAGTGCTGGTAAGGCTCTCTTCCCTTGAGCCATCTCTAGGATGCTTAAAAATAAAGCATCTACACTAAAAATGCTGGTAGGTTATTCTGTCTCAGTGTCTTTGGTGTTTTACAAACAAAATAAATCTTTGAATTTACAAGTGCTGATCTGAGATTTTTGGAGTCTTGTTTTTTCAGCCCTAGAAAATTTCTACTGACATGCCAAAATCCTTTGGAACTCCATCTGAAAAACTGTTGTTTAGGGGCCTTAAGCCTCTTATAGGCTGCATGGCACTAGAAACTGAAAAGGTTTGGGTTTTCTGTTTTAGTACCAAATAAAATCACAAGAAATTTCCATTGATTTTTTTTTTTTTTTTAAATTTTTCAGATGAGGGTCTCATTCTTTGTACAATGTGATTCCAATCATCCCCTTTCATTTTTTTCTCTTTTCTCTTCCTTCCACCTTATGTCTTTTCTATTCCTCTAGTCTGCGATAATTTTTTTTTTTTAATGTTTAGTACCAAGAGTGATACAAAGCCTTTTTGAAGAATTCCACACAGTGATTTTATTAAAGATCTGATTTTTTTCAAACTGAAGTTTCTCTCTAACCTCCAATATTGCAGAAGACTGTCATAACTGATCTATATTCTTGTTGATGAGTCACGTTACCTCCTTTCATTGACTAATATAGCATTCTGTAGGTAATTTCAAGTATGGAGTAGAGTAACTCTAAGAAGACTTCAATAAAATCTGCATTAGTGAGGCTCCAAAGGAGAATACAGCCTTCTAAGGATGTTATTTGTAGTAATATGGCCACTGTGGGTGGTAGAGGAAAATAGGCATTTTTTCACAGGCAGGATTTTTTCCTTGGCTACTCCAAAGATAGAACTTCCTGGTGCCAGGGTTTCTTACTCGCCATTAGAGGCAAAAGAACAAATTAGTCTACTGAACTTAGAAGGACTGAGTGCACAGGTCTTAAAATACAATAAATGCAAGAGTCTGCAATGAAACAAGGCTGAGCTGAATTACGTTGCATTTTCCATAAACTAGGAATGTGCATGTGAACAATGTAATCCATGATAATGTATTCAGCTACAAGACCTGAGCCCTGATATTGCGCATTCATATGAAAGAAATGATTTTTTTACCACTGTACATTTCCTGTGTGTGTACTTCCTTGATATTGACTATATTATATTCCTAATGAAATTATCTAAATATACTTGGTTTCTCAAAACCTATTAATGTAAATGGTCTACCCTCAAACTAAATCTGATAGTACAGATACAAGGAGACTTGGACAGCAGTTTACTATATCTGTAATTGGTCTTAGAATGAGGAGATTGCAATTATTTTGGTCATATCTTGTAGAATCCCAGATGAACTGAAACCTGACTCTGTTTCTCTGCACTGAAATCAATGGGAACCTGTACTGTTCAAAACCAGTCCAGCTACATAGTGAAAATGTGTAATTGAGAACTATTATTAAGCTAATATTTTGCTTCACCAAAATTGCTCAGTCATGAGATCAGCTTTTTCATATTAACAAAGATTAGATGTATGTAGAACTTCAGTGTAATGCTGATGTGCAGGAATAAAGCCTAAGGAAAAAGTCCCTGCTGCAGCAGTACATATGCTTGAGTACACTGCTTGAGTTAAAACTCTCGTAACTGCTTATGTGCTGAGTCAGAGCCTTAGAAATCAATAGAGTGTCAACCAGCTTCTATAAACGGACATGGTCTAGTTCTCCACACAGTCCTTCAGAGTTAATTAGGCATGGATTGAATTGCAATAGTGTCTTTATCCCCATTCACTCACACCACTTATATCTGCATGGTACTCAATGCATTTTCTTGCTACCATAAAGTATCCCTATCTGACCATACCCTGCAGGGGTGTGCTGGCTTGGTGTGGGAGAGAAGTCTTCAGAAACTAAGATATAAAAAAAGTTGAAGAAAAGGTGGACTTTAGCTGGGTGAATTTAGTGATGAGTCAGGTTCCTATGTTGTATCAAGAGCTTGTTTGCTTATTTTTCAGATCAGAGCACATGTTATGAGCACATATTATATGTATAAAGTCACATGTAAAATCAATCTTTCTGTTTCCTTGTGTGAAAGAATGTTTCCTCTCCTTGCTGTATGTGTACTCCTCTGATATTTGTGAACCTTTTTTCCTCTGTCTTATTTATTGTATGAGATAGATTGTCCATTAAGACTTCCTAGGCCAATTCAAAAGCTGTTATTTAGACTCCTGATTCCATTAGTGCTTACATCAGTTAAAGTGCCTAGAAGATCATGATGAACAGTACTCCCCAAGCCTGCACTCTCTTCTTTGAAAAACTACCATGCGTAAACTCTATTTTCTCCCCTCTGATGACATTTTTAGGTAGAGGATAAAATGGATGAAAGAACTGAAGTAGTGGGATGAGATAACATTGGCTGAATTGTATAATGCTGTATAGGCAGGTCTGTTCAGCTACAAGAGGGCCTATATCCTCCCTTGATAATGTGCTGTGTGAGTGTACTATTTATCAGAAAGGTACGGTGTGTAGGCAGAATAAATGGAACTCAAATGTGGTGAAAAGGATTGTGCATGTACATGAAAATGCAATTACTTTCCATGAATGTGGCAAGAGAAAGCCTAATACTCTGCACTACACGAAGTCAACAGAATTAGTTTCTAGTCAGCTTATACTTTCTTTATTTTGCTCATGCTAAAAGGAGAGGTTGACTTTAGATCTGTTGTCCATATACCTCACCAAAATATCTCTCTCATTAAAAAAAAGGAAAGGTTGACAGTGTCTAATTACATTCACTGCTTCTGTTATTCTACCTTCTTATTAAAAAAAATCAAAAGTCCTAGTTAGTTTGTCATGGCTTCTGATTAGAAAGCTCTAATTAGAAAGGAGGCAATATAATGAGATTTCGGTGATGCATCATACAGTTTGAAAACTGAATTCCAGTCCTGATTTCTACTGAACACCAAGCCATATTCTCAGCCACCAGCTCCTCAATTATGTAAGCTTGTGTATTTATTGCTCTCTGCAGTTTCCACCCTTGGCCTTTTTCAAATTGGCCACTAACCCTAAAAATGCTCTTGTCCAAAAAGCCTAAAGATACCTTCAAAAGTATGTCAACTTAGGATGTTATACTGAGATCATCCTCTAATGTCCTGGCAAATACTCTCTCATTGTTTCCTGTAATATCTCTGCCTGTCTGCATTAACTTTTATCTCTTATATTTTGAATTTTGATTGATGCAAGACAATGACTCTCTTGCTGGTCTTTTTTTTTTTCAGTGTGTAATGAAGTACAATCCTGGTTCAAGAATAAGAGTACCCTGAGTTATGGTAAAATAAATCACAATTATTAAGAAAAAAGGGATAGTTGTTTTTTTTTTTTTTTTTAGTTCCAGTCATTGTTCTTTTGTTTTTTCTTAAATGAGAAAATTGTGCTAGTTTCAGCCAGCACCCGAATTTAACTGTGTATTACTAACATAATGCTGTAGGTCACAAGTGACTTCATATAGCTATACTCCAGTGGGTTATTAAATTGCGAGATGTCCTTGGAATATTTTGTTCCTGTACACATCGCTGGGTTGTCCCTTTAGGTTAGTAACATTCTGTGAGTGAAGACCTGGTGAGCACTCAGCTTGCTGCTCCATGTGCAAGGGACAGTTGTCAAATCTGTTTCTGAATAGTCTCTGAATCTTCCTTGGAATTGCACTCTGCTAAGCTGAAAGATTTTGCACTGGGAATAAGTATTAGACGTTAAATAGTTCCTAGGACCCATGCTACTGAGATGTACCTTACTTACTGGCATGAGGAAAAACTGCACTGAGCATGTGACATGGAGTAGATCAGTAACTAGAGGGTCCCATTGCCCTTCTGGTATTTGTTGCAATTAGACCTGAAGAATCACTAGAATACAATGGAATTCTTCCCTTTGGTCTTATGAATAAGATTAATTTGATTTTTCAATTATTATTAGCGTGATTTGTGAGGGGAAAAAAAAAATCCATAAAAGATGTATCTATTAGGGTTTTTTTTAGACAGAAAAGCAAATTGCTCTAAAAAACCATCTAGAATGAGCATCCTTAGACTTTTAATGATGTGGTGTTTCCAGGACTGATACTAAATTTCAGCCTTCTGGTTTCTTTCTCACAGGAATGAATGCTATTATGAACTCTCTGGTGCTATATAGATAGTACCTTGTCAATGCAGTTTGCATACTTTTTCATTTGAATATTCTTTACTTGGCTTTTTTGAAAAAGAAAATATTTTACACAATCAGTTCATTCTAGTTCAGTCAGATGCAGATAGAATCAACACTCCCTGTCTCCCTCTTCCTGGTCTCCCTTTCCAAAGAGGAGCAATGTGCTGTAGTCAGCCTCATCATATTTCACTGAAGTCTGAGTGTTTAGGAGAATAAGAGTCTATCTTGCCGGCCAATACCTCTCTTAGCATTGCAGTGGAACTGTATTGCCACAGTGCTATTATCTTCTTTGCTGAACAAACCAGTGTGTGAACCCCATGCTATATGTTGCTATCCTACTGGAGTTTCAGGTGAGAAAATTAAATTGATATGGTAATTTAACAAGAAACCAAAATGTCTGAGAAATGCTGAAAAGGTTCTATTCATGTGTGTCTTGCTTTATAATGAAATAGTGGAAGATTTCAAAAAAAGCATTCTCTCTCTAACAGAATGCAAATAAACACTGCTTTCCCCTATAGCCCCCTGTCTATCTATGGAATAATAATTCTAGGCAAAAGCTGCATGTTGTCATCTTCAACATTTTAGCATTATTATATGCTTAGTTTTTCCATAAATTATAACATTCTTCAATTATGATTAGATGTGTGCAGTGGTGAATCAGGTATTATTAATCAAAATCACTTTAAACAGTCACTTATGAGAACAGGTATCAGTGCAATATAGAAAAGGGCATGATGAAGTGAATATTTGCACTCTAAAAGGTACCCTTAGCAGGATGCCATTTTAAACAAGATATGAAGAGAGGTAATGTGGGTGGGTGTATTAAGCACTGTGGCAGGAATTGAGTTCACAATGATATGAGCTTTGATGAGCTGGCTTAAAGGTTGAAAAACACATAAGCCAAACTGAGAATTGAACATTTTTGTGTGACTCCTTTAAACTGTAATATGAGAGAGAAGTGGCTGGTAAGAAAGAGGAGCAAAAGGAAATGGGGTCGGGGAAATGTGGGTGGGAGGGAGAGAGAACTAATGAAGCCAACAAAAACATACTTAATATTTGAGATACTCAAGTGTGCTATTCCAAATACCCTACTATGCTGACACAAGCTTCATCTGTACAGGAAGTGAAAAATGAAAGTATCATTCAAAACCAAAGACCTCTGGTAAGGAGCTTGGTCTAGCGGGGGACCCCCCACCAGGAGAAGAGAGGTGTTTTTAAAGCAATCTGTTCTAACTTCAGTCCAATTTCACTGGTTCTCATACACTATATAGAATCTGAGCTTTAGCCTGGTGTCACCCATACCAAATGTCTGAGCTGTGGTCACAGATCTTTACCACTTGGAGGATCCCTCTAACAAAAAAGTGTCCTCAAGTTGCCAGTCTATAAGTTTTAGTTGCTTTACATCATCAGTGTATGTGAATATACTGTTCTCAATACAGGTTATAACACTTAAAAAGAGTGATTATAGTTACATTTTTTTAAGTCAGGCATTTAAATGAAAAAGTCTTTTTCACTAGTTCTGTTTTGCCTGTGTTTTCTGGTAAAAAGCCCTGTCTCAGTGGTCCTATTACACCTAAAAACATGTTCATTCGTGTAGTGGCTTATCTTATATCTTGTATATGGGGAGCAATCAAGAGGTTGCTTTGTTGACACACTGGTTAATCTGCGAGTTTAAGTTCAGTCACTCTGCTTTGTATGTACAGGAAAATCCTATTTATGAGCTGAAGCAGACAGATTAGTATCTTTGAAATTTTCTGTTTATCCACTGAGGAGGGTTTAGCATACATAATTTCCCAGCATTCTCCTAACGATATGTCCTCATCTTCAGCTGTAGGGACTTGTTCTCAAAGTATATATATAAGAAGTTCAAATCCATAAGTCTTCAGCTAAGATTTCCAAAAAGATTAACAATTAATCAATGACGAAAAGTTCTGTGGGTTTTTTTCATGCAGAATAATCAGGCTCAAATGTCAGTTAGTTGCTTAAATATCTTCACAAGGGAGTTAAGAGCTGGAATACCTTGTGCAGATCTGAAACTGAACAGAGACTATAATAATAATTTTATATAGCCCAACAAACCCACATGCTTTTACAATATTAGGATATACATATTTATCTTAAATCTATATTACTAAAAAAAAAAATGCAGTAAGAGAAAACTGTGTGGGGTGTGTGGGTGCTTGATTTTACTTGTGTGATGGTTTAGTACATATATTCATCAGAATGAATAGCATTTTCTTCCCAATCTGCTACAAATTGGAACCTGGTGGTTGTCAACAGCCTTTAATGAAATTCAGTCCTGGGCTTGGGATCACTCCTGAGACTATGTAAGCCCTCCAGCAGCTTTTAAGTGGAGGATTGGACTTGTGCTCTTAACTCCCTTAGCAGAATGGAGTTGAGTGCCAAATCACCCTTCAGATTTGGGAGAGCTTCCCAGTGAAAGAGAGAGTAGCTGATTAGTGGGGAAAGCAAAATATCCTTGAGTACAGAGACTGTCAGTTGCCAAGAAAACTTAATCCACTTCACTGTCAATAGTAACAATGCTGGAATGCCTCTGCTAAGTCTCTGCTAAGACTTCATGTCTTGAAAATCGGTTTTCAGGCAAGCAGAGAACTTGAACACTGTGTCCTCATTTTAGTTTTGCAGGTTGGGTTCAGCTGTCTGATATTAAAGGGGACCTTACATGTTTCCACTCCTCTATTAGAAAATAAACAACCTAATACAAATTAGTTTATCTTAGCTTTTACGTTTACCCTGTAGTAGATCACTCTGTAAAATTTGTGTAGGAAGCTGTTTTTTTTTGTTTTGAACAAAATTTTAATCATAGGCTTAGATGCTTTTCTGTGGTTATGTGAACTTGTCTCAGTCCATGTAAATACCTGACACAAGCTTAGGCTGAGGTGTTTTAGGGCTTTTCATTGTATTCCTCTTATCTTCCTGGAAGACCAATAGACTTCTGCTGTCCAAGGTGTGAATGAGGTATTGATTCTGGGGGGATCAAAGCCTCTGGGGTGCTTCATAAATCAGGAAAACTTCAATGAATCAACAAAGTTTTTATGGCTGGAAGACCTCAAAAGAGAAGTTACTCACTTTCTGTAAGAGCTGCTCTAAAGAAGTAAGATCAATGCCAATCTTAATAGAAAATCTAAGGACTGTGGTTGAAATTATGGTTCACTGCCACCAGCAGAGCCAGGAATTGTCCTGTGACAGGCTTGATGATAACACTCAACTGCTAAGATTTGATTTTATCTGTTGTTTGAGTTTACCATCATAGTTTATAATCCCCTGCGAGGGTGAAAAACACGGACTCCACACGATCCAATGTGAATCCAGCTGAAGCTGTTTATTGCTTGTTACAATTTTCCTTCAGTATCTTTTTGCTTTGTCCACGTGCTTACAGGCTGCATGTGATTGGATAATAGCTGCTGTCCATGCGCTGCAAACTAACAAGGTTTTGGATTTTTACAGCTAGCATGAGCTCTAACATTCAGCATTACCTCACCACAAAATTGCTGACTTGCTGACTCTTGATTTCTTCTTCCTCTTGTTCTCACTCAAGACTGCTCAAAGTCACGTAAGACACATAGGCTGTTTTGCTCTCTTTTTTGCTCTCACAAGCCAATTCAGTTCAATTCCATATAATGTCCATTCTTTTCAAGAAAATCCCTCATATCTCCCACAATCCCCAGTGACGTCCTTAATAACGCCTCATATAATAATTTATTTCATTGTCACTGTCATTACCAGTGATTAATTTATGGTTCATACAAAACATTACCTGAGTTCTCTCAAGCTAGTATGCAAGCCTCCTAGGAAGTCCAGGTATGAGGTACATGAATATCACAGTTCAGATGTATAAAGCTTGAAGTAACAAGTTTCATTAAGCATATTTTCAGGTCTGCACAACTTGATTATTTGGCATAGATGTCTTATATCATTCTTATAACTGTACCTTAAAACTCTAGTTATGAACTAAATAGTAACTGAGATGCTGGCATTTTCAATGCTGCCAGACAAAGGAATGCTTAGGAAGATGTAGATGACCCAGGTCATCAGAAGATTAATTAACTGGCAATTTCCATCCCACCAAAGTGCTATAATACCAGCTTGATGAATAAAAATGTATTTACAAAGGAAGCTAGCAATGAGCGTTATTTACTCTGACACTGTGCAAGGAGCCTCTTTACAAGGCAGAAACATGCTAGGGAAGTGGAAGAAGTGCTGCTCTTCAAATGCAATGATGGGTTTCCTGGCCATTGAGAAAGCATGAAAGACTATGGAGAACATCAGCTTCTGTTTTAATTTATGTCCAGTACACATTTTAGCCTGGAGTACAGATGTTTTCCTCAACCAGAAGTTTATTATTTTTGTTGGATAATCCTATTCTGCACAACATTTACTTTGGTCACTAAACAGTTGAAAATAACTACTGGTTTTTGCCTGTGTTCCTAGCTCAAGTGTCACGGTCTTACATCTTGTCTAATAGTTGTACATAGTGTTACATTTGCGACTAGTGATGCTGCCTGAATAATTGAATTTGAGAGAGTGATCTAGTCTTGAATCATACTAATAGTTTGTGGCTACTGGCGGCTAGGGGCAGAGGTCAACTCTATGTAGCTGACCTTAGAAAACCCATTAATACTTTAGGACTCTTTTGAGGCAGTAGAAGAGGCAGACTCTGCCAACAGGAAAGAAACATTGTGGACCTGGGACTGCTATACAGATATGTTGCCTTCTGTTCTCATTCATTCTCAACACTGACTTTGATTTTAACTGTTCTCTGAATTTATTCATGTTCACCATAAACCTGTCAGCTGAAAAGCTAAAATAATCCAAACAGGGAAGAAGAATATACCAAATGACTGATATATCCAATTAAGCCTTCTCTGTGGAGATACAAGATACTCAAAATGTAGTGCTGGTAATCAGCCCACAAGACAGAACTTACTTATATGAAATATTATTTTAATAAATGAATTCATCTAGGGAACTCTCGATCTACTGAAAAACTTTTTTTTCTTTTGTCAACAGGAAATCAGGTTGAAAAGCATCATTCCTATTTAATACATTCTCATATATTCCCGGCTAGTCTTGAAATAATAGCTCTTATATTATTTTTTTCTACAAACTTAATTTTAATTTGCCTATGAGTTGTTGCTTCCATATTCTCCTGCTCTGCAACTTTTAATTTCCATAGAAAAGAGGTGAAACAGTTTTCATATGTTCTTTTCAAGCTAGGCATGCTCTGTTCTTGCATTCTGTGAAGAATGTCTTGAAGATCTCAGACAATTTCTTAAGAATTCATTAGTTTTTGATAGGTGCGTGTGATGTAGATAAGTGCGTATAGAGCTGCTACTGTGAAGAATGAGACAGACACCTGTGCCATTGCTTGCGATTATCAATTAGATGGTGTGGAGATGGTGAAACTTGATTTCTGTGCTGCAGGAAAACTAGACTTTAAAAATTATTTATTTTGTTTTTTTAAAGAAAAGAAATCCTTTCTGCAGAAAAAAAATTTTAAGACATTAAAACACATATTCAAAGAAAGAATCATCCAGGATCTTTCTCTTATCAAAACAAATAAGAATGGAACTTCTTGTATAATGTCTAAGCAGTCACAAAACCCCCGAAGACTCATTAGGTTGCCTCAAAGTCATGGCAAATGCCCCAAAACAGAGGACAGCTATAGGTATTAATGGAGCTGAGAACCTATATAGGCTGAGGAACACAGTTTTAGGACTCCAATCTGAGATTGCTAATTCTTGCCTGTCTGTAGGAGCCCTGTTATCTAGAGGTATTTACACAAAGTCCAACCCTCTGGAGAGGGCTGCCATGTGTCATGCCCCTCTGGTTGCTTGGTGAACACCGCTGAAGGTGTTGCTAGTTCCAAGCTCACGATATGAAATTTGTGGAGTTCCTATTAGTGAAAGAAAATCTTAAATTCTTGAGGTCCTGGAGCTCTGAGGCAATCCTCTTGTTGAGATGGTAGGCTGTAAATGATTAGGCTTTTGAGTGCCTCACTAATTAATGGGATTTGAGCTCATTTTTCAGCACCCAAGCCACCAACAGGAATTCAGTTCACAGGACCACACTAAAGAAAGTCTGAAGTAAAGCAGCCTAAAATGCCTTTGTGTGGATCTCAGTACACCAGTACCAGTGATGTGGACTTAGCCAATAATATAGGGTGTTTCGAAAAGATGAACCCAATTTGAAATCACTGTCTCTCTGCAACCATGAACCACCCACGAATGAAACTCTTACCACTTGAAAGGGTAGGGCATAGAGTTTCAAGTGATTACTGCTGATGCCTCTCACAGCACACACAAAAAAGCAAAAATTGCAAAATCAATGCAAGATGTTGCCATTGTGAAATATCCTGCTTTAAAATTGGGTCCACTTTTTTGAAACACCCTGTACAAATCAGACTTGACCCAGCTGGGTTTCACAATTGAATTCCTTTGGTTTAAGGAATTTCTTGGTAAACTGACCAACACCACCACTCCAAAGTACCTCTTGCAAAGGGTCAGAATTAAATAGTATTTTGTGACAGCAGCTTTAAGGATTATTGCAGGAGTAAATATTTCAGATCCAAGTGCTAACTGAGTAGAGGGACTACAGGTAAAACATCTGATGGTGGTAGGAGGATTTGAGATTGTGATTTTTCCCTTTTAATGTTAGCAGTATAAAGCTTGTCTAGGTATGTAATCTAAACCAGTAATCCCATTTTACAGATAGACAGCTACACAAATATTTGCAGTTTAACTAATCCCACCCTTATTTATAGGTTATTTGTCAGCTTCCAGTTCAAACCAATGTTATTTTACAGCTTATATTGAAACTCATGCAGATACTTATGTAAAAAAAAATATTTAATGGATAGCATAGGAAATAAAGGTGGTATTTAGCACAAAGGATTACCATTTTCACTATTTATTTCTTCTTAGAAAGCTGCTGTTCTTTAGCTCTTCTAACAACAGATTTACTAGGCATTTTGTTGTCATTTGATGTGTGCTGATATGTCTTCAAGAACTGACTTCCCTGAACTGATGTTTAGTCTCTTTGCCCCCTCTAACTGTACTGTCCATGGTAATGTACTTCTCTATTTTCTCCCTATCCATGCTCTTACTTTCAATTTAATGTGAAAAAGAGAAATAAAAAGTTCATGAAGTTGACTGTAGCTGCCCTTGACAATAATTTAGAATTTAATGAATAGATAACAATTCACAACATCATTCAATTGTCAGAACACTCTGACATACAGGGCATTGGTGAAAATCCTCCCTCTCCTACCATCACCTACCCTCTTTATGTATTTACTGTCAGAAATATGATGGACCTAAGCTGAAAATGCTGTTATCGGTTTTGCATCTGATTACACAGCATTTGTAATTCTGACTTGAGAAATTTGAACTGCTGCTTGCCTGGGCAGCTCTTGAGTATTGGTGTAAAAAGAGTTTAAACCTTAAAAAAAAGATCTTTAAAAAGGCTTTATGAGGTCCGTGTCTTGTTTTGAAGTTGCATTTGAATATAATCTATTTAATGCAACATGAAGCATGACTATAAGGTAAGAGTTGACATTCCACTACTCTAAATTCTTTGTTTATGAATTATCCACTTGTTGCATTTCCATGGAAATGCGACCTCCATTTAGTCTGAAGAATATTTAGGTAACTGTTTCTGAACTGTGTTTTCTGACCATTATTTTAATCACTTGGATCTGACGTTGGTTGTCCTGTAAGAGTCACACTTCCCTTATTTCACCGTCAGAATGCGTTTGTTTCAGAAACCTTCATACAGCACAAGGAGTTACTGGTATCATGATTCAGGTGAGAAACTTTTAAACCTGTAATATGAAATGTAGTTCTCTTCATTGCCTCTTCTCCCTCAAGACACATACACGTCTTGACTTCCATACTAACAGTGAACTATCAGGACAAATTTCTTGATATATGCCCAGAATCGTTGTCACTGGTGAAGGGGTTTGTCAAAGATAAAGAGAAACAGATTAATCTAAAATAAACCTTTTTTGTTATAAAAAACAAAAAGAGAGTAGATAACTAGAGCCTTCTCTTCAAACTTACGGTGTTTTTCTTCTGTAATAAAAAGAAAAAAAGAAAGTGTTTTTTTTTTTTTTCTTGAAATAAATAATATAAAATTTTCAAATGAAGTCACTTTTGGAAAACTCAGTAGTTCTATATTTTTTTTTTTTTTTTAATTTTGTATTGAACCACCCACTTAATTTCATTTTAAAAGCTGCTATATGCTTGAGAGCTGCACTACTCCTTCACAGCTCCTTCCTTGACAAAGTCTTCATTCTTCAATTCTTTTCCTACACAGGTTTCTCTCTCAAAGATAAGCAGAAGACTAAATTTAGCATTTTACCTCTACGTCTATATTGGGTCAATGAGATATTTCAGAAGATATGAGAACCTTCTTATGAGACAAAAAGACCAGCCTATTATGAAAGTGATATAACTGGACTGCCGCACATCAGAAGACTGTGTTGACAGATTTCACCCTTCATGTTCTTCCTTCTATCTTCAGGAAACATTCTGTCTGAATCTGCAACTGGACTTATACCCATGATGCTCATTATAGCCTAGATCCCCTGCACATCTCTGCCACACAGAGCTACCCTGCTAAGTTACAGCCTGATGTAATTGTAACGAATTCTTTCTTAAACAACACACAATATTGTGTGTTACTTTTTTTTTTTCCTGCAATAGATTTCTTATATTTCTTATATAGTAACTGTAAAGCCAGCAGATCTCCTAGTAAGAGGAAGAAATATTTGAATCTGGTTTTGTTGCTGTAGAACTAGATTAGAGCCAGTTAAATACATAACTCTTGTTTATATATATGTGACTAATATCAAGAGAAAATAGTATAACTCAGTGCAAATAAACATGAGGAATTTCTTATGGAAGAGTGTTAATTGTTCATAGTATTAATTAAAAATTAGGTGGAAAATCACCTGATCTGTTCTGTGACGTCTGTAGGAATCCTTATTCAAGAATTCTGAAATCTAGATTTGTATAATTTTTGTTTTCAAGGGTCATATTTCTCAATGGCATATTGCATCAATGACAGCTTTGTAACATCTTTCTCAGAAATAGCTAAAAATGGTGGATAATATCAACAAAATCCTTCTGATGATGATGAAATATAAAGTTTTTCCTCCTGTTTGATTCTTGAGAAACATGAGGACAAAAAGTACTGGTGTAGTAAAATTAAACTTCTGACACCAAATTACTCATGTCATTTATCAACTAAAGACTGTGCTAAGGCCCAGTTCACATATTTGAATCAAAATTTCTCAATATCCATGGACACATGCAGATTCTTCATCCTGAAAAATGCATGTTGACATTGGTTCTCCCACCAATCTCATTGCAAAACTGAGACACCAAATTTGTATCTGTGTCCATACCTAAATTTCCACGAGTCAGTTTAGACTAACCATTTTGATTCACAACTATCATCTTAGCTCTAATGTACTGTGAAGCCCAACTTGCTTCCCTACTCTAGTTTATCAAATATAGTGCTGCCAGGGTTACCTCTACTCCTGTTATACTGACCATATCTCTTCCTGTTTTTTTAATCCCTTCACTGGCTTCCAATTTCCTTTTATGTCAAGTTCAATCTCATGCTTTGCCTTCACCTTCAATATTTCAATTTTTTTTTTTCCTCAACCTGTCTACCTATCTCTTGCATATATCTCCTTGCACTGAAGAGTATAAATGCTTCTTAGATAAACAAGATCTATGTAATATGCGACTTGTGAGTAATTAAAGCTTCTCACCTGATTTCAGTTCATGTTTGCATTATACTGCTGGTAGTAATGAATCTCAGTTTAAAAAGTGCATTGAAATCTAAATATGGAAAACACTATAACACTTACCTATTATTTAATAGATAATTTCAGTTGCAGATTGTTCATCATGAGCTGTAGTTAAAAGATTTATTATTAGGCTTTTTCTATTCAGGCTTCTGTACAAACAGACCTATATAAGAGCAGAATCCCTTAATTAATTTCACTATTTCTTTTCTTTGTTTTTTTTTTTCTTTTTCAAGTTGATTTGATCTTTTGTGTTATGGGCAGCCATCATAGCAAATGAACAGTGAACACTTGGACACTCTGAGATTTCCCAAAATAAAGGCTTTAAAGGCCAAAAAGAGAACAATACAAAATACACTATTTTTGAGTGGGGAAGTCACTCTTCATTAAAGATCTAAGATCTAAGTCTGACAGGAGGCTGGCTGCTTTTTTTTTTTTTTTTTCTTTGGTAAATCAGAGCAGTCTGGTTTTACGTCTATTTCCCTCAAAAGGTTTGGCATTCTGGCTATTTGTAGCAACACTCTTATTGTATCTGTACTCTCAAAGAACATCCGTGTTGATGTTAGCTGGGATTTGCAATATTGCTGGACATTGGAGCCTCTGTTCTCTTCAAGGAATTAAGCATTTCAGTTTACAAATTCCGTGTGGTCACTTAAAAGAATTAGGCATTTCAGTTTACAGATTCCAAGCACCTGACTTCAAAATTGGGTATGCTTGGCTATGCTAGGGAATGGAACCTTTCATCTGGTCCTCTGAAATCATTACTTCACCAAGATAAGCTGCTGTTTCCTTTCCTTTGACTGATGTGAAGTTTTATTTCATGCATTTAATTTCTCTTCTGATCTCAGAGGAAGATGTATATTTTTGTAAAGTATGGTTAGTGGACCACAAAGAGAAAGAACACAAAGTATTTTCCTTTCCTCCTAAAAAACACATATCTCTTAGATGCAAGTTCTGCCAATGATTTCAAGCAGCACAGTGTCTCATAATAGTTATCAGTACTGATTTTCATTTTTTGCCATAGAAAAATGTGTGCTTTGAGTAAGAACTGTCCCAACCTTTGAACAAATGTGGTGCTGTTTTCATCAGTGGTTAATGATTCATACAGCTACTAAACAGTGTTATGAAAAACTTCTTCGCTGGTTTTTCTGAATAATGGGCTGATCAATGCATATGAAGTGTATGACATTTAATACAAATGGACATCTAGAGTGGGAGGGAAGGTAATACTTAATCCCCTTTCCTTGTAAAAGCTGAGAAAAAGCAAAAGAAGAAGGATCCAAAACAGGAGAATGCATTTTAGCTTATCTTACTCTATTACAGCTGAAGGGATCCTCAATCAGTTCATGAAATTGAACCCACAGGGTTTTTTCTGGATAGAAACTGCTGCTGTTAATTGAGGTTGTATTTGTAATTATTTTAACCCATTTTACAGGCCTAAAATAGCAGTACCCAATATTTTATTTGAAAAGACAGATATTCTTAAGGGTAAACTTTCTTGTCCCTTCTGTAACCAATTAATCTACTAAATGAATTTCTTAAGTTACAAACATTTCTGTTTTGTTATAGATTATATAATTATTTTACAAGGTCACCCCTAACCAAAATATTCAGTTTTTAGATGTTAGTGTCTACACTGGGTTCAGTGATAAGGCTTTTAAAAACCTTGAACAGGAAGACTTGATTTGCAGAGTATACAGAATTTAAAATATATTTGTGAAGTCTGTTGTGGAATTTATAAACATCCTTACCCAAAGCTATATTTCTCTTACTGTTTTTCAAGTTTTCAGTACTTTGAACCATGTAATTAGAATTGCACAGCTTAAAATCATTACTTTTGTGCACCTGCAGATTTCGTAAGTTTTTTTCTTCAGCAAACCTTCTTGTGTTCTTAAGTTCTTATAAATTCTATATTGTTAAAGAAAACTTATTTTAGAGACTATTTTTGACATCTTGTTTCATTCAGATCCAACCTTCTAAGTGTGTTATTTCATCTAGGGACAGAACTAAGCATATTTAAGTTAGAAATATTATTTTCTTTAGAAAAATCTAGACATGATCAGGGAAAGTATTTCATTTTCTTTCTGTAGCTATTTGTCTCAGAAAACTGGTAGGCACTAGAGATACAGTCAGGTATCCTGTAGACTTTACAAGAGCACTCACAGTATATATAGGATAATGTTCAGAGACTTTCATAGAGCTCATAAATGTCAATAGTGTTCACCTTCAGTTAATCCAACTTTGGCAAAAGTGTGGTGATATTATTCTACTTGTTGGAAAATGAAAGATTAACCAGGTAATTACACCAAAACTTTTAAAAAGTTTTTGAAAGAAACTGAATTTTTCTGTAAGTGACAACATTTTGAATTATAAGGCTTTGAAAAGAAGAGGGCGTGATAATTTAGTCACACCAGAAATTTTAGTTTTGGTCAATAAGTCACAAAGAGAATTTCCCAAGGGAAAGGCAATATTATTATTATTTTCCTCAGAAACTATGATTAAATATGTATGGAAATATCAAAACCGACACAATGGAAACTGTGTGAAATCTTACAAGTTTAAATTTTGTAATTCTATAATGCAGTATGAGATATTTTTATATTTCAGTTCCCAAACTATATATGTAGTTTAATAAAGAAATTATTGATTTCTAATAGCACATACAGATTTAATGCATTTACTTGTAACTAAGGGAACGTATCCTGAGTTTATAACTCAGTCCCACAAAGGAAAGGATACTGAAAGGAAATCCTTACAATCCCACAAAGTCTCTGATACTGTCATGGGGTGAGGGATGCTGTGTGTAACTATTTTGTTTACTTGTATAATGAGATAACTCATGTTAATATAGCTAGGCGTAAAAATAACTATCTACAATACTGAGGGCTCAATGTGATTTATTTATCAGCTACTGTTCTCTTCCTTCTCCATTGCTCTTCATCATTAATGTTTAATTTTTTGGTTAACCATTTTTTTTTTGCTTGCCCCCCACCCCCTTATTTTTTTAAATATATGCATATATAAATGCCTTTATTTCCTTTCACCAGAAGGAATTTGTAGTTTGTAATTTGAAAGTAGATTTTTTTATTTAAAACCTGCATTTTTAAAATGGTCAAGCAAAGAAATGCAGCAATTTCTAAAATTGCTATTTTGCTTAAGAAATAATATAAACAAAATTAAGATTGCAAACTTTTCTGTTCCTCCTATCCTGTCACTTTCATTCAAACAAAACCATTAGAGAGATATAATCAAAATAAGTAAATAGCTTTTATTGTCCTGGAAATACATTTTCTAGCAAACCAGCTATTTTCTTCCTTCCTTTCCCCAGTTATGTCTGTATTAATTTTACATAATTACGTCTTCTTGAAAAAAGCTCTTTGTCTTCCTGAGCATTATTCCTAGAAATACTGGAGCATCTCCCTTATGAGGAAAGACTGAGAGAGCTGGAACTGTTCAGCCTGGAGAAAAGGCAGCTCAGGGTTATGTCTTCAATGTGTACAAATATCTGAAGAGAAGGTACAAAGCCAGACTCTTTTCAGCAGTCTCCAGTGACAAGGCCAGAGGCAACAGACACAATCTGAAACACAAGAGGTTCTGTCTGATCATAAAAAAAACCCACTCACTGTGAGGGTGACCAAACACTGGCACAATTTCCCAGGGGTATCTCCTTGGAGATATTAAAAAACTATCTGAATGTCATCTTGGTCAACATGCCGCTGGCAATCCTGCTGGAGCAGGGGGCTTGGACAAGGTGACCTCCACAGGTCCCTTCCAACCTCACCCAGCCTGTGATTCTGTGATAAGGGGTCAAAATTGCAAAACTGTATCTGATTTTCCTGATACATTCCTATTGTCTTAAGCTACCTGTTGGGCTCTCTTTTTGAAAATATTACCTAAATTGAGTGAATTCAAAGAGCTACTAATCCAAGTAACCATGCAATTGAAAGGTAAAGGAGATTCAGAGCTTGTCTCATTTCATTATAATGAATTTTGTAAGGGACTGAGTATGCTGGATTACATATCCTAAACATGGGATGCAACAACTCTCAATGCTTACATTTCTAGATAATACACTCATAGAATATTATCAAAAGCAGGGCCATCAATAGCTGAAGTTGTAGTGGGCTTTACTTAGGAGCAATATTCGATCTGAAGTCTTGTCAGCATAAAAAATATTTCTGGCTGCCTATATTTATGCTGATATTGACAATAATTTCATTAAAAACAAATGAAGTTTGCCCAGAGCTAATAGAAAATAAAGAAGAAACTACACGTTTGTTTTGTGTATTCAAATGGTCCATGCACAGATGACAATTCTTGCTTTTTACCCTAGCTGATGCAATGATAGGTGAAACATTTGTGTGATTAGGACTGCATGCAGAGATAAATGAGTCATATAGAGGAATATTTGTTGAGGATGAATCACTCATTTAGCTAAAAAATATAAAATGTGAGCAAAGATCACACACATCTGAACACAAGAAAAATTTCAAGAATTGAAATACTGGGCACTGTCTGTTTTTTTGAAGAAAATAAGCAAGCAATTCCTTAAAATGACCAATTTATGAAGAGGCAATTTCTCAGGCAAAAACTGTGTTACTAGTCACAGGATTTTTTCATTATTAAGAACAACTGAACTGTACACAAAGGTAAGTCGAAGAAACATCTCCTCTACTCATACTGTGCTTTAAAACGCTGTAAATAAATTACTATCTTTTGTAAATTTGGTCTTTGCTGCATTGTGTGACTATTTCAGCAAAATCTGTATTCCCACAGTGATAAAGTTACACTGAATTTCAGAAGTCAAATAATATATTGAAACATTTTAAAAACAGGAAAAGTACTGTTCAGAATCAAGCATATTGAAGTGACGTGTGCTGGGAGGCTGTCTTGAGTTTCTTCATGGAACAAGTGTTTAGTTTATAAATGAGAATTTACCACTCATCTCTTTCTTTTCTTTCATATTGATTTTTAAAACGACTGAGGTTTCCTATACTTTTGCCAATGCATTTCTTGAAAGAACTGCAAAGATCTTTCAAGTATCTCTGCTGGCTTTGGTTTGGATAGAGTTCATTTTCTTTATAGTAATTCATACAAGACTGTGTTTTGGATTTGTGATGAAAATTGTGTTGATAACACAGGAATGTTTTAGTTACTGCTGAGCAGTGCTTAGGATACTGTGATTTTAGGTATCACTTACACAGAGGCAAGGCCTTTTGTGCTTCTCACACCACCTCATCAGTAAGTCAGCTGGGAGGGGATGCAGCTGGGACAGATGAACCCAACTGATGAAGGGGATATTCCATACCATATGACGTCATGCTCTGTGTTATATATAAATCTGGGGGAAAAGAAGGAAGGGGGACATTCAGAGTTATGACATTTTGTCTTCCCAAGTAACCATTACAGGTAATGGAGCCCTGCTTCTCTGCAGGTGACTGAATACCTGCCTGCCTGTGAGAGGTAATGAATCCCTTGATTTGCTTTGCTTGTGTGCAGCTTTTGCTTTATTTATTAAGCTGTCTTCATGTCAACCCATGAGTTTTCTCACTTTACCCTTGTGATCCTCTCCCCCATCCAAACAGAGCGGGGGAGGATGAGTGAGTGGCCGCATGGGGCTTAGTTGTCAGCTGGGCTTAAACCACAACAGTAACAAATACAACAAAATAAGATGATTAATATCTTCTAAAAGCCCTTTTGTATACATTTCCCTTCTTAATATATCTTCACATTTTATGGTGGCTTCAAAATCATGTTTTGGAGTACCATTACCACCTCAGGTCTTTCTTTTTTTTCTTTATATCCTCAAAGTTGCAATTGATTTGTTTTATTTCCTTAAGCATCATACTAATAGAGTTGAAATGCAAGTTTTTAAGATTTTTTTTCTCAGTTAAATCAAATCATAGTCCAACAGTGAGAACTGTATTAGCCTGTATGTGTATTTAGTTTAACTCAGATTACCTTCTTGCTGCTACAGAGACCTATATTAAAATGGCTGTTTGAGGAGGGGGCAGTAGGAAATGCAACAGAAGAGGAAGAGATTCTGTATTTCCAATGTGAATATTAAGCCCTTAGAGAAATCAGTGACTGAATTATTTGCAAGAAAAAAAAAAAAAGGAAACAAACAATCCCCCCCCCCCGCCAAAGAAAACAAACATTTTTTTTTTTCCACCTGTGGCCAGAGAAAAAGCTCAAACCTCTCCCATTGGATATCCCCTCCCTTCCCCCCCCCAAAAAAAAGAAAAACCCAAACCAAACCAAAAAAACAAACAGCAGGCCAAACCCAAGGTGACTGAAGTTTATGCTTTAGATGAAGATGCAGAAGGGCAGGCAACAGCTTCTCATGAAGGCACACTGATAGCAGAAGCATACGGCAAGTGCAGCATTGAACCAGGAGAGTGTGACTGGTTGTCTGTATTAACTACCTTGGAAAGAGCCATTATGAGTGGTAGGCAAGACTCCAAAATGTAGGTTCAACTCTTTCTTTGTGCCTGCTTGTTGCTGCTGATTAAACAATGTCCTCTGATTTCACTTGCCTGGTGCACTGGACATCAAACTGCAGAGGCTCAGGAATTCTGCAGCTCCCATGGTCTGCCTGGGATCTCAACAACCAGTAGACTCCAACCACGTGTGTGTGCACATATGTAACACAGCACATGATCAAGATAACAATATTACACAAACAAATAACGCCTTCAGAAGATACAGTAATATTCAAGATACTATCTTGTGTAATCAAGATAATACTACCAAAATGAGAACACTTAGTTGTAAAATTCTGGAAAATGGAAAAAAATGGTCACTCTTCTGTCAGAAACCTTTTAACTTTCTCCTATATGGCCCTTATTGTACTGAACAGAAGTTGCCAAATGCACGCCTCTGTAAGCTTAGGAAAAGCCAGCAAATCCCTTCTGAGGGCTGCTATGCAGGTGCACAAGTGTGTGAGAACTTTTATATTTTAAGGTGCAGGTAAAAAGTAAAACAAGCCCTGTGCCCCAGTCCCTAAGGAAAATGGTTCCACGTTGTAACATTACTGTCCAACAAGCTTGTGAGAGACTTTCAGTTGCCACTTGTTGCACATGAAAATAAATTTTCTTTGAGCTATGCTGCTACATCAAGTCACTCTTAAGATGGTATGCAAAGGAAAGATTTTAATGAGATTTCTCAGGTTCTGGTGGAGCTGGGTCTTATCTCCCCCCAGAATAAGAGCAGCACCTGCTAATGTAGAAGCAGTAACATCTGCCTGGCTGGCAGGATGAACATCTGGGAATGTAAGGGCTGTGACCATTCTGAGTCAGAAAAACTGCACTGAAAGAAAGATGGCAGGTGCTCTTGTGATGGTCCCTGAGCTGTTTATACTCTTACAAAGCTCTTCCTTAAAATGTTGTTGTCCTTACCCTTTCTATTGGAAGTTTTTTCAAAGTCTCACTCTTCTGATGATTAACATATTTCTTCCAATTTTTATCCTGAATCTTGGATAGCTTATATAGATTTGTGTAAGTTAGCTGAAAAAACTTTCTTTCCCATTTCCGACATATTTGTGTATCTTTTTACCTTTCGTTTTGCAACACTAAAAGGACCAAGCACTTCCGTCACCCTCTGGGAAGAAGTGTATCTTCTCACTACAAACATGCATTGCAAGAATACAGCTGAAAAATAAACACAAAAATTTGATGATTAAATGAAAACACAAGTCTAAAATTTAGATTTCCTTTTTTTTTAAATTTTTATTATTTTATTTTATTTTATTTTTACTGGTACATGGTTGTTTGTTTGAACTAGCAATCCTTCAGAATCTAGAAATGAAGTAAAATGTTTTCTTAAAGGCTGCACTGAAATGTGCTAGTGTGAAATAACAACTTTGACCTTACAATTTGTACTTAATGAAACTTCCCTTTAATTCCAGTATAGATGGAGCTGGGTCCAGAGCAATCTTCAGCTTGTAGACTTGTGTCTCAATGATACCCCATTGAAGCTGTAAGTGGAAAACTAAATACATTGTCACTAGCGTGTTCCTCTTGACTGATGTTCTATACAGCAAGATACTGTTACACAGATCGAGAGGGCTGGTGGCTTAACCTGTGAAAGACCGAATTGGTAATACTTTAATTACTAGTCTAGTATTCCTTAAGAGGACCAGTAACCATACTGGACTGATCCTGGACACTTAAGTAAAAAATTTGTTGTCACTAATAGAAGATTTGTTTCATCAAGTACTGAAAACTGAAGGATTAGATATAATGAATAAAGGCCTTGCATTTGTCAAGGTACTGGTTTTGTTTTCTAAACCTGTTCAGGGAAGACAAAACCGATTCTTATACATACTTTTGATAGATCAGGACTTCCTGAAAAACCTCAATGTTTCGAGGTTCAAGAAACACCTCTAAATGTAAAATGACTCCTTTAAATTTAAACTCTGATACAGTAAGAGAAATACTTACTACCCACTGATTTCAGACATTTGAAGAAACTCCAGTATTCCATACACAAGTTAAAAGCACAAGAATATTGGAAAATCATCTATCATAAGGAAAAGCTTCCATAGTTTCATTTTTTTTTAATAGGAGTTTGGAGAAATTTAAAAAATCAACAAAAGTTATTTAGTTCCTAAAAGAAATGAAAGTAATAAGCACATTTTTCTTAATTAAGCCAGTATTATAGAACATGTAAAGCATGAAGATGAAGGAAAATATACAGATGACAGGCTAGAGGTTAAAGATGGAGGGAAGGTAGAGCCACAGGATAAAATGACTACTTTTCTTCTGTTTTCAGTACAATATCTGACTCTGAGTGTGGGAGTGAAAGCAGAGCTAATTAGAACAGAATACAGAAAAAGGCAAGTAGCACACCTGAAAAGCAAAGCTCTGAGAACTTGACACAAGAAGAACTGAGGATCTGGCTCAATGAGTCAATCAAATTGTAAGTCAGTCAGAATTTTTAACAAAGCTGTGAGCTTGGGAATAGCTTTTGTTAATGAAGAATCTCTAATACTGCATCTGCTGGATAAGGAAGTGGTGACTTGGGCAGCTAGAGAGATTCGATAGTTTATTTTCAAAAGAGAGTGTGTGTTTTTTAAGAACACTTTTATTGAGGAACGTAAATTGAAGAATTGGAAGTGAAAAGAAAATATACTAAAACTGAGCATAGTTCATCAAAGACAGCTCATATCTGAATCACAGGATATCCTTCTTTGATTAAAATAAATAGTGTACTAGATAAAGAGAGGTAGTAAAACTAATTAGTCTGCTTGTCACTAAAATATTTGATCTGTGTTTTCACTGAAAAATAGTCAAATTAGAATAGGAACTCAGTATAATATGTGGTGGAGGAGAAAAAGCAGCACATGCTGCTTTGAAAGGTGAAATCTCAGGCCAGAGAGGAGTTATCAGTGAATGACTTTAAGGACTGGTCTTGGGATCTGTTTTGAGATATATTTTCACAATTGTACTATAATTGAAAGTGTTATTGAGTTGCCTGATTTAAAAACATTTGGCTGGTTGATATGGAGGAAATTCTAAGTAGAAATAAAAAGAATAATGCTAACAAAGGGCAAAAAAAAAAAAAAATACCAAGGATCTGATGCTTACACAGGGGTTTAAGCATGTACTGTGGGAGTTAAGTGAAAGGTAATATCTCAACATATAACTCTAACCTTGGAAATGGGTGTAATCTTGGTACCTGACCCCAGAAGTGCCATGACTACCTCACTATTTTCTTTTGGGATCTTACAGTTCCCTGGAGTACCTTAATTCTGGTTGTGCTGAGCAAAGCTTGTGAAAGAAGCACCATTAAGTAAATATGCAGTAGTTCCTTTACACAAAGACATCTGCCTCATATGTGCTAACACTAATCAAGAAAAGCAATTTACATGAACAGTAAAATGCCTTATTTATTTATTAGTTTGTTTAAATGTAAAGTATAGGAGCCATACAGGGAGTAGGGCCTGGATTAATTCCCTGGGAGAATACCATATTGTATGGCGTCATGTTCTTATTTTTCCTTATGCACCTATTTTTCCTCTCTGACAGAGAACTGTGAACACTTTGCTCCACAGCTCCACAGAACTGTTGGAGACTGAGTTAAACCCTGTTATGGCCTTGACATTCTCCTGGGAGAGGAGCAATGGGCACTG
Source organism: Columba livia (assembly GCF_036013475.1). Classification (NCBI taxonomy): domain Eukaryota; kingdom Metazoa; phylum Chordata; class Aves; order Columbiformes; family Columbidae; genus Columba; species Columba livia. Next base: position 177,240,381 of record NC_088602.1, read on the forward strand.
AAGTCTGCCCAACAGGAGCAGGACAATGTGCCTGGGCCCCTCCTTTCCCGGCTAAGGGTTACTCTAGGAATTTTCAGCACTGTCATCCCTTTCTCACAAAGCTGTGCTTCAGAAAAGAAAGACTGAATGCAACTTAAGTCTATAGAAAAATGTAGCAAGCACCAACCCTAGGAAGAGATTCAAAGTCAATGGTTTGCAGCTGGATACCAGCACCTCCCAGTAATCTTGTGTGAGGGCTGTTAGATTTGAAAAAAAAACCTTGTTCTCAGTAGTTTTTACTCATGTCTTGGTCTTTGGATCTCACTTGGGATCTCATTTTGACCTTTTTATTGCTCCCTGGTGTTAACTAAGGAGCCTAACCTTTTAACTAGGAGTTTTGTCTCATTGTAGGGTGATTTCAGATGCCTCAGGCTTTTGTTGAACCTAGTCCTTATGAAGGATTAACTAAAATAAGAACATGAGTGGAAAATGGCAGAGAAGAGGATCTGAATATTATTGATCTGTAACTATGTTATTGATCTTATATAAAACTTAATATAAAAATAGAAATGCAATACCAAGTATGACATATTACATGATATTTCCAGTAGAGAGAGTAGTATAGGAACATTAATACATATATACATTCTACTGATAATATGGCATTCAATGTGAGCTACCATTTTCATGTTTCAAGAAGTTTTAAGGCAGAGTTTCATCCTTAAGTGAAAATCTCTCTATGCATGCATGTCTCTCATCCAAGGGACAGAACAGAGATGATATTTACTACAGCTCCCTAAAGGATGTTTCAAATAGGTGGTCAGAAACATTTATCTATCTTCTTGCTTGGATAGTTCAGCAATGCACTCATTCTTATTAAAGTAGTTTCAATGTTTGTTATAAGCTTGAAAATTATTTGGGAAGGATGTATGTATCTGACATTAATAAAAAATAAAAAAGAAGCAGCAGATATGAATAATAAAGTTCAACAGCACTTGCCATCATGAAATTTAAACTAAAACAAGCTTTTAATCTTTTTATCTTTTCAGTTTTCAGAGTAGAACATTTTTCTAATATCAAGTTTTGAGTACTTTTTTTAAAAAGAAACATTATAGACACATTAGTGCAACTGATAGAATGAAAATAACTGAGAATTACTAAATTAGGGAAAAGTGGATGGAATTTGCTTAATTAATCTACAAAGTTTTAATTAACCTCTCCAGTGGCCCAATTAGGGTTCAGGAGATATATCAGGAGATATCCTTAAAATAAAACCACAAATTACTTTAAATTGTGCATCAGTTGATTCCACCAACTAATTAGTTTCATTCCTGGTTTAACAAGCTAAATGAGAAACATCAAATGTGTGGGGGAAGAGACAATAATCAAAACATTGTGAAAGCAACTTTGACTAGAAGAAAATATGCACAAGTTGTCCCAGCTGCATAGAGGCACATGGAAGACTATTAGAAAGAGAAAAAATATTTTAGGAAGATATTTGAATAGAATAATAGTAAAGTCCACTAAATTTGGAAATGGATTAGCGTGATAGTTATGCTGATGCTGAGCAGATGATGATAATATTTTTTAACTACTAGACATTTTAAAACTTGGATTTCTCAAAGAATAAGACTGTTCTAACAACATTTCTGAACACTGGCCTTATGACCAAAGTTTCTTCAGTTTGCAGCTGCAAAGTTAAATAACTCCAGTGGATTTCTTTTGGATGTACTCTTGGGAAGGTAACATTTCTAACCCCAGGTGTCATGTAGCCTGGTATGATTGCTTCTTAAAATTCTTTGATCTCTCCCAGTTCTTTCTTGTTGGATGTTATGATTGTAGGTTTCGGTCATTAAATTTGTTGTGAATTTATTATGTGAGGCTAGAAAAATGTCCTTTGGTACATGGTCAGCTGAAGATCAGAGAATAGAGGTTCAGCAAAACCTTCTGCATTAAATGTTAATTTCAAAATGGGCTTTTGCTATGAGGACCTGGACTCAGACTCCCAGCAGCCTATGTGGTTCCTATGCAAAATCTACCACAAGAATGATATAGTCAGGCTAGCATCCTTACAGTGAAATAGCTAAATTAAGATGAAAGCAAAAAGTGGTTTGGAACTGGATGCAAAATGTTTGCAAGTCTTCTGGGTACTCAAAACTATTGAAAATCATGTTGCTGTTATGTGCCTTATTTGGATCTAGGAGCTTGAGTTAAAGTTGTAGTTTTTATAATTAATTCATAGGCTAGTTATCTTCATGCTAGAAAAAAGGTAATAAACAGTTAAGTTTCAGGAACTACAGGCCAAGGAAAGCAGGGATGAAGACAGAAGTAGATATGATATATCTACTATATCTATCTACTATATATAGTATATATATATATACTATATATCTAGTGTATATATATATGTATATCCACTATATATCTAGAGCAGATATATCTCTGAGATATGTTTTTCAGAGTGACCCTGGAGCACAAGTCTTATGAGGAGTGGTTGAGGGAAATGGGGCTGTTTAGCCTGGAGAAAAAGAGGCTGAGGGGAGACCTTATCACTGTCTACAACTACCTGAAAGGAGGTTGTAGCATGGAGGGTGTTGGTCTCCTCTCCCAAGTAGCAAGTGATAAGACAAGAGGAAATGGCCTCAAGTTGTGCCAGGGGAGGTTTAGACTGGATATTAGGAAGAAATTCTTCATGGAAAGGGTTGTTAGGCATTGGAACAGGCTGCCCAGGGAAGTGATGGAGTCACCATCCCTGGAGGTGTTTAAAAGACACATAGATGAGGTTCTTAGGGACAGAGTCTAGTGCTAGGGTTAGGTTATGTTATAGTTGGACTCAATGATCCTGAGGATCTCTTCCAACTCAAATGATTCTATGATTCTAAATAATTCCCTGCAACAGCTGTTCACTTTTCAGTTCATGTAAAGGGAACCTATGTAACTGGGTTTTGTTTTTTTTGCTATTTGTCTTTCACTAGCAACATAAAGATTTCTGGGTTTAGTTCTGACAAAATCCTAGCAAACTGTAAAGAATTTAGGGTTTCTCTTAAGAAAAAATGGTCCCCACACACTGAAACATGTTAGTGCTATGAAAAGGCATTATTTTTAAGGAAATATGAACAGGAAAATAAGGCATGAGGAAGTAAAAGTTTTGTATGTTACTCAGATCAAAAGTAAAAGGTGTTGGTCCCTGGGGCATCCCCAGCTCAGGCTGGCCCTGACCAGCCCCTGAGGGACTCTCACCGTTCCCCCTGCCCACAGCCCTGGGGCCCTGTTTTGGCTCAGCCCTGTCCCCCAGCCCTGCCCCAGCCCCATTTTGTGGCAGGTGGGCCAGGGCTCCACTCTGGGAGGAAGGCCTGGAGGGATGCTGTGTCCTTCCCCCTCTCCTGCCCATCTTCTGCTCCTGGCTGGACACTAGTTCATCACTCGCCCTGTCTGGGGCTGTTGATGGACCCTGCCAGGGCATGGCCAGCACCAGGGCTGCTTCCAGCTCCTGGCTCTCCCGTGCTGAAGAAACAGCTTGGCCTCAGAGCACCCTGGTTGTGACTGGCCTGTGGATAAATTCAGGCATCCAGGACAGAGTCAAGAATTAAAAGAAAAGACATATGAAAGTAGACATGTAAAAGTAAAACAAATACGTTGTTGGAAGTTAGGTCATGAAATTTGAAAGCCTGTGCAGTGGCCAAGGGCTGAGCCAAGAGGCTGAAAGGAGAACAGCAGACTCAACACTTGGATAAAAGATCAGCAGTATGCCTGTTAATTGTTTAGTAACTTCTTCAGAGCTTCAGCAAATCCTTTCCAGTAGAGCTTCTGAAAGTTACTTTTTAATAGTTAGCAACTATGAGTTGCTATGAGTTTAATAGTTAGCAACTATGAGTTCTGCTTTGACTAATAGCTGCTGGTCCCAAGTGAGCCACTACAGGGTGTGCACATTTTCTTTGAGGCTGAGGTTGCAGGCTTCTGAGGGAAGAGAAGAAGGCAACATAACTCTACTAGAGACAACTTGACCAAAAATAACAGAGTTTTGCTGTGAACGGTTAGCAGAAATCCATGCCACCAACTTGACTGTGATAAGGACTTCTCAATGTGTTATCATCTGTTTGGAAAAGATCAATGAAAATATTATCTGTCCAGGCAGCAGATGTGCAATCTTAGACCTCCTACCATTTAGTTGTTTATCTAGTTTATCTGTCAGAAAATTAGAATCAAATCATAAGTATCTGTGTTGTCTAGTGTAGAAATTAAGAATAAGGGCAAAATAAAAAAAATATTTCAGGCAGTCACTCAGGCACTCGGATCTTTTTGTAAACTGATCTAACAGAACTAGAAAGCTGTTACTTTTTTTGAAACAAATTATCATATATTAAGAAATTTTGAAAGAGTTAAGATACAAATGCATTACATGAAAATAATGGGGTGCGTAGTAAGACACGCAAATAGTGAAAAAATCTTTCAGCTGAGACTCTGAATTCAGATTCGGACCCATGTAACCACCTTCACTGCAGAGTTAATTTGTGGATCACATCAGCTAGGAGAAATTTGTGATTTTTTTTCCTAGAGCTTTAAATCTGAAGAGTGTAACTCTATTTTTATATATTCATAATTTCATAATCCCTTACACTTAATATTTAAATAGAATGTGTCTATAGTGTAACGGGTAATAAATATATGTTTAATGCACAACACATGGTAATGATTTAATAGATTTTTACTGAATTTATTACATAACAATATTATTAGATTAACGTAATATCCCTGGGTATCTTTTTGAGAGGATGTATGTAACATACAGCATTAGTCAATACCTTGTTCACCAAGATACAGCAGGTAAACATCAAGCACACAAATCTTTGGCAAACAGAACCAGATGAAGCAGGCAGTTATGCTGGAACTCAGCTATTCCATTTTAAATGTTTTTCTCCATGTTTCATGGTGTGTCGATTTTAAACCTGGACTGTGTCATGAGATGTAGAAAAGTTCTCTACTTGCCTAAGACCTACCTGAAGGCTTCCTCTGATCTTGTATGGCCATGGAATAGACAGAACTAATGAAATGTCAGCATCTCTCTAAAATACTATTATTATCTCTGAATTATACACTTTCCTTTTACCATATAAACAAATTTTTAATTACAATACAAATTATATGGTAGAGCTATAAAGCAGTAAACAAAGAACTAATTTGTGTTCCTTCTGCACTTATCATTCGTTGACTAATTAGTTTCTCTCTCAGGTTCTGAATGACTCTTATAAAGAAAAATCTCCTGAGGATACAGAGGTTAATTTTGAAGTGATTACAAATATTCAGCTAACATTATAATTAATAGTATTACTTAAAGCACAGCAGTCATCTCCCATTCCAATAAGGAACATTTACTAATTAACCAGACAATTGGTATTATTCAGGATATTTAACTTTTCACTCTTCAATCAACTGAGCTCATGAGGCTGAATACCACATATTTAAACGGAGAAGATTATACAAAGGTTAAACCCCTTCAAATGCTTAAGCACCTAAACAAATAGAACTTGATAGAACTTGCGCTTATGTACTTAATTTCATCCTGACAGATCCTTAAGCACTTTATAAAATACTGGACAGATCATACTGTTAGATGGATAGAAATCTTCTGTGAACTCACAAATATTTTTGTGCTATTAACAAATAAAAATAAAATTACTTCTAGGCCTACATATGACAAAGAATAATTTCCTCAGAAATTTAATTTTTTAGTAGCAACAAATGATTAAAAGGTGAAAGAAATTGTGATATTAGGCACAGTTTAATATACAAAGATATTCAGTTTCTTAATAGAGAAAATATTATATCCAGTTAAAATGTGTTGTAAAAATAAACAAATTTGCTTATTTAATGTAACATACATGTATTTTACTGTAGCTCACAAAAAGTGCTGTGGGAATTTCTGACCATGGTCAGGTTAGGTTACAGCGTAGCCTTTTCAAATCTGGGATAATTCTATTGGCCATAGAACACAGAACAGAAATGAAACAGAAGACTTGTTTGGTTCATCATGACATTCAAAAGTCTTGCAAAAGAATGCAGCTAACCCTCAGAACTCTGTTCTGAATGCAGTTAGTCATTTAGCCTTGGGTGCTCAAATGTCTTTGCCAAACAAAAGCATGGAAAAATCTCATTCCAGATTAGGACTCTCAAAAAAGAATAATCTAAACCACCTACATGTTGTTCACCATTGTTAGTCCACATTCCTTGTTGAAGAAGAAGGACTTATTATGCACCTGCTTGGATTGACAGACAGATCACAATAAAACAGACTGCAGATGCAGCCATGATTTTTAGGCACTTTCTTGACAATCTGTTCAGTGTGTGTTTTGCAGAGAACTTCCCCCTTCCCCCGTCACCCCAGCCTGACTATCTGTATTAAAAATACTCAGTTGTTTATATTTACTTGTGTCATTTCAATAACAAGTTCAAACTGGCACATTATTATTTTCTCTTTCATTATTTTTTTTGCTGTTTGGAAAAAAGCATAAAAGGAATGAATGTCAAAAGTTCCTCACAGTAGTCTTTTTTTCCCTTTTTATGTCCTTGGCAGGATAAAAACTGGGCATGAAATGTGTGCATGCTTGACTAATATGAGTCTTGTTGTAACCTTTGTATGGAAAGGTCTTTTCCTGATTAAAAGCAAATCAATTTGAAAATGTAATAATCTTTTTTTTAATGTCAAATAGAAAGATGAAACTTGGAATACATATTTTTTGGTAACATTTTAAAGTTCAACCAGAAACTGCAGTAGAAAGAAGGGCTGCACAAAGCATAATTTCTTATTTTTTTTTTTCTTTTTTAACAGATACAGTGTATCTATTTTGCTCTTATTTTTGAATTGTAGAATTGTAGAACTGTAGAATGTCCTGAGTTGGAAGGCACCCACAAGGATCATCGAGTCCAACTCCTGTCCCTGCATATGACAACCCTACAGTTCACACCATGTGTCTGAGGACGTTGTCCAGTCTCTTCTTGAATAGTGTCACACTTAGGGCCATGACATCTCCCTGGGGACCTTGTTCCAGTGCTTCACTGCCCTCTGGATGAAAAAACTTTTACAAATGTCCAACCTAAACCTCTCCTGGCACATCTTACTGCTGTTCCCTTGGGTTCTGTCATTGGTCACTAAAGAGAAGAGACCAATACATGGCACTCCTCCTCCCCTTGTGAGGAAGCTGTAGCCACCATGAGGTCTCCCCTCAGTCTCCTCTTCTCCAGGATGAACAAACCAAGAGATTTAGCCCCTCATCATACGGCTTCCTCTCCAAAACCAACTGGTGAACCAACCTCGTAGACCTCTTTTGGACACTCTCCAGTAGCTTTAAATCCTTTCTATCCTGTGGCACCCAGAACTGCACACAGAGCTCCAGGTGAGACCGCACCAGTGCAGAGCACAGTGGGATAATCACCTCCCTTGCCTGGCTGGCAATGCTGTGCTTGATGCATCCCAGGACAAGGCTGCCCTCTTGGCTGCCAGGGCACACTGTTGGCTCATGTTCAACTTGTCATCGACCAAACTCCCACGTCGCTCTCTGCAGAGCTGCTCCCTCCCACCACCATAAGGAGAGGTAAAGACTCTGTATAGGAATCAGGAGACAACTATTTCGTTCTGTTCAGTTAGAGTGTGACCAAGCAAAGTTTTTCTAATTACTTTACTTTTTTTTCTCCCTTACTTTCTAATTACTTTAAACCTGGACATTTTATTTTGTCTAGTCTGCTGTTGCTTCATAAATACAGTTTTATTTTGCTTTTAGTGGTTTGCAGCAACTGATTTATTGAGAAATACAGAAAAGAAGTAGGCCAGCTTGATAATATGTTCCTGATGAGACATACAACTCAGAACTCTGCAGCCATATAAGAAGATTAGAGACATTTTCAGAGTGGTCAGGAGGACAGGTGGAAAGTGTTTACAATAAAAGCCTAGAAGAAGTGAGGGGGTAAATTGCTCTGCTCCAGAAGTTGATATTGTATTTGTTTGACTGCTGTACATATTTATGGCACCCACAAGCAAGATGATACCATGTTCCAATGAAGAATTTGGAGCATCTAGACTAGTTATGTCATACAGAAATTTAAAAATAAGCAGGATATTTTTTTCTAAACTTAACACAATCTCAGTGGTTTGAAAAGCCACAGCAAAGAGTATAGTATTGGGCTGTATTAGTCTGACAGTAACGGTAACCATGACATGCTAAGGGAGATTCAGAGGGTGGTTAAGGCAGAAAATTAATCGCTCTGGCAGATTTGATTATTCCTATGCTGACTCTGTAACAAAAATGTATGCTGCAGACTCTACATTTTAGATCCCCTGAATGCTTACTTATTGTAAAACCTAGTCGGTTAGCAACCAAGAGAAGACATGAGTCTTGATTTATTTCTTTTATTGTGCACAGGACCTGCTTCTAGAATTGCTTCAAGTAGCTGTTGGGGAATCACAGTTGCAGCACATCCAATTCAACATTCGTGTAGGAAAGGAGAAGATCTTAAAGCCAAGACAGCAAATTCGACATGAAAAAGGGGAATTACAAGAAAATGTTTATATAAATTGCATAAAAATGTAACCAAATGAGTTAAAGTGGTAGCTGAGAGGGTAAAACATTCAGAAACAGCATAAAGTTTGTTTAAAATTCTACTTTATAGACATAGTGAAAATATAAAATAATCAATAGACTCTAAGGAACAAAACTGTTTACTGGGGTTAGCAGCAAAGCAAAGGAAACATTAGCAGCAAGAAGGTTTTGAAAAACGGAGGTTTTGTATAAATGACAAATGTTTTAAGAGAACTTATGACAGGTGAAGAAATAGTAGTTTTGAGAAATCAAGGTGTGTTTTTAACTGCATCTTAAAAATCCAAAAAGTTAGCTAAAAAGTAATTTCAAATTATTTTAAATGGTGAGGAAAATATGTCTAGAAATTAAGATTCTGCTGCATTGGAGCCATTCTTTATAGGGAACGGATATCAAGAATAATATCAAATAAAGATGATATAAGATATTTTAGAAAAAATCAAAACAATAATCATTAGGAAATCACTAAAAGCAGATGACATGCAAGCTAAAGAGAACCAATTATGAAAGTGCTGCACTACTGTTATATACATCCTACTGTTTAAATCAGCATTAACAGAATTTTTGTAGATTCGTCTCTGAAAACATGAGGTCAGGACTCAGCTGTGCCCCAAAAATGTAATATAGTGTCAGAAATTGTTAGGAAAACAATTAAGAGGAAAGCATAGATTTGAAAACAGGTTTATAAGACAATAATGCATTCAAATGTACAATATCGAGTGGTGGTGTTCAATCCATCTAAAAATTGATTCAGTAGAAGTAGGAAAGTTGCAGAGATTGGCTCTTGTCTGAAGAGACCTCACATAAGCCAGAACTGGAAAAATAGTGAAAATAGCTATGATTAAAAACATAAATGTTATGCAGAAAGCAAATAGGGAATATTGACAGAAAGGAAGGCGTGCCTGCGCATGAATAAATTTCCAGTTCTCTGGTTTAATATAAGTAAAAGGAAATATTTTTCATTTACATTGTGTAACTTCTTTTCATGGGGTCCTACATATGTGGAAAATACTAAGAGACTACAGTAGGAATGAAAAAATAAATGGAGTGTGGGTCAGTCAGTGACACCTTAGTCTGGTAGTTCACACTGAACATCCAGTTCAGAACCCCAAACTGCATGAAAATAGGTCCAGAAAATGGTATCAAATTAAAAAAAAAAAAAAGGAAAATTGTTGGAGAAGCCAAAATGTTTAACTTCAAAATTTTCTGAATAGAGATTTTTTTCAGTAGACTAATTAGATTATTACAAATTTTAAAACCATACAGCAAGATATGTTAAATATTTTAATTTGACCATATCATTATGCAAATAACTTACTTTTTTTCTTTTTTTTTTTTTTTTTTTTTTAAGTCTAAAGTATGTCCAGTATTTTAGGAAAACAAGACATTCTGTTCGTTATGAAACACTATTACTGAACTTCTTGTGACATTTTGTACAAAACTGAAGGAAGAAGCAAAATGTATTGTTAAAATCTGTATTCTATAGATGTACTATCCTCCTGAATTTGTCTCACCTTTGGTTTTGGAAAGTTTCCCATCTGCCTGATTCTCATTTGAACTGTGAGCTGTACATCTATAAATTGTTGATGTTCATGCAGTTGAAAAGTGTTTGCATGAGTACAGTTTCTACATTTGCTGTCACCCTTCGACTTCCACCAGCTCAACCTGAAAATTATTCCCATGTATGAGAAAGCATGTGAAAATAATGTTTATTTCTCTATGAGAAAGCAAGGAAGCGTGGGATATTTGGCCATTTCTGAAAGACCGAAGGGCATATAAATAAAAGACACTGGCAAAGTTTCTTGTGTTTATCGCCATGCCCTGATTGTCCTCTGCCTCTCTTTTGGTCCTCATTTTCATATCTCTCAGTCTGATGGTGGAATAGAATTGATCTAATAAGGGAAATTTCTCCTGTGAAAGCATGATATAATTATTTGTTGCAAGGTGCTAATTCCTAATATTACAATAACTTCCTGCCAGCTGGTGGGGAGGCAGGAATAGTAGACCACTAATATATTCTTTGTGTGGCTTTTAATATGAGACTCTCATGTTTTGGAGAGCACAACAGGTTTCAGACAGCAGTGAAACAACCCCTTCTTCCCTTGTAAAAACAGGATACACTTACATAATGCCAGGTATTAAATTGCAATAATAGCCTGTTATTAGAGACATATGGGAAGAGTATACGCAAGCTTCTTTAGAGGAATAATATGGTGTAGAAATAGTCTGTTGGCTCAGGGAAGCTTTGCTATCAGTAGGAAAAAAAAATCTAAAAATGGGAAATTGTCATATTGAAATCAATGGAAAATAAAATAAGACATTTCTCAAAGGAAGTATAGAAGGTGACCAATACAGTAGGCAACTAGCCTGCCAGAGCCAACCCCAGTGTTTGTTTTATTTATTATTTTTTTTTTTTTTTTTTCCTAGTACACCAAAGGGATCAGTTTAAATGCAGGCTGCCTGTCTGAGAAATCATCTCTGAAAATGGCTTCTGCAGAGGTGAGTTGATTGTATCGGTTAGAGTCAGCCAATTAGGTACATGAGAAATGCTTTGTGACTTGGCCTATTTGACACCTACTAATGTACCAGTCTCAGAGGTAAAACATACTAAGAACATCAGCCTGAAAACGTTGTTTTGCACTGCACATAGAAGGAAAGATGGAGGGAGAGACAGAGAGACATAAAGAGAGCACTTGTCTGTGTGAAGGCTGAGGTGTAAAAAGGTAAATGCAATTTTTGTGGGAGAAAAAAAAATCAGAGATAAAAGTCTCGGATAAATGTCAGGCTTGAACCAGGACTAGTTCAGTATACATAAAGCCCTTTATGTAATCTTCTTAAAGCCCAGTTGTACTCTTCTGCTGTGGAGAGAACTCCTATAGCATATGCTAAAGCAGAACACAATGTTGGTATTTTGTTGTTTATTGGAATCCCCCCCGACTCTGACCAAAATGTTACCCATACTAAAACCAATATTAGGCAAATATACTTCACCTTTGAGAGTCTGCCCCTAAAATATTATTGTCTAATTGTCTATACACACTTGCAACTCCACTCCAGTATTCCAAACTGTTAGTATCTGCTCCTTCATCTCTCCTGCAATTTCTTTTTCCTTATTTTTGTCTTCCTTATTTTCTTTGTTTATACTCTTAGTTTCCCCTTTGCAATACTGTCATGTCACCTGTTAAAAATGTTTCATGTTGTTAAGAGGAAGACAGATAATGTATTTTGTATTTACAGCATTGAGCAGTTTTTGATAGTAATTTTCTTAATAATTTCCTTCAGTGCTTTTGGGATATATTTATAAAAATAATTTAAGTATCCTTTAAAGCAATTTAAGTAGTATTTAAGTAATTACTATGAACTGATCTGTGTATAAATCTGTAATCTCTTCAATTCTTAAAGAAGAAATCTTAATAGGAAGAGTGGAATAATATTTTGCATCATGACTTTGTTCTAACAAACAATTTTAAAAATATATACATTAAACTTTATTGCAAAATAATTTCTGGGTTTGTTCTTTGGTTTGATCCAAAAATTAGATATTCTGATTTAATAGGAGCATGAATGTAAAGGGAAAAATGTAGAAATATAGGCAAGTTAATTTTTTGTGATTTATAGCTGACATTAGATTGCATTTCCCTTATTCTTGTTTTGCATTCAAAACACAAGTTTTTCCCAATTCAGAAAAATGCACTTTGATGATGTCTGAATGATCTCTCATGAATACATGATACTAAAATTTCCTCTCAGCTTAAGAATGGATACAGTCATGATAAAGCATTTTGTACTTAGCAAAGTACGTGAAATCTTTCATGTTACAGAATATTACAACCTGCTTTATCTTTAGTTTCACAAGTTTCCATAAAACCAGTGTCCAATTTGAAATTTAACACCATCTCAAAGCTTAAGCAGCCTTTTCTGGGTTCTTATTGACAGGGCGAGAGCATTGCCCTATGCATTATGCTACTTTTGATTGTTGCTGTAGGCAGTACTGCAAAGTCGCCACAGATGATAAAGGAAGGGCAGGATTTAGTTCAAACCATTGGTGTTGGACTCTGCTTGGTCCCACAAGACAGGTCAGTGCTGGTCCCAAGTGGAAATGGATGAGGTGGCTGGTTGATATCACTAAGCTAGCAGCAGTATCTAAGAGCTATGAGACAGGTTACTGAAAGAGACACACTTTTGCTGGGGCTATTTTTTATGTAATATAGTTATAGGTGTGGAAAGTGGAATTGCACTAAAGGTTGTGCCTTCCACAGTCCTGACAGAGAGTCCATTGCCTTGATGTTCAGAAATGCATTTTGGATCAGCAGAAACACGTTAGAGATTGTCAGTTTTTAGCCAGTTTACCTAAGCTGTAATTAAATTTGAAAGCTGTATTTGTAATTGCAGTTTAAATCACCATAAAATTTGGGTCATAAATCATGGACATGGACAGCTGGGGAAGACATAGGGAAAAGTTCAGGTTAGCACTGCAGTGAAGACATGTTCATAGAGAATGGTAGGGTAGCTAAAAATTGTATGTTGCAATGAAAGAAATTGCATAAAAACATGCTGTCAGTCAATCATACCATCTCCATGGGGAGAAGCAGACCATGTGGTAAATCAGTCCAGCCATCTGCATTTGTTGTTTCAGAATCTAGTTCCATGTATTCCTGATGCTATGATTTCAATGGTAGCTGAGTAAATCTACAAGAAGCTTCAACCAAGGAGCAGATTTAAGATTCTCTGTTCTGAGTATTCTCTAATAACTTCAGTCTGAGACAACCAGTTTGTAGACAGCAATGCTGCAATCAAAATTTAAAAAGAAATGCCAGAGTGATATAACAAAAAGAGTGATATAACAAAGAGAGTTTCAGAGCAAGGGACTAAAACTATTTGTAAGTTATATACACCATGATGCAATGAAAAACGAACTTACTCAGCCATACATCTTGGCACGACCTGTATGTTCTACAAGTATTCTCTGTCTCTTTTACCTCAGGTTGTGTTTGAACTGAGCTGCATATTTTCTCCATAACCCAAACATGACTAGACACTGGTGGAAATAATGAATTACGTCACCTCAATAATGCAAAATCAGATATCCATAGACTACTTTCAGTGCTGTCTCACAAAGTCTTACAGCAGCCTTGTGTGAATATTGAGCAGAAGACGTGTTTAAATGCCACAGTGGAGAGGTTTTCACAAAGGGGAGCAGTTTCTTTTCTCTACACTTTAAAATCTTTTTTTTAAGCAGTGGAAAATGCCCTTTGAAATGAACAACATATTAGGAAATACTTATTTTGACTTATGTGGATATAAATTGAAGATTTTACACTTCCTGTTAATTACAGTAAGGACTTGGTTATGTTTTAACTTGAACTGCAACTTTTAATACAGGAGATTCACAGGTAACTTGTAAGAGGTAATGACTCTAAGCACTGCAGTGGTTGCAGAATGAAATAATGGAAATGATTTAAAGTCAACAGCAATTTACATAAAGCCATTCTTTAAAGGGATTGAAGCTAAGCCATTCCTTTGCCCTTGTTATTGTACCTATCAACATGATATGCAAATGGATTTTAATTAAAACACCCAACAGCCTGAAATACTGTTGCACATACTATCTCCTTCTTAAGAAGAATAGTTACACATTTTGTTACTTACTCCTAAAAGTTATTTTTTAGAGACATATCTGATACTTACTGTTCTAGATCAAACAGAAATAAAAGTATACCCATTCTGTAATAACCATCCATATGTTTTTGTACAGCAATCTTTCCAGTCTTACTGGAAAGTAATGTCTATTTTTCGTTCAATAGACATTTTAAGCATCTACACTATTAAAGATAAAGAAGTTAAATTAGGAAAGGAAGTACTCAGTGTTCTTGGATAAAGTTGTTCCGAATGTCTCTTTCTCTTCAGATGATGTCTCATAATTTCCTCACGTGCCCTGTTCATTATATTCCTTTGCTATGCTTTCTTCTGAGATTTTAAACTCTGCAGACAAACTGTCTGTGTATGAACATATGATAGATATCTCATGACTGTCACCTCTGGCAGGGCCTCTAGAATCCAGCACAATGTTAGAAAAAATCAGTGTTAGTGATAACAGTGTTAACAGTAAATATATACTACAATCACCTTGTGAATGGGAAAGGACAAAGCTCTGTGGAAATCTCTTCAACATTTCAAACATAACGTGGAACCCTGACATCTCTCTATACCAAATTAGATTTGAAACAAGTTTTAGAAAAGTTTGGGAAGAAATCTAAGTTACTTGGAAAACTGACTTAGTTTATAAGTTTTTTTCTTACCTTGTCTGTTAGGCACAGTAAAAAGGTCACATCTTGTTAAAGCTTGAAACACAAGCTTTAGTACCTGTTCACATCTTTTGTAAATGTATTTGATATAATAAAGTATGTTACCAATGTTTGACAAAATATGATTAACATGTGGTGTTAGTTCCAGCCTTCTCATGCTGCTGAAGTGTTACACAGTACTTGGCAGCATTTCCTTAAACACTGACAAGGGTTTTTTTTTGCTTTTGGGACATATACAAATTGTAATAACAAATACAGAAGGAGTATTTATTTAAATCGATGTTTCAATTATCTCTTTTTAAAAATTATTTTACTTTTTATGTAACTGGGAGTGAGTATCTTCCCACTGCTAGATCACTGCAGGAGTGGCTTATCCCTATTTAACTGTAATAATGGGGTCTCGATCCTGCTGGGATCTTTGGTGTCACACATTATAAAAGAGCTTCTAAGCAGTGTCTGAAATGGAAATTGAGAAGTCTTGGCAGGAAACCCCTCCTGCAACCTATTAGCTGTTGTCTCCTTGGGAGAAAAAGTGATGATATATACCTGTTGTGCTCAGAGAATTATCAGCAAGGCATATTGATCCGTTTTTGCTCATACCATAAAAGCTCATATGATTCTAAGCTGCCTGTGAATAAATAGAAGAAGAAGGGTAGGAATATATGGAAAAAAAAAAATTGTGAAAGAAAGGTATGTCAAACTTCCAGGAATGCTCTGTGGAAAACTGAATATGTGCTTAATCAAAACGTGATTGTGATTAATTTAGAACTGACGTTTCTTTGGACAAGCTCAATATGTGAAAGCATTTATAGACTAAAGCAAAGGGAGAGATAGTGTACAGAGTTAAGGTTTTATGGCTTTTTTAACAGCTGAAACCTGAGACACTACTTCAAGAAAAAAGAAGGTATTTCAGTAGACTTAATTCTATGGTGCTTTTTATTTCTTTGTTTGTTTGTTTGCTTGTTTGTTTTAACACCAAGAATATCCTCAAGGGTACAACTAGTTAGAGTTATGTTGAGGTCTGAAAAGCAGCAACTATTTCAGTTCTTCAGTATTTCTAGTCACATGTCCAGATTAATATGAATGCCCTGAATTAGGACATGGAACTCAAAATAAAAAACTCACCAGCTTTTATCTTGACATAAAATGCAAGTTTTCCTGGGAATCCTTTAATCTGACTGTCGTCTTTTTTCATTCACAGCAGAGAGCTTGTAAAGAGCTCTGCCTTTGCAGTGAAATACTACTATTTAGAAAGAGGGTTATCAAAAAGCAATGTTTGTTTATTGAAATCTCTATCAACAGAATGTCAGTGCTTTTGAGAAAGAAACATTTTTACTCTGAATTCTCTGTCTGAGCAAACAGTTTCTATTAGATTTGGAATGATAACATCTGCTGTAATAAGTCTTTGTCTGTGCATGTTTTTCCCCTGAAGGAGAGAGAACTCTGGCAAAATAAAAAAATAAATAAATCTGCCTAACTACTGTTACCAAGTCTGCTTTAAGAAAATACGTCTTACAATATTCTCAGAACTCCCTATCAAAATCAACTGAGACTACTTTTTGTCTATTAAAATATGCATTATTTATGCTAAGAGTCATTCTTTAGAATATGCTTTGCATGTTAAGAATCTCAAGTACATAAAGCCCAGCTTCTGATTGTAGTCATCTTATTACAGCTATCAATAAGCAGACAAAATGTCTTGCTGTTTTTCAGCTTTCCCTGTAAATTCTATTTGAACATCAGCCCATGGGTAGGGTAATAGATGTTAAGAACAGTTTATACTGACAAAAGCTGCTTATGGTCCAAAACACTGGAGTGATATTTACAAGCACGACAAAACCAAAAACAGGCAAACAAACAAAAAGTTTGTTTTTATATGAAGAGCATTTGATGAAACACTCTGATTTGTTTTCACATATGTCTTAGGTAAGGGGAACAATGTTGCCCTGTTAGTGAAAACATCTTGAAGAAAACCTCTTCCTTAAACACAGCATTTTCTTCTGTCCAATTCAGCATCAGTTGGTCTCCTACATTGCTCAGATGAATGACCTCATAACTTTCAACTAGAGTTGCTCATGTGAGAAAAGTTTCAAGACAAGGTTCTGTGTTCATTCTTCAATGTTTTAAGAAGAGTTTCCCAGTAATTCTTAAACAACTGAAGGGACAGTTCATTTCTCCTTACTCCAAAGGCAACCTTATGGAGCTTTGAAGTCTACAGCCTCTCTAACTTCAGACCAATTAGCATAGAAAGATGTTTAGAATCTCATGTCCCTGATGTAGGTTTTATTGTGGTTGTAGTTTAATTATCCATCTCTCAGACAGAAGGAATGGTGATCTTGTACTTCTTTGATCATATATCTATGTTTTCAGTAGTCAGTTGAAGGAGATATATGCCTGTGAAAATCTCAAGTTGTCCATCTGTGGCATCCATTTAATGAGTAAGAAACACAGTTACTCTTTGAAGATCAGCTATTCTACAGAAGTTATTCTGCTGCAAGAAAAAAAAAAAAGTGAAATAAAATATGTTTGCATAGTCTATGGACTTAGTCTTGAATAAAGGGATAAGATGAGACTCCTAAAACAGGAATGTGATTACAGTGTCTACATCTCTGTCCTTTTCAAACCAATAGACTCCTAAAACAGGAAGGTGGTTACAGTGTCTGCATCTCCTTCCTTTTCAAACCAATCTCATGGATCAGGCATTCACTAGAAAGGATTCTGAATCCTGTTGGAACACTCTGCATGTTTGAGGTTGGAGTAGAATCCCTTTATCTTCTCTGTGATGGGTCTTGCTTTGCTGGATGCACACTCACCATATGAAAGACTGACATTTAGCCTTTGGACTTCTCTGTTGTTTAGAGTGTTAATAAAGACTTAATCAGTTGAAGGAACTTTCTATTACTAAATGATTTGTTCCAGAAAAATTGAAGGGCTATTATCTTCCATGCTGTTAATAAAGATATGTCAGGCTCAGTCCTGTTTGGCCATGTGGCTGGTAGATCTAACAAAAGCACTGAATGTAAAATTCTCAGCCTCCACAATCAATCTCAAAAAGCTCTTCCACATTTAGGTTTATATATTATTAGGGAAAGAGTGTTGCACTAGATACAATGATGTGGATAATCGTCTCTGCTTATAACTAGGAGAAGTATTTGGTGGGAAATTTTACTAATGCTTTCACTTGGTTAAAATCTGATATATTTTCTCTTTGAATAGCTTGCACTAAAACCTCAAAATACCATTGTCCTCCTTCCTAACTAAAAGTGACTCTACTTAAGTATCAATATTTTTGTTTATTGCATTTGTCATTCTCCGATTTTTAAATATATATATATATATATTCCCCCCCACCCCCCCCAAGTATGAATCCTACTCATGAAATAAATATAAAGTGTATTTACGTGTAGGCTAAGAACGGGTGGCAAGATCAAGATGAGAGAGTTTACTGCCTGAGTGGGTATTTAACTTGGGTATCTCTACATGCAAGGAAGCAGTACAGATTTCAAAACGTATCTGGTGAAGGCAAAGAAAGCACCTCATAAAGAGTAGAACAGAATGAAGTAATTGAAATAAGAGACTCTGGATCATTTCCAAACATAAACTGACTCTGAACTGAATATTCTTAAGTTCACCAGGGTTTGACTGTCTTGTTGAAAAATTATTTTCTAGCTTCCAGCTTCTCTGATGGCATCTGAAGTTGAGGTTGAAAGTGGGGTTAGCAGAATGGACAGATCCCAGTCCTGGAAAAGGCACCAGCCTCTCTGAGAATATGAGCAAGTTTCTCATCCTCCATTCCCTTCTGCCTTTCCTTCTCCCTTAGACAGAGGAATGAGAATTAGGACAAGGTTTCTTCACTCATTCAAAAATATGATTAATTTACCTCACACAATAATTGAAGAGCAAAGCTGAATCATAAACAAAAGAAACGTTCTAGCAGCCTTCTAATTACAAATTTTCATGTTTATTTCATAAAATATAATTAAATTCTTGTTGGAAAATGGTGAAAGCAACTGGTCCACCTGTAATAGGAAGAGATTCTTGTGCACAATAAACTTCTTGGTTACTGTGCTAGCCAAGGCAGAAACTTCTGAATAGAGGGTAAGGAACTGTAGGGGTAGATGACTGTAAAATATTATTCTGAAAATGGTATAACCTAAGATCTGATAAAATCTAGTTTTTCACAGGTTTTGAAATAAAATACAGCACTTTCTATTTCACTGCCTCTATACAGTCTAGGTGATGAAAACTGAATGTTTATTTAATTTTTTATAAATTACAACATTTTCTTAACAAGACATTTCTCTTCCATTCTACTCCTGTTTCAAGGACAAGTCTGGTAAAGGAGAAAGGCTTAGATACCCTGATTTCCTTTTTTGTTTGTCTGTAAATAACTTGCTGTGTTTGTTTTTCAAGTGGACAGAATTCCCAAGAATAAAGATAGAAGCAGACTTATGTGTCAAGAAAACATTGCAACATTTTTACTATAGGTTTAGTTATTTTATGAACACTTTACTGTCTTCTCTTTTTCTTTGCATATTGCATAACTGATTCATTTGCAGAGATGTCAAAAATAGAAAAACATACCTTTTTTGTTTTTTAGTTCCTTCTAAATAGAATTCAATGTGAGGACTTAGCAGCAACAACAACAGCAAAAAACCCATGTAGCTGAATATTGTTTATTTCTCTTTTGGTAAATTTATTATTATTTTGTTACAAGAACGAAAAAAACCCTTGGCAAAGTTAGATTTCGGGGTGGGGGTGCGGCAGGGGGGCAGATCATATAGTGTAGCATCCTTTCAGTTGAAGAAGTTGTTTACATAAAATTTTGGACAAAAATGAAAATTCTTCCAAAAATGACCCTATTCTTCTAGTAATACTTGCTACCAGTGTAATTTTAAAGGCTAGAGGGATATTGTTATCTTTTCATCAGGTTAATAATTACGATAAACTTCCCTTCCACTTTGTCTTGTCATTTTTCCGACAATCTCTAGGTTCACTTTTAAACAGAAAAATGGCTTTGAAAAGAACACTTTAAATTCTTAGTCCACTGAGGAATGTAAAACCGGGAGTTCTTTTAACCAACCTAATCTCCACCCTCTGTGTTTCTGTTTTTTTTTTTTTCCCTTGGGAATATTAGAAGAAGTCAGAACAACTCCATACACATGTGAGGTGATTTGCTGTGCAAATCCAGTATGCGTTGCAAGGGTTGCCTACCTAAAACGAGAACTTTCAAAACCACTAGCTTTTCAGATTTATGTTTACTCTTGAGAACTTCTCCAGAATTCTGTATCTCCCACATCTTTCAAAGCTTCACCCAAATGAATACTTTAAGGGATGTGAGGCCAAGGGATTGGCTAAAATAAAATAAAGCTTAGAAAACACAGAGCAGTGTATATTTTCCCCTCTCAAATTGGTAAGAAAAAGAGAGTTCTGTTTTTCTCTCCTGTATGTGTATGCATTTGTAGTTTCATGTTTAGTTGGCAGCTTTCATTGTGCACCAGCTTGTTTTTCTCTTTGAAGTGACTGAGTTCCTTGATATCTTGAATAACGAACACACTGTCAGTCAAAATGCGCAGAGTTATTTTTTTATTTAACCTGTCATGCAACTGTATGTCCACTTGCTGACATTTCATGGGAATTTCCCTACTCTTCGGTGTTTCATTGTCAGTTAATATCAGAGTTACTGAATAGCTCTCTCGTTATTTTTCTACTTTTTCCAGGTAATGATTTTTCTACTTTCAAAACATGAAACTGTTCAGTTATGAGTTTTGTCTTTATCAAAAAGTTTGTTTTTTTTTAAATAAGTATCCTAGTGGTTTGCAATTGTAAATTCTCTGTAGCTCTTGGAGCATTGATTAGGGTATTCATTTTCTGTAAAGCAAAGAGGATAACTATTGGCATAAGCCCCTAATAATCAACAAGAAATAAACTGGAAATTTTTCTATTCAGTAGGCATTAAGAAATGATATTTTCTTTTGTTCTGTCCAGTTATGAATAGAAGTTGGAAAAAAAATGGGGAGAGGAAGGCAGAATACAGTGTTCTCATGCCGCTTCCAACTACCTGTACCTGAATTCCCTTATTAACACATTCAGCTGTTCATTATAATGCTGCTGCTCTTCCTGAAGTCCCAGTGTGGTCCTCTCTGCTGCAACTATGTCTGCTAGTGACTTCAATAGATTTTTGGAATCAGTTTCTCCCTGCATCTGCCAGTCTCTATGCTGCTTTCTGGGATCAAAGTGCAAATTTAAGGTCTCAGCTGTCATTGGTTTCCGCAATCCACAGGCCACTCCTAAAGGGTGCCCAGCGCAAGCTCCCTTGCTCTGCTGCAGGATGCCTTCTGGCTCTCTTCTTCATGGGTAAACTTGCAATCCCTTCCGTCTTCCCTCCTTCTGCTTCCCCAGGCCCCTTCAGACAAACATGTGGCCTTAATCTGTCTCTAACCTGTTCCTGTCCTCTTTCTACCACCGTCTCAGGACCCTGTCCTGAGTTTTTTGTCCTTTCTCTGCTTATTCAATAAGTATATTCAAGCTCAGTCTACTTAAGGGTGTGCATCCAAAGATTAATTTGCTTATTCTAAAGGTTTTATGTGATAAATATACCTTTATGTTCTTTAGGATTCTGAACACTGTTTTTAAGACAATCAATGTGCTCTGTTTCCCTGTCCTTTCACATTTTCCTTTATTTTTCACTCTCTTTATCCCAATATCCAATTTTCCTGTCTTCCCCTGTTGTAGTCTCCAATCTCAGCTCAGTAGCGTTAGATTGTATTACTAGCATCCTGATGTTTTATGTAAATTATGTAAGCAATGTGGTGTCCTAGAACACAGGATTAATTTCAAAAGTCTTTTTAAACCTTTGCTGTGAAACTGTAATTTCAACCAGTTCTGTTACTTACATACAGTCTCAGTTCTACTGGAAACCACTCTGCCTTACAGAGGGAAGAGAACACCTTATCTGGCAAGGGAAAAAGTTACCACTCTAAATGGGTGCTATGATACCTAATTAAGGAACACCCTTACCAATGAACTTATGAAGGAGGAAGGTGGTTATAAAGACATTAAATTGTCTTGCAACTCTATGGCAGTAGCCAGAGGTGCTCACGTTTAAATGATGTAGCAAAAAACTTGTTCTTTTGACCTCAGACTTCGAAATCTGCTGCTTGCTAAGGCTGTGGTTTCAAGGAAAAGCCAAAATAGCTGCCACCTCACCTAACCCAGCCTTTTTCTGCTTTCATTCATGTTTTTGTAAAGTTAATTTGCTGCAAATTCATCTGTCTGTGCCATTTGAAATGCAGGTAAGCACCAGCAGTGGAGTAGGCAGGAACTCCTACATGAGAGCACCTTTCCTACAGCTTACTGCAAAACTGTGCCCTTAGAGTCGGCAGCCTCAGCTCCATGTATAAATTAGAAGTTTATATTACTGAGTTTCAAGAGGTCTTATTTACAGGTTCTTATAGGTTATGATTTTTTTTTGTCTACCACTTTATGAGTCACTAGTCACTTACACTAGTACAGTAAAAACTCAGCCCTCCCAACCCAAATATCTGTAGGTGTTTAAATGAAATCTGGGCATCTTGCTAAAATTTGGAAATAATGTTGTTACTGGATGCACAAGAGAAAGTAGTACTAATACTAGGAAAAGCCACACAAGTTGTACGTATGTCATCTTTTACCATAGTAATTAACAGAAGCTGTGGCTGGTAAGACTGTCTTTCTGTAATATGGCCATTGTTACCAAGTGGTTTTTTTTATTATTTTTTATTTTTTTTTAATTTATTCTCCACACTGTTTTGTTATATGCCTCTGATTTCTGTTTTGAAAAGCAAATATGCTTTTCTACAGGTAATGTCTGTGAATGCAGCAATGCACAAACTGGGGCAGCTCACAGCCCTGGGCAGCATATGTTCTGCTTGAATGGCAGATGGACTTCGGCCCTCTCCTGACATGTTCTTATCTGCCCTTGGTTTGGTTTTGTTAGTGGATCCTAAACTACTTTCCTGGAACAGTTCAGTCACAGTCCTGGAAAAAAAGGTAATTGTCAGTTGTCCACCAAGGAGACTTTTACAAAACATTCATGAAAAGTTGAAAGCAGTACCACATTTAGCATTTCAGTCTTAAAACAGGGCAATTTAACTAAATATGATTATGCACAGAAGAGATATATCCCTAGAAGTAGAAGCTCCAACAGTATCTATTTTCTACACATAAAATATTGCTCCAGAAATTCAAATGGATTTGATGAAATGTTGGTTTGAATTGCAAAGCTCTTTGCTGATCTGGTGGCACATTGCAGCTTCTAGAGGAAAAAAGCAGAGTATAGGATAATTGAGCCAGTACAAAAGTTGCGAATGCGGTGAAAACACAATGAAGGTTCCTCCTGCTGCAGAAACAAGACAGTTGCCCTGGAGAATGAGGTCGTTGCTCCTTCCTGGAGTAATGCTGGGAGGCTTCTGTGTGAATTAATTTGGCAATTGGTTTTAGTGCTGGAAAATCCAATGCTGGGCAGGCTATAACCTAGAAGGAGCTGTGAATACACAGATATAATTGCACTATTTTTGACACAATGATTACAAAAAGCTCCGGCCACCGCACTGTTGGGTTTTTGGGTCCTGTTGTCACATTGAAGTTGATACTAAAAATTTTTAAAATGCTACTTGTCACTTAACCTACAGGATCTCCTGTCCTGTGTTTTCTTACTGCCTAAAACAGTATGGTTCCACTACATATGCTAAAATATGTGTACTATGATAATTAATTAATGATACTTGAACACCGTGCTCACTGAGACTACTTAAGTTGGCCATAAATCAAAGAGCTGTTTAATCTGCCTCAAACTAGAGTGACTGTGAATCCCAGTTTACCATTTTAGCTCTGCCTTCTACTCTCTTTCCATTTTCCTATTAGGCTCATCTTTGGAAACAGAAAACTTTAATGGAATTGAAAAGAGTAGAGGGAAGAGAAGCTCAGAATATGCATGCTGAGGTCATTACAGATGTTACTGTTAGTATTCTGTCATATCAATTCTTTCACTGCTTGTATTGTTAAGATGTTTGAGTTTTGATGATGATGATAACAGTAAGTTTTGAAAGAGGGAGTTAAGACAACTCAGAAAAGTGAAGATCTTAGAGGAAAAAGAAAAAAAATATGAGCTTCAGATCATCATATTTCCCTGTGATGACGTCAGCTGACAATTACACTTGGAAATTCAGCTGGGTCACACTAGATTACTCTTTTATGTTAGTATTTCCTGTGGCTTCAATAGAGGCACAGCAGTATAATATGGAAGATCTATTGTAATAATTCAAATACAGTAAAAGATCTGTGATGTTTAGCTAGAACTATAAACATTTAGGTACTATGGCTTGATACCATCCAATGTTACTACAACAGGATTCAGGCAGTATCTTTACTTGGGGGGTGAGTAGCTTGAGTGTCAAAGACTAAAATATGAAAAATAATTACTGAAGCATAAATTTTATATGGATATTGAAACCACTGACTTTATAAGTACCTGTTTGTATCTCTTCATTCCTATTTTTATAATGTGAACAGGTGTTTACTTAGTCAGGTACTTGTCTGTGAAAAAAAACTGTTAAAATGTTTGATTTTTAAGTCTTAATACATCTGTTGAAATCCAGACAAATATTTTTAAAGCTAAATGTCCTAATAGAATAAACTGTGAAAAGAATAAAATCCCAGTGCGCTAAAATTTAAATTCCACTAGGAAATGAAAATGATGGAATACTTCATACTTGTCCTACTACATGGATACCATTTTTGGGTTGATACACAACAACACACAATAGGAGAGTCCTCTAAAAGAGATCTGCCTTTACCAAAAAAAAAAAAAAAAAGGTTTTAGAGGTTAGTATTTTAATAATTTGAGAAAAAAAGAAGTGACTTCGTAAAAGGAGGACAAAATGAAATTGCTCTAAATCTTTTTCATCTCTGCTTGAGACTAAAGGCTAATCTACATTTCTGAAGCAGTCCTCCAGTTCACTGATAATTCTACAGACAAAGTTAAATTGTTACAGACAGAATTGTTTGGAAATGAAAGTGATATTTGTTAGATATACTCCTGTCAGGTTATAGCTACAAACCAGGCTGCTGCTCTTCTGAATTGTACTGTTTCAGTGGTATTTAAGTCTGTCTAGCATATTACGACACTCAATGGGTGGTTGGTTCAACCTTTCCATGTCAAAGCCACAACTCTCCTTTCATATTGGATTAATAACTAAATTTTTTGTCTACTTTTCAGTTCTGAAACTGCAAAAGCAGTGATAATTTTGCCTAAATAAATTCATTCTGTTTTCTTTCAGAAGGAGCTGGACTAATGCACATTTTACGTTAAAGACCTGAGGGGAAATGATTTGTCATTTGTTGTGGAAATATGAATAGAACATTGATGTCACTCTTAGAAGGTGTCTACGAAGTCTGTCATGGCCAAGTGTTAAATAACAGCTGACTTCAACTTCATTACTTTTTTAACTCACATGAGCAGTTTTAAAGTTTTATTTCTCAGTATTTACCTTGTGATCAAAACCAAGAACACTTTGACTTCTGAAAGACTGAAGATTGAAACTATTTTGAAATTTTGCCTTTTTTGCTTGAAAATTATTGATTGATTGATAATAGGATCACATAGGAAAGAAAATGTGTTAGTCTTTTACTGATGTGTAGAATAACAATTGACATGATAAGTTAAATAAAATTAGGTTTTACTGGGCTGGCATTATAAATTGAATCTAATCGATGGAACTGGCAATTCCATTCAAGATTTTCAGTTAACCTCCTATATTACTGCTTTAATCAGAAAGCAATTTAGATGCTATTCTTTATAGCCAAGCAATGAAAAAGTCTGGAGTTCTTTTAAATGATGTTAGTTGAAATTTTTTTTTTTTTTTAAATAAATTGCCTTTGTTCTGTGTGATTTAAAATGGTGAGATCTGAACAATCTCTTCTTAGGAACATGTTTTAATTGATGCCAGTATCAGTGCTGTAACTGCATTGAAGTGTTTATTATTTTATAAATATGATCCAGAAGAAGAAATATTAATTCTGCATAAAAATCCTATATAAAAAAACCCAACTCAGAACAGTCAGAAAGGATATAAAATGTATGTCCACAACTTATAGTCCAGGATGTAAATAAATTTTTTGATTAATGCTCTATGACTCTCAGCCTGTCAAAATATACACGGCAGTTACATTTTATCATCTACTAGTTGGCTTTATCATATTGACGAGCAACTGCTTGTTCTCTTTAGTTTATATGTCAGTAAAATTCCTAATGTGATGTGACCTTATGAAATGTGTATCTATAGGGAAATAGTGCTTTGAGTACTTCCATAACGTTCTGTTGTGTCATACAATCGGTACAGCTATTCAATAGGGCGCTATGCTCAAGACAGTGATGTGCCTTGTTTCTCTCATCTGGGAAAATTAGCTTATACACAGGTCTGGGTACCTCTGTGCATAGCACTCTGCACCAGGGACACTAATCTATAGAAGCTATTTCAACTTGCTCTCTGAGAAATTAAACCCAAAACAATGTTTCTCATTCAGACTGGCACCTGGAATCTATTAACATGCAGTGTATCCAAACAGAAATGTAAATTGTCTTCTTTTTCGGGGAATAATTTAGATTTAATCGGAGAAGGTTGCTTGAAGGTAAACTGTTAGGGACTTGCCATAGTGAACTTAGCAATCCAACATATCTAGCAACACGAAAATAATGGAGACAGCTAGAAAACAAGTCAATTAAAGAATGAGATCCTATTTCCCAATACCTTTATATAAATATATAAAATTGACTTCACATCCAAAGTTGTTTGTTTGCTAACTGCAGGCTATACTGAAACAGAAATAGAATGTTTGAGGTAAGAATCCTTACCACTTCACATGCTGAATGATGTCTAGGTTCCTGATGTTGACTCTGGTCATTATCAGACCCTACACTAAGGGTAACATTTCAGAACAAAAATTTATCATGAATTCTGCTATAGCACTTAAGAGTTATTTGCCTGCCAGAAAGTGAAGCAGCAGGATGAATTAGCCTGTGTAACTGACTAGACCATTACTAATAGAAATATTCCTTAGTTAAATGTGTAATCTTTATCATTGATAAACTGTGTAAGAGAATACTTATTAACTGCAAAAGCAAAGAAACACACAAAGCTATTTCCCAGTAACTGGGAATTATTTACTAAACTGCAACATTGAGAAATATCCCTGAGAAGACCATTTTTTTTCCCTGACACTAAAAAGTTTCCCTATGTTTTAATTCCCCTCTTCCCCAAGTCCCACTCACAGAGTAAATTAGCTCTGGCTGATCTTCACTGCTTCTGGTATGTGAGCCAGCGTGCTACGTGTGTTCAGTATTTCTGTATTGCATTTCAGCCCACTCTTTAGTGACTCAGCAAAAGCTATTCAGACTCTTCCCTGCAGGATCAACTCCTATAAATGTCAGTGTTTCAATTGCCTGTGTTTTTCAGCTCCAACAGCCAGGGCCCAAGGTAACATCAATTCACAAAAGAGCAGTAGGAAAAACTCACCATGGAATAAAGAAGGAAAATAATAATTTTTACCCATCTTTTCACTGTCTTCTTTCTACTGTATATGGCAAATATCAGAGAGCACCTCTTAAATATTCCTGAACTTTCTCAAACTCCGGCTTCTTAGGTTCCTTCCTTTCTCTGTTGACAACAAAATTCCTGGTTCCCAAAGTCTGCATTCACCTTTCTGCTCTTTCCACCCGAATTCTGACTTTTGTTTCTCCTCCCTTCAGTCGCTGACAAACCCCATTCTTGTGTTTGCAGAACATAAGGTATAATTTTTTCCCATTTCTCTCTCCTTACAGTCATGCATTTCAAGTCCTTCCATTGACTCTTCCATCTCTCACAAAAGCTGGATTCCCTATATAAGCATCTCTGTATCACCTTGCTTATAATCTTTTCTGCTCTTTCTCTATCTGAGACATCGTTATATTCCTTTTGTGTCTCAAGCAATTTTCTACCACCTATTCCAGAAACAGGTTTAGTTTGTTGTTTCCTCCTATTTTTTCCCAAATTCTTATTTCAGTACGTGTAGGCAGTGATTCTGCAGTGGTTGCTGGCATTCCCCAGAAAAAAAGCATGTTCCAAGAACCAACAGGGCACATCCTTTCCAAACCATGTAGAAGATCATGTGTGCTTAGGCCCACATTAATCTTGCCTGTCATTAGACACACAAGTGAGGGGCCTAAACTCTGAACAGACCTACCCTATGGACTCTCTGTTAGGCAGCCGTGAGAGAAGAGGAGGCACCTTCTTTAGGTTCTGAATTATTATGTGAAGGTGCCTGTTACATTGCACTGGCAGTTAAGCATACAATGATCTGTCACTTTGTTTAGATGCCTAAAGTGAGACTGAGTGAGTCTGGGTCTCGACTTCAAATATTAATGTACAGTAAATAATTCCATTATTGCCCTGACCTGGTTAATTTATTCTGTTACGATAGTCTCAATACAGTTCAGTATGAACCTCATTACAAGAAAAAGGGAAGAAAAATATTTTTCTTGACAAGGATTAAATATAGAAATATAGTATTTGCAACATTAACAAGCTGGTAGTTTGGAGGAGGCATATTCCCAATTGTTCAAAGTAACAAGTGAAGTTAGAGTTTCCCACAGTGAAATAAATGCTATATCTGAATCACCCATATGTCATGCTTGATTTTTTCCCCATTAAAATAAGCATGGAAATTTAGCTTACAGACATTCTAAATGTCACCTGGAAACAACAGTGCTGTGAGTGAGACAGAGGCAGAAAGGGCAGGTTAAGTACTTGGAGGAGGTAGCCAGAGGGTGAAGTCCTATCAAACAACGAAAATATCTTAATAGAATTCTTCTAAAGTTTTATTTCAATTTCTAAACTCTTTTTTTCACCTAAGATTTTATTATTGTTACTAAGTAAGTCCAACAGCTCTGCAAATAACACACTTTGCCAGGTATCAGCATTCTCTTCAGCTACAAATAATTTTGCTTTTCATATAATTGGGCAAATTTTCCCAGAGATGTCTGAGAAGAAGAAATGAGTGTCTGTTTTTTGTTTATGCTAGGTAGGGACTCTCAGTCTCAAGTTCCATCTTAAACTGGCTTGAAGTAGTGGAAGACACCAATATGCTTTACAGGATTTACAGTGTCAAGCTCTGTTCTGTCCATGGAATATTTAGGTCTTGAGAGATCTGTAAAGTTTTGGAAAAAAATATTTCATTTTTTCAAATGGAAGCATGATGAGCCAATTCAGGTCTTGTTTAGCTATTGCCATTTCAGAGAGGAAAAACAGGTGTTTAGATGGAATCTGTCTTCTGCTTTTTAGTTACACTCAGTGCTATATATCCTTTGAATGATATAGTAAAAAATACAGTTATGTTGGTTGTAATGCAGGATTGATACTATTTTGGCCTTGAAATTTATTTGCACAGATTGATCAAAAGTGGGTGTCAGAAAATCATATGTCAGTCACAGCTATAGATGTAATATAAAGATTTTTGAAACCATTTAGGTTGATGAGAACTTTACATTTCTCTCTCACATGTTACATGGATCTTTCTGCTATCATAGTTGAATTGCTGCAGTGTGCTTGATTGTGCACAGCCAAAAAGGTTCATCTATCACCTGCAACTAGAGCAGATTGCAGCAGAGTGAATGTTTTCAGGTATGGAATGGGAGATTCTGCTTCTCTTTGGCTTTGTTCTGTGAACCAAGTACCACGAGTTTAGTTTCTTTTGTTTTGGCATAGCTTTAGGCATACCTTTAAAACTTTCTCTGCAAAAGCCTAAGGCTTCAAAAATTTCCCCAACTGTAGGAACTAGTAAAGAAAGTTCTGCTGGTGAATCCACATAAGTCATAGCTCTCCAGGAGAGCTTTCTGGCTTTTGTGGCCCAGTCTATCTGCAAACACTGCATGAGCACATGGTGTGAAACTTCCTAAGCCTCCCTTCAGCAGGAACTGAAGCAAATCTATCCCTCTACCAACCTTTTTGCAAGCTTTTATTTGCAATAGTCTTATATTTTTATCTCTTATTATCTTAGTGATTACTTTTAATAGGTTTGAGAAATGCTTTTTGTCACAGGGAAAAAAAACTGCTCAGTTCATGTGGTTTAAAACAAATAAAGACAGAAGTGGTGTATTGATTTGTTAATGACATGTCATCAACAAGGAATTCAGGTCCAATATCAGCAATACAACAGATAAAACACAATACTAGATATTTACAAAATGTTAATAAGCACCTCTGTGAATACCTTCTACAATGAATCCTCCTGCCCAGGCCATGTGGGTCACCAGCACCCTTGCCCCTTCAGGGGGTGCGGGCTCCCACAGCTGCACAACCATCCTTGGGGAGATGTGGGTGCTGCAGCTTGGTGTCTGCCCACATCACTCCCAGTTATCCGTGCACCAGCTAGAGAGTAGTCCATTGGTACTGTGAGTCCTGAATGCTGCATCCTGTACTGTCGCTACACTAGTTGGATGCATACTACTCATGATGTCCAGTGCAGTACAAAATAATGCTGTTTCATTAACTAATGATTTTAAATTTTAAACCCTTGATATCTGACAAGTTTCCCACTCTGAGGGACTCTACTACGTGAGCCTCAAGTCTCTAAGCAGCCTTACTGTGAACCAAAATGTGCAGAGCCCTCAGCCTTTCTGTTATTATGGGCTGATCATTTCCACAAACAGTGTTGCCAATTTAAACCAGCAGTTCCTGGAAGCACAGCCTTTAATAACCTCAGACAAAAATGTGCTTTGTATTCTTGTTCCATTTAACTTAAAAATGCAAACTGAAATAGCCTTCCCTGTAAGGCAAAATCTAAATATTACCTTTATTTATTTCTGATTAATAGAACATAAGTAGTTTGGGAAATTCTAATCTAACCAAGATTTTCTACAAGCAAAACAAGCTACAGTTTCTGGCACTGTAAATGAGTATGGCTCTGTTTATTTTAGAACTGGTTATTTATATTAGTAGGAAACAATTATAACAATTTACTTCAATCATATCCAATGTATGAAATCTATAGGGTATTTAATTAATTGTTAAAAACTTGAAAAAAAAATTGTTGAAATTTATGGGCCAAATCTTTCTCTGTTTTGAGAGTAATACACTTACAGCTGGTCACATACCCAAACTAATAATAATTTACATTTTATACCATAGGTGTCAAGTTTACAATGACGTGATAGTGTGGCAAGTATAGCAAGTAACATAACTTGTGTGATGAATATCTGTATGGTAATATTTTCCAGTATTGGGAAGTATCTTTCTGCTTAGATTTCTTGTGCATACAGCACTACTTCATCTTGGTATGCAAACTAGATTCTGCTTATTCTCATGTTAAACTGGGATGAAGTTCACAGTTATTTATCATGTGCACTGGTATTCGAACAACTTACATTTGATACACTTTTTTTTTTTAAATGTAGAAATAGATTTCCTTACCCCTAAATTTAGATTCATGATGGAAATCTATGAGAACTTGACTGATTTGTTGGAGACTGAATTTGACACTGTGGACTAAGTTCAGAAGTAATATAGATGAATTTGTCAGTCATGTAGATACAAACTGATGTAACTTAAACACACTAGGAGACATCTGACGTGCAGAAGTTAAACAGAAAAAAGAATCAGCAAGTGGGTGCAAAATACGATTTGGGAGGTCAAAATATATACATATATATATAAAATATGTAAGTTATCAAAATATATTAATAAGTGTATATATATAATTATTCTCCCCTCTGACCTTAAGATAACTGCTATATACTTTGTATATCCTGACCTTGATCTTCCTAGAAACAAACCAAGTCAGTTAAAACAAACTCATCATTTGCTAGGAGACAAATATTGGGGAGTCTGTGTTTGAAAAAGATCACAGAGAGACCTTGTGCTAAATTTAGATGAGGTAAGGTTAAACTGTATTGATCAAACATTATGGCTTGAGAGAGTGATTCTGAAAAGGTTTCATATAATTAGTATTATATAAGCTGGGTAGAAAGGACTGATAGGAATGAAGGTATCAGAAGTAATACTAACAGCCTTTGCAAATGCTATGTAGATCTTTAATTTGCCTTTGCATGACTTTGCTTGTCTCTGCAAAAGAGTTGTCTGATGCTGAGAAGAATATTACGGCATCCTTGTTAACTCTGAAACTCTTCTGGAAATATGCTTGCCAACAATCCTTGTCCATAATGCACCATCTCTACATGGTGTTACAGAAATAATCACTAATAAGAAGACAATTATGTAAGATCAGGTGTGGGTATTAGAAGAAAATTTTAAGATAAAAGATCAAAGAATAATTGCCAAATTAGATTGTAAAAATTTCTGCATGATATTTATGTTAAGCTGTGCTATTTGAGGAATGTAAAACATGACTAACTACATCAGCAGGTGTGGTGTAGGTGTAGTGCAATTATACATTGACATTTTTGCTGAAGCCTGTAAAGTATTATTATGTACTGGCTACCGATATAGACCTAGACCTGTTAAAAATAATTGAAGGATCAGTTCTCTTTAGAATTTTTTTTTCCCTGCAATTGGAATACTTAGCAGGAATGAATTGTTTCTGAAGTTAGTCTGTACAACAAATGGACTATAATCCTAAAAGGAGTGTTACACTAATTTAAAGATTTCTGGTTTTGTCTTATGCTAGTGTTCTTTGGTTTTAATAACAAATATTTCTAAATTTATTACCAATTGTCTTTTTATGTATGTTTACTATTTGATGCTAAGTTTAACAATTATATGCAAGTAATATTCTGAACACTGTTAATTAGAAAGATTCAATGATTTTCCAGAAGCAAAACAACTTTGGTCATTGCCATCTTTGAATTGTTCCTCAGATTTTGTGTTAACATAAACTCATGTCACTAACACAAGATATGTTTTTACATTTCGGTCCCTTTTTTAATCTTGCTACAATATGAGATTATTCCTTATTCTATATTTTGTCCAGCCTAGTATATAATGTTCTTTCTAAAAGCTTTTTTTTGCTGGGGTGAGAAGACAACAATTCTACACTCAAAGTGTCTTACTGAGAGGAAGCTCAGCTTGATAATGTAGATACTTACTTCTTAAGTACTTGATGTCTGGGTCAAATATATTTGCACTGGCATCTCATCCCTCCCATTCAAATGCCTTCTGGTTGTTACATGATGAGATATAACACTTTATGTTGTTGTCTTCTGCAAAGCAGCACCAGAAAAGATTTTCCTAGCTAAAACTAACTTCCTAACTAAAACTAACTCCCTAACACTCTTTCCTAACAATTTTCTTTTAACTGAAGGGAGTTCTAGTGAAATGTATTGAAGAATTTTCAGAGTTGTAGCAAAAGACTATAAACTGGTACCAAAAATCAATCTAATTGGAGCCAAAAAGGGTGGACTCCAATCTCCTGTCATACGTAGTGGTGAAAATGTTGAGTTACTCAAAAAAAGGATGGAATGTATTTATTTACTCTGAAGCAACTTAGAGTAAAATATAATTTCAAATTGGATTCTTAGAAGTAGAGGAATTCAGAAAATCTTTCACCCATATGTGAATATTTCCAAGCCATCAGGAAAAGTTGTACAGTCTTCAAAGGTGTAATGTGGGTAAGTGCAGATTATGAAAATACAGTCCTGTCTTTCACTAACAATAATAACTTGCTGTATTTCTTTTGATCTCTTTTGGGTTGATAAATCCTGAAGAATATATAAAATAAGGACTTCAAAATAAGCCCAAATCAAACATGAAAACTTGCTGCCAAATATTAATCTTTCTTTAGATTCTGCAGCTCTTGACCTTATGTATTATGTTATAGAAATAATTTTGCAGATATGGATTGAAAGATAACTTTAAATAAATGATCACAGGATCTTAGCAGTGGTAATTATGCAGCACAACTTATCATGGATCTAGATATAATCCATATAATCAAGTGTTCTTTAAAATAAAGAATGATAACAAATACAAATTAAATGCATAAAGAATTCTCCACATTCCTTTAATTTTCTGTGTTCAGTTATTAAAGTAATCAACAACCAAAGAAATAACCCTGTAAACCATGCTGTACCTGAATAGCTTATTTCAAGAAACCTTCTGCATTGTAATTTTTTTCCTATGTGTTGCAGAAGTAAAAATTGACACTTGAGTAAGAAAGAACGTTTTTTCTCAGCAGTTGTTTCAGAAATGCTTGAGAACTATACCTGACCTTGTGATAACAAAGAACATTTTGAACAGGAGAATTTCTTATTTTCTTTTACATGGAATGAAAGAAAGCACATAAAGGTGACAACCGCAGAATCAGCTTTGTCAAAGGGCAACAGAATAATGTTTCCATTGTTTCCATTGTGAATAATGGCTCTTTGGTCAGGACTGAGACTCTTTCTGACTTCTGTGCTCATGCTGTAGCCACTGTTATGTGATGCAGACACAGTCTAAAATATATATATATATATATATATGACATATATTTATTGTGTCTCTAGCCTGAACACTTGAGACCACCCTTCTAAAAGAAGTTTGGTCTCGTGAAAGGTAATTGAAAGGCAAAGGAAAAAAAATCTTTGTTATACTTAGGGATGATCCTTAATCAAAATCCCAAATCCAAACACCTTTAAACTCTGCAGACTTATAATATACATTCTTTTCAGAGGACATTTCTTCAGAAGAGATCGTCTTGTTCTTTGGAATGTTGCTTTAAAAAACACCCTGAACTCACCACAAATATTCTAACACATTCTGTTGAACAGTTGGCATGCTGTTTCAAAAAGCCCCTTTTCTGGTAATTAATGGCTTTTTAAAATAAAATACAAAAAATAAAATTAAAGCATTCCTTTCTCCAGTAGTCATTTCTCCTGTTTGTGCTCTCACAGCTTATAGTAAGTGTTTACTGTTTCGAAAACTGACAGTTCAAATCTAGTGCAAACCCAAGTGGCACTAACAAGCAAATAGTTTCCATTTCTGAAAACTATTGTAGTAATTGCTACTGACTCCAGAGGCATTCCCTAGACAAGAGCAGTAATGATAATTTGGTGACTTTCTTTTAAGTAGACTTCATTTACAACAGCTAGCAGATATTTCTGCCTTCAGGGCTGAGAAGAGGTTTATGGACTGCAGTAATAGCTACTCACTTTTAATTTTTTCGAAAGAGGTTTCTTTAGTAGTGAGCAAACAACTGTATGTTTTCCAGATGTTGCTTCTTAATCATTGACATTAATATATCCTTTATGAGGCTCTCAAAAATACACATGACACAACCATTGTCAAAATTTACAGAGACTATTAATTAAGTTTCACATTAGAAAATCAACAGGGAGAGCTTTATTTCTCACAGGAAGACTGTGCTTGATCATGTCCCAGTTGTTGATGGTAACTTGTTACTTTATTATTCACTGCCTAGGCTGAATCATCTAAGAGTCATATTTGGGGAGCAGGACCAAGTTGTAAAAGGCAATGTAGAGCAAAAAAACGTCTCTGCATTAAATAGTTTATAAATCAGTGCTAGTACCAGTAAGCAGTTAAATGATGCTTTTGCTCCTTTTTTTTTTTTTCTGTTTTGCTTTAAGTACTCAATCATCTTTAACAGATTGGACTTCTTAAGGACCCTAGTGTAGGTTAGCATAAAAAAAAAGAATTGCTTGAATTGACAAAGGATCTTAACATAATCTGTTAGTAAGTGTTCATAAAGAAAATGTGAATTTGAAATCTGGCTTTAAATTTATACTGAAATTATTTAAAAATTTATAAAATGTATGTTATAATCGTATATTATATGTTGCTACAGTATCTGGAAATTGACCTTGGATGTTTTTTACCTTCCACAGGAGTCTTCATTGACACAGCAGATGAAATACATGTTGTAGTTACCCATCCTTGCTGCAGTGTCATTACTTAAATACAGATACAAGTAAATACGTCATTTTTTTTTTTTTATTGAGCATGAAGATCTTGATCTCTTTTTTCCTATACCCATGTGCTAATTTAGCAAATGAGAAATATTTCTGTAAATAGTGTAAAATTAGTCTGAAAAAGTAAAACTGAAGAAAAATGAGAACAGTAATATAAAACCTAATATAGAATGTGATCTGTTTGTTCTATCAAAACTGTTACAGCATGAGTTCTGACACTGATTTATAAGAATCAAGCCATGTGTTGACAGTCTATAGTGCAAGAATTATTAATAAAACCAGTGCAGAGAGAAATCTAAGTAAACAATTAAAAGACAAATGTAGGTGTCTCACAAATGGGAGAAATGTTTAAATTAATAGACTGATTTGATTGCTAAATGTCATTTGCTCTTTTTATTATTTTCTCATGATGCATACAAAGCAGAGACCACTTTCTAGCCTGTTGTGTTTACTTGTGTTCTATACTTAAATAAATAAACCACATGGGTTCTCAGTTCAGTAGGTATTCTGCAAAAATATTTTGGGCATCCCAGTGTTTTCTGCTGGCAGTACTGATTATTTCTTGAAATTGGAGCAAGTATAGCAGGGATGCCTGCCTCCTGCAGGCCTTTATGTAAAGCAAGTAATGGGAAAATAATATTTTCAATGAATGTGCATAAAAATTGGCATTTCTTATCTTCATGTTTGAACCTCAGTGTTTCTTAGATTGCTTTGTCTTTGTCAGATTCTTGTTAGTTTAGTAGGTATAGAGACTGGAATGGCAACTGGAGAAGATATTAATGCCAAGAAAACTATCAACCCATTTCTCAACAAAGTTTGTTCCTCATGTTCACTTAGGACTTAGAGGTAACTGAAGGTAACCTTTGAGCTTTTCAATCACATAGTATCTAGCATTTTCAGAACAATTCAGAAAGACTTAGACACTTCTTATCAAATATTCGAATTCTAGAGAGGACCTATATTAAAGCTGTCTCCATGTTATATTTTAACTAAAGAGGGATGTAATGCAGCATTTTTCACACAGATCATGGAGAAATTCATGCTACCAAAAACTTACTAGAAACAAGTGTATTGGTGTACTGTTTTAATCCCTTTGCCACCTATCTTTTTTTTTCTTTTTTTTCTTTTTTCTCATTCTCTGTTCTCATTCTTGAGTAAGATATCTAAATGGTGGCCTCTTATTCACAGTGCCTCTAGTTACTTCTGAGTAAGTGGTGTAATTTCTATGGGAGAATGTCACAGAATAACTCAATTTTCTACTTTCCTTCTTGTACTTCAGTACCTCAGAGAATTACTGAATTGCTCTTCCTGTTGAGTGGAAATCCTGAAATGGACTGTTTGTGTTGCAGTCAAAATTATTCTTGGTAAAAACAGCAGTCTTCAAATTTAGCACAGTAGGATCACAGCACCTCATTTTCAGAAAATGTTAGATATAATAATACAAAAAAGTTTCTCATGTATTTAACAACTGGAAGAAAAAATCTGGCTGCCTTGAAACTGAATTCTGGAAATAGAATTATTCTACTTTGTAAATAAACTATAGGACTGAATATCTGTATGATGTGAAGATCTGTTTTCTACTTATTTTCTCTCAGTCTCCACTTTTTTTTTGTACACATGTAGGTCTACCAAAGTGAAAACAGTGTAACCTCTGATTGGTCTTTTCCAATTGGGAGCAATCAACACAGATTTATGAAGGGGAAATCATGCCTGACGAACCTGATAGCCTTCTGTGATAAGATGACTGGTGTGGTGAATGAGGGGAGAGCAGTGGATATTTATCTTGATGTTAGAGAGCCATTAGACACTGATGCAAATAACATCCACACTGACAAACTGATGAAGTATGGGCTGGAAATATGGCCAGTGTGGTGGACTGAGAACTTGCTGAACTGTCAGGCACATCTATCTGTTAGACAAAATCCAACTGGAGACCAACCGATGTACCCCGGCGGTTGATGCTTGAGCCAGTCCTGTTTGAAATCTACATTAATGACCCCAGGGATTTTGTAATCTTTGATATTTTTGAGAAGTTATCAGTGAAACAAAAAAGTTATCTAAATTAAGAATGTATTTTAGGCATCTTCTTTCCATGCTGGGGAATTTATGTTTGTTATGTAAGCAGGTGTTTTCAATCTAAGACAACATAATAATTTGAAAAATAAATTATATAACCAATGATATCTATATAAAATATCCAAAATATATATCAACCTTTCAGAATTAGGCAGTCACAAGATGGAAAAATTCCATTAAGTTTATCAGTCCAATTTTAAATTCTTCAACTTTGTTGAAATAATTGTGCATACATATTTTCATACGATGTGTAGTTGCACGTTTATTTTCTATTGGTGGGTTTCACACAAGTATTTGACAATCATAAAGAACAACATATGCATTTGGTACAGTAAGGTGCAATTCCAGCATCAGAAGGAAAACATGTTCAAATAGAGATTGCATTCAACCTGTACCTTTCTACTGTTTTTACGTATTCTATTTCTTTTTCTCCTTTTTTCTTTCATTTGTCCCTCACAGATTATTTTGGACACTTTAATGCTATAGATTAGAACTGGATTTACACACTGATGTACTCTCAAGAAATTAGGGACAGGAGTTAGGAAGTCATGAAGACAATGTAGATTAGAATCAGCTTCAGATTTAACCACAGTAATGTAGGTGTTTACAGGTGCAGTAGGTGTATAAGCTGCCATTACAGTCAATGCAAAACTCTGTAGATTTCCTGGACCCTATCATCACTGTAGCTGCTGGTTAATAATTTTTGCCCACTCCCTAGGTTTTATTGAGTGTTTACCTGGATGTCCATTGCCTATAAGGGGAGCTTAGACAGCAAGCCCACCTAGGCATAAGGTGTTACCTGTATCTTGATCTTGATCTGGATCCCATCAATGGAGATCATACCTCAGAGCTATAAGCTTATAGTAACAAAATATTAAAATAAAATCAGAATTCCACTGTTATGATCTCTCTTCCTTGAAGTGGAATTATTAATAAGTCCTTTGTTTTATATTCAATAATCCAATCACTAAGGAATTGTATATTGATGTTTATAGATAGGTCATGCTAATGTTCATTACTGTGAATATTATACATGTCTCTTTCAGTTCTTGTTATAAAGAATTGTTATTCCTTCAAGACTGCTTTATGGCTGTGGATTTACTTGTTTTGGTGGTAACACCTCCTGTCTTGCTTGCTGGCCCTACTCTTCATTCCTCCATTTAGTCTTTATCTCACTACTATCAGTGAATTCTGGTCTCTCCTTAACTCAACTGTGGTGTGTGTGGTTTTTGTTTGTTTGTTTGTTTGCTTTTTTAATCTGGAAAATCACTTGTTTATTCCTTCTTTTTCACCATAGGTTCATTATGTTATCTTCTGTATAGGTGTTAGAACAGGAATACCTTTGACACATCTAGTCCCTGTGTACCATCATGTTGTATTTTTACTTTGTTTCTTTGTTCTGTCCCAGGATGCACCCCTGTGGTATTCACCTTTACTTCAAATTTTAGATATGTCAAAATCGTCCACATTCCTGAGCACTATTCTGCATTTCCTTTTATTCATTTCCAGTGTATTTCGTTTAGTATCTTTGTCCAGGAAGATCACCATGTGTTATTCCTGGTATTTTTTCTCAACATGTGTTGTATAAGAAGTTATTTAGCACAGGCTGTGCAAAAAAAAAGAAAAAAAAGATAAAATAAAAAAAAAAATTCAAACCTGTCAATTTAAAACCTTCTGTTGTTCATTTGGACTTGCATACTGTGGGTGGCACTTGGCGGCTGGTTTGTTGCTGTCTAAAAAAAAGATTTGCCTTTTACAAATGAGTACATTGTTTTCAACATATTGAAAGATTCAAATGAAGATTGAGTACCTGTATTTTTTATTATCAAATGTCTACATGATAGCAGCAGCAGTCAAGCCATCTTGCTGGGCTGACTTTATTCAGCTTACCTCAGAGTGAAACTGCAATTCCGTGCCCCCCACTAACCAACTCTGTGTTGGTAAAAATACTGTGTGTTAATAAAAAGTAATGTGTGTTAATAAATTTGCAGTGAAGAACTCTTCCATCTAGTGTGGAGAAGACTAATCCTTGATTTCAAGCCAGAAGAGAGTGGAGTAATGACAGGAATGTCATCTGACTGTCAGAAACTGCAGCCTCTGACTGTCAAAAATGAGGGAATACCCACCTCCTGGTTTATTAAACACCCTGAAAGGGGCAATGCATCCCCGGAGCAAAGTCTTCTTTTCCTCTCCCTCCCTTTTTCCCTGGACATACTGGTTTACTGGTGAAAGTCAGTGCTAGCAAAGGCTGAGTAGGACTTCCTTCAAAAGGGTTATGCCTCAAACTGTTTTTTCTTTCCTGTACCTTGGGAAGGGCAGAACACCTCTGGAGATTACTAGTGGCCTTTTTTTTTCTAACTCAGCTTTGCAGCTCTACCTTATGAAGCCATTGTAGACACTGAAACACGGCAAAGTTTTCTAATTCTGGGCAATTTTTTTTCAAGCTAATTTGCCTTTACTTCCATGTGCAACAAAGTACTGAAATTTCTTGACATTCAGCAACTCTAAACAGAGAGCTCAGAGCATTAGATCATATGATTAAAGGCTAATGCCCATAAACAAAAAGACCCCTGGGGACCAGGGGAACTATGGCAGATCGAGGGATACCATGAAGCTAATAATTGCTAATGGAACACCCTGACCTGGTACTACCAGCACCATCCAAGGCAAACAATCAGCTCCTGGGCCTCATGGGAATCACACCAAGTCAGCCCAAGAAACTGCCTCCTCTGAATGCTTTGCAGATCAAAGGGGTTTGCTGCCTACAGGGTAGAGGAACTATTATGGGATTCCAGGGAAACAGAATTTTGCGATTGTGTTAAATTCATTATCAGATGTTTTAAAGGGAATTTTAGGACTGTATGACAGTCATCATGGGATGGACAAAGGCAGGGAAAGAGAGGACATTGGTTGAACTGGGGAGAAACAAGTATGAGAAAATAAAGGGGAAGGGGTAAAAGAGAACAGTTGAGAATAAACAGGGGCTGGCCAATACACATGTCTGACTGAATCCTGTGCTTGATCACTGCAAGCTATCCTATATTCTTGCTAAATGACAACTATCTCTTTTGTGGGTATATGTGGATGCTATGGAAACTCCACCTAGATTGGTTGGTGAGAGACTAATTAATAGCAGCTGGAGTGGAACCACAAGTCTCAGAGACTCAAGGGCCAGAGATTACAGCAAGTGAGAAAGACCTACGTCTTGATAGCTACTTGATAGATGGACTGTCTAAGTCCAGCTTCTTGTGACGCCCACAGTGTGTATATTTCATTAGTTGACTTTGATGCTGATCACCCAGAGAGTAGGACCAGGGCTGGGCCATTCACACTGTTCATGCTTGTCTGGGTGTTCATTTTGTTCACATGAATGCCATAAAGACCCTGTTTTCTGTCTGTGTTGGTCCGTGTATCCAGTCACGTGTTTAAAGTGTGTATGTGCATTCACACGTATGT
This sequence comes from Columba livia, assembly GCF_036013475.1. Classification (NCBI taxonomy): domain Eukaryota; kingdom Metazoa; phylum Chordata; class Aves; order Columbiformes; family Columbidae; genus Columba; species Columba livia. Next base: position 177,281,720 of record NC_088602.1, read on the forward strand.
GTACACGTTGGGCTTAGCCTAAGCACTGCCTGGAGCTGGGAACATTGCACTGCCTCAGCCCCACACCTACATGGCTGGGTTAGGAGCACTTTCTGGGTCCTGCTGACCACTGCGTTGGGCAATCTCTAATACACAGACACTAATAAATTTGTGTTCATCAGCCAAATACCATCTGCTTGTAATCCACAACCCTGGGCAAGTAAAATAGACTCACAGTTCCAATGGACTTTAGTTTAAACAAATGTGTGTGTTTCACTCATGTTTCAGTTTTTTAGTGGAGTGGTTTTTTTGTTTTGTTTTGTTTGTTTTTTGTTTGTTTGTTTGTTTGTTTGTTTTCTTTTTAAGATGGTCTCTACAGTTACTTGAAATAAAGTATGTTGGGTACAGTTCTGGTGGTAAGAACAAACAGAAATAATACAATGATCTGCAACAAAAATGGAAACAGATTCACAGAAAACAAGTGTGTTTTTTTTTTTTAAAGGTGTATGTCACTTCTCACAAGCCCATAGTAGATATAAATCTGTTAAATGTCTGGAAGTTTCTTGCTGTCTTTTATAAATTGTAAATAAAGTTTACAGTGTTCCTTCTTAGCTTTTTCTTTTTCTTTCTGTGTTGAGCTCGTAGGGTTTGGGGGTCATGTTATCAGTGTGCTTTTAAGCTGCACACAATTACCCTCAACCCTGTAACACATTGCGCAGCAGGACAGTATTTATGACCTGTCACAATGAAAGCCACTGTCTTATGCAGCCCAACAGGACTCCAAGTATAATGCAGTGGTTATGAAGAATATGAAAGTACAATGTAGGGATAACATATTTAAACATTGCATTACTCTGCCTTTGAACATAACTTTTTCCAATCTATATTTTCCACTCAGAAGTTAAGCTGCATGTGTCCTCGGCAGGTTGCTGAAGTAGAAATTCTATTTATCTACTGCCTATTATTTTCTTAGCAAAATTAGCATCCTATATCACATTATTTGGAGGGATTATTAACCTTAACTACTGAGATCCAAGGTCACTTCACAATGTATTGCTCACTTAGTCCTCATGGTGTCTGACAATTTTTACTTTTTCTTTTAAGAACAACCTATCACATAGTTTTACATCAAATTCAAAATAAGTCTTCATGCAACAGAAGTTGCTCAGGTTATATATATAATGGAATGGATACATATTCACCCCATGTGAAAATAAGAAAGCCATTAAAGTGACATAGTATATCAGAAAAAGATATTTTGCTTGATAGCAAAGCCCTTTCACAATATGGTAGACAAATGCTGGTATGACAAATGCAGAATTTTAGTGTTATTTAATGTCTTTCTGAAAATAGTTTTCCAACAACAATAACATTTTCATACCTTGAATAAGAAATGTGGACAGGATTAAAAATAAATATTATTAAAAATAAAGTGGACTACATTAAAGTGTGTTCTCAATTTCTTTTCCCTCATTTTGATCTTATTTTGCTGATGCCTTTTTCTCTCTGTTTACAATCCTTCAGATTTTCAAAAGTGATTTCTTGGTTTTACATTTTGGGTGCTTCATACAAAACACCTTTGATGAAGCCCTTGTTTCCATCTTTCCCTCCCCCCCCCCGCCCCGAATCTTATTAACGTCCATCCTTTGAAAATCCGGCATTTTAAAATTGTAAATCCCAAATTATTGCTTACTTTTAAAGTGTCAGAATGTTCGAATTTTTCACATTAGTTCTGATATCATATAAATTTGTTTTAGTGAGTACTTCTTTATGCATTTGTCTGGAATTCATCATGCCCATGATTAGTATCATGACTTCAGCCCCAGAAAGCATCACATACTGATAGTTTATCCAGGCTGTCAATGGTTTCCAGCCAATCAAGTAAATAACCTACAATGCTAAACACTCACTTTAATTTATGAGGAGATAGAATATCTGTTAATGATTTTGTCTCAGCAGACTAACAACTTTGGATCAATGTCAGCTGTCACTTGATTAATTACATACATAAGGCAGCTGATCACAGAAATTTTCCACCTTTTCCCCTTAGTATTTGTATTTTTTCTTCACAATTAGTCACAGTCACTCAATGGCTGCATATGATGAAGTCAGCACAACAGACCTTAGCAGGGTGTTAAATACTGTGCAGAAGAAATAGAATTGGTATAGTGCAGCATATATTAAAAAAACAGCGAAGACATTACTGGTTTTGAAATTACATTTTTTATTATTTTTCTGAATTTGGGAGAGGTACTGTTTCTCCTTTAAAATACAATTACATTATTTTTTGTTAATACTTAATGCCTTTGATCCTTTGCTCTTATCATTACCTGGTTAATAACATTTTTCTCATATTTTTCTTAATTATATCTGACTTAATTGAGTAATGTAGGATTCAGTGATACTGTTTTCCCAACCTGGGTATTATGCTTAAAAACTGCTTTACATCCTCAGTGACAAAACCTGGTATTTGCTTTGTTACTGCAAAACTGATTAAGCCACATTTCGCGGGTCACTCTGGTCCACCAAAAGTGCCATTATTCTGTGATTCTTTGGGGCACTGCTGATCAGAGGTGGTGTCAAGAGTAAAAAGAAAACTATGGAGAAAGATGGCACAGAGTTTGAGGCTCATGTTTTTCAGCCACATTTCATTCCACAGAGAGGACTCTGGCACCTGTCCTGTGTCTGCAGAGCTTACCTCTTCTGCAATAGCATGGTTCCTCATCCCATGCTCTTCCTGTCTGCCCAGAGATACCTGCCACACCTGATTGTTCCTAAAATTTTAGGTGAAGCATGGGTTTCCTGAATGCCTGACCAAGATGTGCCTCACTAGAAAAGCAGGCCACTACATTGACAACCTAGACAAATTTCACGTAAAAGTAAGGGGTAAGTAAGGGATAAATTGCGAGAAGGTATTTTTCTTTAAAACATTTTCTGGTTGACAGCACCTGTTTTCAATCATTTGAATAAACTAGCTTTGTAATCTATGGCTTAGTAAATCTGCTAGATACACAATATATGATAACCATGCTGACTGAAATACTTGTTTAACCAGCTCACCTTCTAGCGACCACACATGATCTGCTGGGTGGCAGCTCTCTTTTGTAGGCTAGGTATAACTGTTCGTAGTTTAATCCCTTCTGGCTTTCACTTGAAACTTAAACATTTTACTCCTTAGATAGAAAGGATCAGCGTCACAGACACTCATCCTATGTATATATCCATATGCATTCTGGAAGTTATTCAGCTGGTAACTTTAGGAGGAACTCCTAGTTGTTGATCCAAGACAGTCATATGTACTACCCAGGCACCTCCTTTCCATTCCTAGATGTCACTGAACTGCCTATCTGCTGCTGAAAGTCCCCTACAGACCTGTTATCACTGCCCTTCCTTTCTCTATAATTATGATATCCCTTCCTGCTCTCTGCAAGGATGCCACTGGAGGACAGGATGCCTCAATATGAAGACGTAGGTTACAGCAGGTAATCTGACCTTAATAAACAGACACAAAACCTGCCTCTATAACCTGTGTTATCATCAGAATGTTTTGGAAAAATGGGCCAGATGTCATACACATATGTGTATAACAAATACATAAAACTCAGTCATGCAGTTTCTCTTATACCCTACCGTGAATGAGAAAGACTGAGATTTCAGCTGTGATTATTGTTGCTGAATACAAGGCAGCATTATAATATTATGGTGTAGAAATAATGGAAAGAGTTCAGGCTGAAATATTGCAAGGTGGGTTTGTTTGTTTGCTTGGTTAACTATTTATTTATTTGTTTGTTTGTTTGTTTGTTTGTTTGTTTTCTTGAGGAACAGCACAAAAAGCCTGCATCATGGACATCAGGGTAAGGAAGCTGAAGTCTGCATTAGGGCAGCGGAGTCTGTTGAGTAGAAAAACCTCTTTTGGGATTGCAAAACATTAGGAATTCTGGATTAGAGCACCACAATTTGTTAGTGTTTCAACAAAAGAAGACTACAGCTTCAAATATTTATAAGAAAGAAGAAACATCTGAGAAAACAGGATGGGAAAACATCTTTCTTCAAGTTGGAGTGATAGAGAGCAGTTCAGATTCCCCATGTATTCTTTCTCACAATGCAAGACAGGATTGAGCCTAATTGAGCTGGAAGTAAATTTTAAATAAAGGTAAAGGGATGTTTAAAAGCTAATAATTTTACCCTTAATATTCAATCAAGCAACAGAAATCTCTGCTAAGGGCTTACAGAGCCTAGAAGGAGTCAAAAGGAGTCAAAATACATTAGATATTTTAATGAATCAGGTTATCTATGGTAGTTACACTAGCTGTGATTAAAAAAATACACAAAGCAGGTGAAACTCATACAGCTGAGCTACCCACTGCACAAATTTCAGGACCATAGATTTTTAAAATCTTTGCCGTTGTAGGAGTTTTGTGCTCATCTTTAGTGCCTGGCTAAGCTAGGAGCACCATTGCTTTGATTTGGTATGTCAGATTTGCACAAGTTTTACACTACCATAATGTAGCAAGGATGAGTAGGGGTTTACGTACATGAGGTAGATACATACTGTGGTGTATTTTCAGGCAGTTAAACAGAGTGGCACAGCCCATTGAATAGCAGGCATCTAACACCTTTTTTTTTTTTTAAATTTGCTACTTGGACTAAAACAGCATGGTATTTATTGTTGATTGTGGTGGGGTTTTTTTAGTGTGGGATTTTTTTGTTTTGGTGTGTTGGTGTTTTTGTTTGTTTGTTTGTTTGTCCTAGAATTGCTACAATTGCTTTAATGGTTTTTAGTAACCAAACTTAAAAACAACATTAGTGACACATTAGTGACCCAGCTCTTGTTTGTTGATGACATATAACTCCAAATTATTTTGGCATTTTTTATTATTACTTCCAGATTTTTTCTGGCTTGATTTTAGATATTTTACTTTGAATAACTTAATTTCTTTTCAAACTTTTCCTTTTATATTATTAAAGCAAATAGTACTGAAATCCTCCAAAACCCATGTGTGCTCATATAAGCCTCTTTTTAGCACCATGGATCAGGTATATATTTCTGCAATATATTTGATTATGAAAATTACAGTGTTACACAATGATAAACATTTTGAAAGCTTTTTCTAGCTATGTTATTCTTTCTTCCTGGCTGAATCATTTTATGAGCAGATAACACTAGTATGAAAACTAAAGCTCTCAAATGAAGTTATTGGAACACAGATTTGTACATGCTCTTTAAAATTTTATTTCCTGCAATGGATACTGAAGCTTTAAATATTAATGTGATTTTAATACTGCATAGAAAAAGACAGAAGGTTGAGACCTTCTTATATCTTAATATAATTCTTACGATGTAAGAAACAGTTATGTACTATCAAGACTTGATTTAGCTAGTGGCATGTCAATGAAAAATAACAGAACTGAACGCAGTGCCATGAAAAATGTTGAGTTACTCTTTCATTATTCACTCCAATCTTATAACTTCAGTGGCATACAAGGCATGAAATGCATTGTCAAAATAATATAGTACAGAATACTGTACCATTAAATATTTCATCCAATTGGCAATGGTGCTGCAAAAAGACTGAATGTTAAGCTGAGCTGTTCTTAAAAAACTGTCATTGCACTGTGCTTTCCAGCTCTGTTCCTACAGATAAAAGTTTTCTGTCAGCAATTTCTTTTTAAGTAAATTGAAGCAAGTTTCTTTTTTTTTTTTTTTTTTTTTTCTTTGGTGAATATACTTGAGAAAGTCTCTGCCTCTGTAGGGAGGCTACTGAAGTCTTTGAGACAGGAAAAGGAAGTCTTCATTCTGTCTACTGGCATGTGGATTTGACCTCTAGTTAGCAATTGTTTTCTAATCAGGTAAAGTTAGAAAATTTTCCTAGATTGATAGTAAAGAAATTCTGAGTTACAAAATGTGATATGTATACAAAGGAGAGATTACATACCGTAATTAGTAGATTAGTATTCCCTTATTTCCTCAGCACTTATTAAATCAAAACTACTCTATTCTACATCAGTTTCTCAGTTTCTCACTATGTATCTTCTGCACCTGTTTATCTTGTTTTGCCTATGGCAGTTGGGACATTTAATGAGGTTCTTGGCCTTCTTTAACTAAGAGCCTAGTGTTTTCGCTGGATGGTCTATCTACCCTACTCTTTACCACTCGCACTTGTGTGCATTATGGCCACCAGAAAATTTTAGAAGGTTGTCCAAAAGCCTTTTAAAGTCAACATTACACACAGTACAGGCAGAGGACCAAAGAATACTCACTGTTCACACAAGCAAATAAGCAAATTCCTATAAATCTGTAGTCAAGATTTTTGTAGGTTGTGTGCAAAAGGGTTTTTCAAGAAGGGACTTAAAGTATGGAATTGAGATGACTTTGCTGAAGTTTAAGGAGAGCCATTCCTACGTGTGAGGGATAGTGTGGGAGAAAGGATTTTGTCTGAAAATCTGATAAGCCAGTCCTGAAAAAGACTATGTAGGATGTGCAACACTAATTTTTCTGCCCGCCCAGGCTTACATTAATATGTGTGTGAATTTATATAATTTTGTATAACCTTATAATGGAAAACATATAGTCTTTCAACTTATGTATGGAAAAGAGTCTCTCACTCATATAACCTAAAGTGCAGACAGTTAGTGACTGGGCAGGGGAAAATATAGAAATTCTGTTCAGTTGGGTAGCTGGTCACATATAAATTGTATGTATGAGATATATACTGGACAGATAAAAGTTACTAGCATGCATGGTCTGGGGAGTCTTGCCTGGCCAGCTGAGGATGCCTCACAAGGAAGCCTGCAGAAAGGACTCCTGTTTATACCCCTCAGATGGTGACTGCCATCCTGTCTGAGCTTTATGGTTGAGCTGTATCTTGTTCCAAGGATCCAAATACATTACTGAAGTTGTTCTTGTAATAAAACTGCAACATGGTGGAATACAGAATGAGAGGTTTTATCTTTTACTAGCTAGATACTATATTTTCTTGGTTTTGAAAATCAGGGCTAGAATCTCAAAACCACAATTTCTTTCACTATTCTCATTTACTGAGATTTTGCTTCTCAACAGCTAGCTGTGATGTAATCTTAAATGAGTTTGAATTAGTCCACATTACAGATGAAGAGAAAGTTGATTAGAGGATTTTTTGGGTAGGATGAAGATGAACAAATTTCATGAAATTAAGAGTGACTTTGTCAACAGATTGCCTTGGTGGCAGATACACTTTGTGTTAGGCAGTTACCCTCTAGGTGGTATATTGTTCTGTCTGCATTACTCGATTAATAAACCATGTGTTGCTATTTCTGGGCTCAGGAACTCCTGATTAGTATGCACTAAGTAAAATAACTTTTTCAGGGCTTGAGGGAAAACTAGCTCAAAATTATTATAAGGCTTTTTGCCCGTACAACCTTTTTTTGCCAGGTCAGAAAGTGTGCAAGAGAGATATAGGAAGCTGACATTTGCATTGTTTGTAGAGGGATGAAAACTAGTTTTAAACAAATATCACTCCAGCCTCTGTGCATGAATCTGTTGCCTATGCAGACATATTAGGTGCATGGGGCAAGGATTTCATTTCACTACATCAGAAGCAATGAATTCCTACCTTGTCATTGCAATTTTTCACACATTTTCAAATTTCTCTGTTTTCAATATGTGAGTAAACTCATCTCTTCAACCTACTGCCATGGGTTGCAAAAGATAGCAACAAACCTCAGCTGAGATTCACACCTAATGAAAACATAAAAGGTAAGAGGTAATAACCATAGCCATTTAAATGGATCCTTTACTCATGGGCTTTACACGTTTTGGAAGCTGAGACAATGACATGATATTGCTTTTACCTCCTTTGTGTTCTATCTTCTTTGTAGTCACTGGGGAATTTTCCAGCAAAAAAATATTCTGAAGGAGAGTACAACTTCAGCAGCAGTTTTGAACACATGCAGTGCCTACTATGCTTTTCCTTGCTAGTGAGCTGTTAAAAGATTCTTACATGTTCTGATCAGGGTTTAGACAGTGAGCTAAATGACTTATTGTAGCAGTGCACACAGACCACCCAAATACCAACGTACTTGGTATGATTAGAAGTGTGAAAATAAGTCTACTTATGCCTCCTGAAATTTTATTTGGCCACCCTGGAGATGTCTAAAAATAAATGTTAAGGCTTCCTGTATATACAGTTGTTTTTCAAACAGGCTTTCTTCAGGTACTTTTTCTGAGTATGTCTGTGCTCACATAACTGTACATAGTGTTGCTTTTAACTAATTTGTTGGTCTGCTTACCTCAGGATGCCAAAGCTGTTCCAAGGATGGACTAGCTGTGTACTAGCAAGTAGACTGTGCTGTGATGCTGTAGCCAGTTTGTTCCTCATATCAGAGGCTGAGCATACCCACATTACAACAGTAACTTCTGTGCATACATGCCCTTAGAAATGTAGAGTCACCTTTAACCAGTCAAGCAACAGAGAGAGGGGATATCGTGTCACATAGACAACTGTTGAATTGTATCCTGACAGTGAGTACAGCTTAGAAAAAAACCTGCAGAGCAAGCAATGTGCTTCTTAAGCAACTGAAGTGTAGCTCCTACCCTAGGACCAAGTAATGTAAAGGTGACAAGAACATGTTGGCTCGGGTATGGTAAGCTACTGGAATGCATTTGCTGATATAGGTAGGTCGTCCTAAGACTAAAGTACTTGTCTAGAAGGAGAATGATGTGGCCTTGTTTTCATTCTTGAACCACTCCAGAAAAGACAGAGCTTTCTGATGTATATGCCAGTGTATGATGAATTTTAACATTACAGGAATGGGAAGTATGGTCAAGTCATCCAGAGAATAGTCACAGTTATTGAATAGTACTGAATTAGTAGAACTACTAAACTAAAAAAAAAAAAATAAATACAATCTGCAGGAATGAGGGTCTGTTTGTATTCAGAGCAGAGTCAGGCTGATGCTGAGAACTTTTTCCGAAAATGTTATCTGGAAGTTTTGTTCTGCCTTGTACATGCAAATATTTAGCAGAGCATCTACTCCCTGGTAGTATGAACATCTGGTAACAGCCATGAAATAGCTACTGTTCACAATGCAGTTTGCCTTGTATTCACAGTGTTTTATCAGGGGAAACTATCCTCTAAGCCAAAAAAAAAAAAAAGACCTAACTAAATAATACTTCATCATGCATCATGTTTTGTTGGTATTTCCTTAAAGTAAAAACAAAACCAGATAGCAATTATTTTTACAATATATTTTTATTACTAATACAATTACAGCAGTAATTAAATGTAATGCCATGCTCAGGGGACTTGTGTATATGGGGGTTAGCAGAGACAAAGTAGTTACCCTTTTACCCTTACACTGTTCAACTCAATAAAATGAAATTAGAGTTGTAGGAGGATAACAGGATTATTGTAGAGTCATCACTTCCTGCAGCATTTATCCTTTAAATTTGACCTTTGCAGGAGTTCATTATGCCAAAATTGATAGATCATGCTCATAGGAAAAAAGTCATCTGGAATACCTGAGAACTATTGAGCTAACTAAATAAACAACTCGAGGCAGTGCATGTATATATTTAAAATAGGTTTGTGTGTGTGTGCATATATATATAGGTATGCCTATAAATGCTGCAAGACATGTCACAGTAGCTTTCTTTTAATTATCACTTGTGAATATAAATACGAATTTAGTTATGATGGATACTAACTCAATGCTTAAAAAAGATAGAAGGCAGTGACAGAAATATGCCACTCCAATGTAAAGGCATGTCACTAAATCTTCATAGCAGTGAAAAAAAAAAAAAAAAGATTTTTCCTTTTTTCTCTCCTCCTGGTCTAGGTAACTGATGGGGTGAAAAACATCAGGAACTAAGGAAGACTGATGTGATACCTTTAGGGGGATTGAAATACTGTAGAAAAACAATGCTCTCAGTTTGATCAGTCTCACCAAGGGAGCTGCTTCCAGGCCATCAATGAGTGCCAAGCCTGATCTCAACTTCAGAATTCACATCTGAAGATTTACAGAATATCCATGGTGGACGTGCCTTCCAGCAATTGTAATAAACCCATTTTTAGAACTGAGTGGTCTGTATTAGTCACCACATGAAAGTTGAGTTTAAAGCCCAATTCAGCTCTGCCACATCCATACTAAGAAATCTCAGCTCTCTGCAGGAATAACGAATGTCATACATAGATGTCTATCAGCCAGATTCCACCTTCTGTAAACAAACATATAACTGTCCAATTTATTCTAACTGAGCTGCTCCCTGTTCGCTTTAATGATGAAATACTTTAAACACCTGGCTCTTCGGTGAGAGCTAAGTGAGCTAACAGTCTACCTGGGATACCAACTTTCAGAGAGTTGAGTGACCTGTTAAACTGACTCATTCTCTGTTTTAATCTAGTTTCTTGTTATTTCCCATCTTTCAGTTCTGAGGTTGAAATGACAATGTCAAACTGTAGTGTAATCCATCAGTTTATATTAAAGGATTGGGAGAAGGTTGTAAACCAAATGAAAAACTTTGAATGTTAAAAGAGTTTATGAGTTCAGTCATCAAAATGCTTATTACTGTCTCCCTGCTATCTTCCCCTTCAAGTTAAGAATAAACTCCATGCTGGTTCTATTAAATTACAGTGTTGGCAACACCCTTAATGCACTGAAGTGTTGGTGGATGCCTTGAAGTAGAGACAGCAAATAACCATTGACTTGTCTGAAGGTTTTGGAAATAGTTTTGGTTTTGTTCCCTAATGTCACAATCAAAAGAATAGGACCAGTAAGCTGAAATGGCAGTGTGCTGGTAGAGCTTCCTGAGCAGAGAGATGGGACACACTGCATGCTCACCTGCCTATTGCTAGTTGGAGTATTCAGCAGATAATCCTGTGACTGATTACATTTCAATTTTTACTGCAATATTTACTGGTGACCGATAAAATTGATTAATGCTCATTCATTGTGAAAACTACTACCCTTTCACTTTTTTGCAGATGAGTAAGTTTTATAAACTCACAATACACAGATTCATTATCTAATAAGTACAATGTAGCTCATAACTCTTCTTAAAGACGTTTTGAAAGAGATAGTGGATGTCTGACTTCGATTTTTAGAATGTAATACTGATCTTTTGTAATGCTTTATATTTTCTTATCAGTACCTGTGGGTTATAGTACAAATGAAGGATCCCATGTTAATTCCTGGAAACCAGGTATTTCAGATGCTTATTTGCATGGGTACATCTTGTGAAAACGAGCTTCTGAAACTGAGATCTCTGAAATCTGACTTCTACATACAACTGAAATCTAACTTCTTTTTCGACTGGTATCTGCTAATCTTTCTATGACTTCTGTAACTATTGTTGTCCTCTTGTTATTATTTTACCTTAAGGAACACAACAATCCTTCTTTGGGAATGGGAAGAATAAACCATGAGAGTGAAAGTCAGTGATGGGCATTATCTGCTACAGGGAAGCCCAAACAAAGACATTCTCCTATGGTTTAGTTTACTAGGCTGCTATACATAGCTATTCAAATAGGAAGGAGAAGATGATGTCCAAGCTATGCCTAGGTTAATGGAAACTGGTGACTATTTTTCTATGACAATAGACTTTTACTTGAAAATCACTGCACTTTTAGCAAAGCAGAGCTGTGCATATGTTTTTGCAGTTTTTCCAGCTGTGTGGAGTGTTGAGATTCTGACTTCAGCCTATGATTCATCCACTTCTGTTTATTTTTATTCCACTTCTCTGTTGGAATCACTTATTTCTCTATTTAAGGAGTTTTGAGTTGAAAGGAGGATTTTTTTTTCCCTGTTAAGGCTACATCAGAAAAGCACCAATATTCCTGTTCATGGAAACACTCTGGCCTCTAAGAGTTTGTCATTCTGGAATCATATATTTCTGCTCAGGGCAGAAATCCAGATTCTCTGTTTACTCAAGGGCTATATAAGTAGGTCCCCTAGAGTGCTTATGTTACAGACACTTTCGGTGGGATAGGGGCTTTCAGGAGTTTCCTCTTTCCCCCTCTCTCTGATGTGAGGACCTGGATGGCTGGTTTAGGTCAGCTACAGCAGGTGAGTGGGATCTTTCGCAGGTGCCTCCACTGTTTCGGGAAAGTGAGATGCTCCTGGGAAGGCTGAATCCACCACCAAAGTTCAGAAGTGAGAAAATCTGCACCTAAATTAAGCCTTGAGCTAATCTCATAGTATTTGAGCCAAATGATCATGAACTTGTAACAGCCTGAGCATATCCAACTTCCCTGTTTCCTAGTGCATTCTGACACTAAATGTACTGCAATGTCTGTGTGGTGATTACTATTAATATCACTTATAAAGAGTAAGTCTCTTGTCTTGTGGCTTAAAGGAGTAAGTAGGTCAGTCCTCTCCCAGCTCGGCTTTGTTTTACCCCTGCATTATGTGTGTGATAAGTTTCTCAGGACCAAGTAGTTTCTTTTGCTTGAAGGAATTAATGGACTGCAATTTGTCTTTGTGGAGCTGTAGCAAAGGCTCAGCATCGCCAGTCCTATTTAATTCTTTACAGACAACGTCACTATTTTGACATTGTTGCTACCTTATTATTTCAGCCAAGCTGTTCCTTCTGACAAGTAGCAAAATAGGCCATTGAAAGCCACTCACAATTTCAGAAGCAGTCTTAACACAGTACTCCCTTAAACAAGGGATGTTTCTTCACAGCTTCTCTTTTTCTTCCTCCAAAACTATTTTCAAATCACAACCAGCTCAGATGATTGCCTGACATTCACAGCAATTTTCACTTAATTTGCTTGCAGTCATGGAAATTAGTGTAGCCCTAGGAGAACTTATTCAGGACCATTTATTAGGATGCTTTGCTGTAGAATAAACTGCAGTCCTTCCAGTATTGTAGCATGAGGAATGTGAGTGTTCTCGGAGCTGGAAGAGCTGCTAAGAATACTAATAGGAGTATCGTATTTCTGACGCTCATCTTGTCCAAAATTCTTGAAAGCTATCTCTAATATCTGTAAGGCACAGATGTTTGCAGTTTCTATTTTATCTATGCTTGATGTTTTCCTTATACGAGGTGTATTTGTGCAGCAAGATGACTCTCAGACCTTTCTAAGATCTTGTTGCAATTAAAAGGATATGCCTTTAGGTGATCGATATGGCTCATGATGCTTACTCCCTGCGGATGAGTAAGTTTCTGCTTGTGGACTATCCTCAGACATGGTAGCATTTTTGACTTTTTAGTTCTGTGATAGAAAAGTATCTATTTAGCAAACCAGAAGAAAGGTTTTTTTTTTTTTTTTTTTTTTTTTTTTTTTTATTAGATGCATTCTTTCTGTTTGTCTCTGAATCAGCAAGGGAATTTTTAGTTTGCTGGTTTTCACAGGAAGCTCTAACTCTTGTGGAAGAAGTGAAGCTCGAGTATTTAATCTCAGGACAAACAAGGGAGAGAATGCAGGTCAGGAGCCTGAGCGAGCCAGAAAAACAATTTGTCTAAATCTCTCTCTTCACTAAGGTGTCAAAACTGAAGTTAAACATATTTCTTACTGTTTTTTTCTTTATGAGTAATTTTTTGTACTGAAACATAACAAATATTCCTCAGCCTAAAGATTTTTTAATTGAGGAAGTGATGTTCTTTGTGTAGGTGGTATTCCCATAATTATTTATTTGATAACTTACAGGGTGTTTCAAAAGATGGACCCAATTTGAAAGCACTATATCTCTGAAACTGGGACATTTTTTTTGGAAACACCTTGTATTTTACTGGAAATCTTCATGGTCGTTTCTTAATCCATTCAGTAATTCTAGCAGTTCCGTGTGGGACCTCAGGGTTCTGTTGCTTTGAAATTACCTCTCTCAAAGCATAAATATTTATAATAAAAGAAGGAAACTTTCTATAGTACTTACTGACAGCCAGACTGATTTGCGTTCTTAGTGCCTTTAAATACTTTGGAGGATAACCCTTTGTAGGGGCTTGGACAAGGCCTGCAAAAACATGCAAAGTCACTCAGTTCTATCATGGTTAACGGGGAGAGAGAGATGATTTTGCAGAGAAATTCAGAGTTACAGCCTCATTTTAGAAGTTTTCAATCACTCTGCATGTATCTTTCTGTCCCCACTGAATAAATAAAGAGTCTGAGAAGACCAGTCTTACCAGCTAAAACTGTCTGTGAGGATACCCTTGTGAAGCTTGCAAATCACATAGATATTTCTAAACATTTTAGGGAAAACCTTTTCCCTGTTATCTGTAATGTATCTATCAGATGATCATAATGCATTTATTTTAGGACTGCTGTAAATCAATGTGTGTGTCCTTAAGCTATATTGTTACTATTCGTATGATGTTGAAAGACTATAAACTGGTTTCAGTTATCCTTTAGAATTTCTGTATTTGCATATGATTAAGACTTCTAATAAAAGTTGTCTAAATACTTTAACTTCAATCAATATTTTAATTCCCAAGCTACAAGGTAGAGCAACAAACTTGGAAATTGATTTTTTTTTGGTCATCTCAGTATTGTCTGAGGGTGCAAGAGATACAACTGATCCTTTATCTATTTATTTACTTTTAGGAAAATCTGTTCTATACTTTAGAGCTTCAGAAGAAACATACACAGAGAAATGTTTCTTCTTGCTCTTCTTTTAATCAGAAGAATTCAGATGATGGTAGAATTCAACAGAAGCAGACTTCCAAAACAGCAGAACAAAACAGAATTTGGAATAAATAATACTTAATGTTTGTTTCAAAAAGGCAAAATTGGAAAAAGGTATAATACATTTCAAAAATCTTACTTTTGTGATAATATTTATATGCATTTTTAAAGAAATAAATTTTACTATTTCTGAAGCATGATCAGTTTGGCTCTGACAACGCAGTTTAATGTAGAGGTGAATTCTTACACAGCATATCCCTCTTCAATTTCTTTCCTGTTAATATTATCATCCCTAGAAATTTTAAAAATGCTTTCAGAAAATGAGAACCTCTGCATACATTGCAGATGAAACACCAACATTTGGAAAATGCCTGTAAGTGAGGAAGAAATAAAAGCAAAGTGTTAATGACCAATAGTGTCATTGCTTTGTCAGTGTCAGAGAAGGAAGCAATGGTTAAGCTTAAGTGAGAACATAATTTTGGGCATAAATTGAGGTGATCTGACTGGAGTTGTATAAACAAGTGAAAATACCTGTCAGGAAGAAACATACGTTGCCTCCCAAAGTTTCCATGATATTATGCTGCCACCAACTGCTATCTATTATCTGTCACTTACTGCTGATAGGTGCAAAAATACTGTGCCCTCTTCTTCTGATCTCCTGTCTACATGTCTCTTATAAAAAATTGTCTTCCTCATTTAAACATTAAAATAAGAAAATTGGATGAATGAAATATAAATATACTCATCAGTGTACAATCAATTTTTTTTTTCAAAAGTAATTCAATGTTAACTAAAGTTGGATTACTAAGACTGGCAAAAAAGCGAGACCAAAACTAAAAATTTCACAGCTGCTGAACTGCTTCTGATGTTATTATAAGAGACAAAAGCTAGATGTGCTGAAGCAGAAAAAACCCACGTATAGTCCACTGAAAAGCTTTCATGGACATTTAAGAGGCTTGGAATAGGTCTACACTAAAAATGATTAAGACTGATCTTCTGTGCATCTCAGGATATGTGTATTGCAAGCAGTAAAGCATATCCAGCTTATACAAGTTTATTTTACTATTTGTGAGTTTATCAACAAAACTGTGGGACTGCATGATGCAAACATTGCAATGCTCATATTAGAGATGGAAAAATAATGAAAAATTCACTAAAACAACACCTCAGTTTCCTTTTACAAAACTACTTCTTCCTTCTGGAAGAAGTATGAAGTCCAGGTTCCTCGGGTTTATTGTGCCTGTGTGTTTCTGGCATGGGGCTGGTTATTCACGCTTGCTCTGTTATTCTTTCCTATTTCTTCTGCTTAGTACAGAAAAAGACCTTCAGTTAGTACAGCCTTTTTCTAAGCATGAAGAATGTAAATATGCTTTTCACTTGCTCTTACTTTTCAGTGCCAATTTCGTTAGCATTATTTGGTTCTATAGCAGTTATATGCCCAGACTTACTCCCACTGTGCATCATTTATCTTCTATTTTTTAATGGAGTCTGTGTTTTTTTAAACTTTCTCAGTGAAGAAAAAAATGATAACTGTCTTCCCTATTTTTATAATAATGGTTTAATTATGGTTTCTTTCATCATTAAAGTCTCATTTGCAAATACCTCTGAAATGTGTATTCTTATATAAACGTATCTTGTTTAATTATTACAGTGTAGCTGATCCATGTGTTTAGAGCATATTTAAACTCTGATTTATTATGTTTTTTGTAGTACAGGTAAACAAATACTATTTGTTTCAGTACTTCCACAGCACAGGAGGCATTTACTTTTGTTTTGCAGGGTTAGGCTTTGCAATTGCTTCAACATGAACTCTACTGAGCTGAGTAACAGTAGACCTGCTGGACCATTAGCTAAAAAAGGAACAACAGCTATAAGAGGAGCAATAAAAATGATGCAGACTGATGAATAGTGCTTTTTTCATTTCTTTTGTGAAGTGTGTATCAGCTTTGTATATCTAAAATAAAATAACTAAAGTCTCAGGCCAGCTGCAATTCCCTGTACTGAACTATTCAATCTGTTACAAGAGCAAAGCTTACTTTTATACTTTCCCTTATCCATCTTTGCAATGCCAGGTAGCAGCTATGCTGGTTCATAGCAAGGTTGTTCTAATAAAAATTCGTTCATTAAATGGAGGAACTTAACCATGATCTAACTCAGGGAAGCAGATTAGGTGATACCAATGAGAGATGAGAAAAAAAAAAGAAAAATCACACTTCTTTGCTTGTACACACCACAGTGTGCACCAAAATCCTACTCCAATATCCTCCCAGAACAGCACTTTGTTGGGATGTGCCTTGTTTCCCAACTGGATGCTTGCTCAGCTTAGTGCTAAGGAAAAAAAGGAAGGATCTAGTGGGTCAATCGAACTATCAACCACGTGCCACTAACAATGAGCGTTATTATTATATCTGTGAAATGCAGCATCTATTTCCAAGGCTGAAAATAAAAGGGACGCAGTGCTCAGACAGGCTTTGCAAGCGAGGCACATAATGCAGAAGAAGGGAAGAGTTCTTAGGAGCAAGATTGAACAAAGCTTTCTTAGTCTTCTTTCTTGGTCTGTAGTAACTCATTGGTCCCTATTGTGTAACTCCAGATCAGGCTGGCTCAGTGGGTTATTTTGCACACCAAACAAAATCCTCTATAGGCCCTGAAGAGTTCACAAGAACTGCCCACTAATTTCCCTGCCAGGTAAAGAACACACAATAGATGTACTTTTGATTGTTGATTTTAAGTTTAATGGTCCTGGCTTCCATCATATTAGCATGAACGGGATTGCAACACAGAGAGTGACTGGAGAAGAGAGAGCAGAGAGGACTTTCCTTATCTGACGTGAGATTAAATTGGGTTTCATATCCACAAAAGAGAAGGAATATGTTTATGTTTAATATACTCCCTACATCCTCTCTCAATTGCCTGGTACAGGTTGTGTCTCTCTTCTAAAATTGTAGATAAGATTAAGCAGAGGAAAGAACTTCTTAACTATGGGACAAATGTTTTCCTTCCTTTCTAAATTCTGTTTTTCTGATGTTTGTTAGTTTGAGGTGGGCTTAAGAAGATAGGGGCATATGTAAGATCTTGAAAGGACATATGTTGTCAGAGATTACATTTTGGGATTTCTTAGGTGAGGAACTGTAGTAACATTAATATTACTAACAAGCAAAGTCTTATGGTCCCATTTTTTTGCACTGTATATAATTTAAAATGAATGTTATGCTCTTTCTACTGTTGTTCAGTGTTGTTCTCTATGATATTTGGACACCAGCTTTGCTCCAGGAAGTCACTGCAATTAAGTAAGTTTGTGTTGACATAGTTTGAGAGGAAAAATGAGAAAATCTGACTTTGTAGTTTATATTATGTATGTAGAATAATAGCATTACTTCAGAGAAAATGATCTGAATAAACGAGGAATTCTATTGACATTCTTATGTCTTATTAGCTGCCACACATGTTTTCATCGCTCTGAATTCTTCTTATCTGTACACATTATTCTTACTAGTAGAATTTATTTATGTTTTAAGAACATGCACTATGTTTCATTGTGTAGTGATTGAAAGTGTAATTTACAACGTAAAAAAAAAAAAGTAACATTTCTTGGGTTATCTTGCTAATACTTATTTTTATGTCCATGATCAAAAATAATTTCTAAATTAATTGTGATGGTAAAATAAACTCCATAAAAGCCATGAAAACTCATGTTTTGGTTTGGTTAGTGGTTTTGTTGTTGTTTTTGTTTTGTGGTTTTGTTTGTTAGTGTTTTTTTTTCCTTTTTAAATTACAGAGATTAAATTAATTGTGAAACACTCACAACAAAAGTAAACACTTCTCTAAAAATTTTTGTTATTACAGTATCATTTCATGTATTGTTCTTTTAAACTATGAAAAATCTGTCACTGTCCCATTGACAGATTTACAATTTGAATTAGATGTGAAACATTGACTATCAATCTGTTTTCCCTGTTTTTACACTCTGTAGTACTAGGAACAAAGGGAAAGGTTTTCTAAGTATTTGTATGTATATGTACAGGTATCTCTACATAATTAGTAGGCAGGAAATGGGCAATAATTAGGTACAGAAAACAATAGTTTAAAGAATGGTATGATGTTTTGGAGATTTGAGTTGAAATCTTGGTGTCATTCTAGGCAAGCTAACCTTTGAAAACCATCTTCGTTTTGAGATCTTCCAGTTTTCCAGAAAAAGAATGAAAATATTGTGAAAAAGATGGCAATCCATTAAAGTTGCATGCTCAAATATTACCATTGTGGCAGACATCAAACACATGAGAAGCATTGTAGGTGTTAATAGTTGCAGCATTTCAGTGTCTGATGCATAGAAATCAGTGAAATCTGAACTCACCAACAGTTTACTCTCACCTGTTCTGCCCTGGTGGGTGATTCACTGTGTGGCAGCCCTGGGATACAGCAGAAGGAGGTTTTATATCCAGCACACTTTCAAAGCAACAGCAGTAGGGAAATTAGAACACTTATTTCCAATTGGTAATTCTGAGTATATCTGTAAAGCTGCATTGTTGAAGTAGCTCTGCTGTAAATCCCTTAACAGTGTTTCATATTGAAAATGAGACTGGTAAAAATGGAACTGTGTGTAGGTAAATATAATGCCAATGAAAAAACTGTATTTGATTGTCATGTTATGCAGAAGTTTGAAGTTACGCAGTAATGAATGAAGCACATTGCTGCTGGGCTCCTTCCTTAGGGCTATTTCAGCAGATTAAACAATGTCTAGTAGAGTGCAGTCATCTGTGCTGCTGAGCTGTGAGAATGATTGCTAGTGTGCTTTTCGCTCCTGGTGTCAGGCACTCTCCCAAATGACTTCTGGGCATGGTTTGGGATTTATGACATTCCAGGGACCACTGAAAATAGACAATTTGTGCATAATCACTCTTTTTTGAAAGTTAAGAGTTTACTAGCAATGACAATGACATAGCAGTGCTGGGGCTCTTCCCGGGAACGTTTGATTCTTTGGTTTTCATGCAGATGTTGGCTTTTGATACTACAAGATACTATTCAGATTTGATCTTACCTACAAAATAAAGGGAGGATGAATTGAATTTCATTCAGGTTTGTAAACTACTTAAACAAATTCCAGTTCTATTCTCCAATTCTGCTTTACAGTATATTTCTGTAAATCTGTCTCCTACTAGTGGGTTTTGGTACATCAATAGCATTATTCATAACAAGACTAAGGATGAGCAAGTTAGGTTCTTCTGGTAAGAGACATGAATATATTAGACCATTAAGTTCCATTTTACTTTTCTAGGCTTATATTTTTCATCCTGTTCCCTGAAACTGAAATGTTTTGTCCTTCCCTTTCTCTTTTTCTAAATGAAGTTGAAATTTTCACATGTACACAAGGCACTGGGAGTTTATCAAATAGTATGGGGCTTGGGATAGATTTGTGAGAGTGGCAGCATTATAACAATGAATAGTTCTGTTTAATGATGAAAGTGCCTCCAGGATTTGAAACTCTAGTTCTAGTAGACATAGAAGAAAAAGGAGGCTTTTCTAAATAGCAAGCTTTCCTGGGGATCTCAAAGCTATTAGTTACCTTTTATTTCACTGTTTTCAACCTTTATTTTAATGGATCTGTAGATTTCTTAAGGAATATTAAGTGAAAAAATAATTAGAAAAATTATAAATTTGTTGTATTTAGTCTAACATAATAAGATGGAACTATTTGTCAAAGTATATTCTGAAGTTGCAATTTGTCTCTAGAACTGCAGTTGAATGCCAACAGTGATGCTAAAGTGTCACAAATTCTGAGAAACTGTGTATAGCCAACAGTAGGGAAGAAAAAAAAAAAAAGAAAATGTTGCTTATGCTATGGATTTATTTTTATACATTTTCAGGAACCACATGAAAATACCATTGATGTTTGTATGCACTTAATGTTACCAAGCTTATGCTGTAGTACTTGTCCACCTTACCTTTATATTTTTAATGCTACAGAAACAGTATATGCAATTTTTGCATGATTTGACTTGTTTCAGTGGATATTTGACTAATTCATGTCAGTGTGAAGTGGGAAGGGGTGTATAGATTTTCCTAGCTTGTTTAGGAAAGAAGAGCAGTTCGCTGTTATTCACCCACTGACATAGAAATAGCTGCTTGTTTCTGATGTTCACCTGCAATCTGTTTGAAACTCTTTTTCCTGCTTTATTAACATAACTAACATTGATTTATTTTGCTTTTAAGCCACACAGAGGAATCAAGGCTGAGTAGGTGCAGGATTAAACAAGGGTTATTGTTGCACAAAAGTTTAGGTACATGCAGTAATATTTTTCTGAATTTCATTACATGTTTTGTAGAACTGTGATTTTAGTGAAATTGCTGGAGGTACAGAAAATGTATTGTTCAATTCATTCTCCTTCCTTTTCAGATTTATAATAAAATGTATATGAATTAATAACAGTGCACCTAAAAGCACTTTTCATTTGATTTTACAATTACATCCTGCAAATTATAATGTGAAATATAGCCTGCTAGTATCCAGCTCTGTTGAGTTCCTTGTCTCATTTGTATAGTTTAACACTGATACTATAATACTAACTGGAAAAGAATACTGTTTTTCAATATTTGTTAGGTTCAAATCTCCGTCAATTCTTGAATGTACTAAGATATTTCTTTAAGTCTTGAGCTGTAAAATCATAGTCTTTTGAGTATCATATTGGCATGAATTTTCCAACCTTTTATTTTCCAAGTAACATTTAGGAAAACCAGGATTAAAATAAATTAAATTAATTACAGCCTTTCCCCCCCTCCCCCCCCGTCCCCCATAGGCCTCTATTTTACGTGATTTTTTTTCTTTCATTTCTATAGCTCAGTGGGCAGAAACAGAAAAAACCCTGGTAAAAAAAAGCACAGTGAATGTGAGTTTGTTTTTCAGATTCTTTAGTGGGACAAAATTTGATTTTGATATATGAGCACGTAGTCTGATATTTTAGTAACAGCAGAAGTATCGTCATTCATCACCAAAACAGGCACAGTTCCTGATGATTTCAATGAGACTTGTGGATGCTTCATACCCCTCAAAACACCACCTCTCAGTATGCATTAGGGTTATCATCATCAGAGAGTCATTATTGTTCAGTTTCAGCAAATTCCAGCTATTCTTGCCACATTATAATATTTTTTAAGAGTTCAGATGTAATTCTTAGGTATTTTTAGAAGTCTGAGCTATGTTGATTTTTCTTCTGAAGTGGAGCTTTTTATTTGACAGGTGTAAGTGGATCATAGCAGTAAGACAGAGATACATTGATTTGACTTTGACTTCATTTTTCTTAGCTGTCAAAAAAATTGTATGTCCATAATGCACTGGGGTAAGCCACAGCTTCCATTATCTATTTTGCTGCATCTATCCCATATACACCAGTGTCAGCTGAACTCAGAAGAAACTTTTTGTTTTGAGAGAGAAAACACATTTTATTTATCTGTACTGACGCAGATGAAAATGTCAAGAGAACATAATGTTTCCTACTAGATCGTAATTCATGAGTTAAGTAGATGAAGACACTAGTATACTTGTTATCCATTGTTTGCCATTTCAATGTATATTTTTTATAAAAGAAAAATATGTAAATAACATAATTATCACTGGCAGAAATCCATTACAATCTTTATGTGCAGATTGCTCATATGACTTGAGAATTCTATACCTATGTGAAAAATCCTACTATATTCTTTGTCATTCAGAAATAGATGTAAAAAATAAGGAAACATGAGAAATGATAGGAAAAACAGCAATGAGACAGTAGTGATCAGCAACATATTGAGTCTGAGCCTTAGTTTATCTATGGCTAAGTATAGATAGAGATAGACTATAGGCTCCACAGAGGGATCTGGGCTGGTTGGATTGTTGGGCTGAGGCCAGTTGTATGAGGTTTATCAAGACTAAGTGCCGAGCCCTGCTCTTGGGTCACAACAACCCCAGGCAGCTAGCTCTACAGGCTGGTGGAAGAGTGGCTGGAAAGCTGCCTGGTGGAAAAGGATCTAGGGGTGTTGATCTACAGCCAGCTGAACATGAGCAAACAGTGTGCCCAGGTGGCCAAAAAGGCCAACAGCATCCTGGCTTGTATCAGGAATAGTGTGGCCAGCGGGACTAGGGAAGTGATTGTGCCACTGTACTTGGTGCTGGTGAGGCCCCACCTTGAATCCTGTGTTCAGTTTTGGGTGTCTCACTACAATAAAGACATTGAAGGTGCTGGAGCGAGTTCAGAGGAGGGTGACGACGCTGGTGAGGGTCCTGGAGCACAGGCCTTATGAAAGCAGGTGAGAAAACT
Source organism: Columba livia (assembly GCF_036013475.1). Lineage (NCBI taxonomy): Eukaryota > Metazoa > Chordata > Aves > Columbiformes > Columbidae > Columba > Columba livia. The sequence goes on from NC_088602.1 coordinate 177,304,593, forward strand.
GGGGCTGTTTAGACAGGAAAAATGGAGGCTGAGGGGAGACCTTACCGCTGTCTACAACTCAAAGGAGGTTGTTGCACAAGGGGTATTGGTCTCTTCTTCCAAGTAGCAAGTGATAGGACAAGAGGAAACGGCCTCGAGTTGCACTAGGGAAGGTTCAGATTGTATATTAGGAAAAATTTCTTCACAGAAAGGGTTGTCAAGCAGTGGGACAGGCTGCCCAGAGAAGTGATTTAGTCACCATCCCTGAAGGTGTTTAAAAGACGTATAGACGAGGTTCTTAGGGACATGGTTTAGTGCTAGATTTAGGTTAGGGTTGTACTAGATGATTCTGAACGTCTCTTTGAACCAAAACGATTCCATGATTCTGTGATTTCTGATGTGAATTTTGGGGTTGTCCTATGCAGGAACATGAGTTGGACTCAATGATCCTTGTGAGTTCCTTCCAACTCAGGACATTCTATGATTCTCTGATCCTCTTACTAATAACAAATGAAAACTGCAGTTTTCCAGGTCGATTCTGTTTTCTCACTTATTGTAATACACGTTCTTTCCCTTCTCTAGGAGTAAGATCTTACTATTCTCTCAGTTCCTTTTGGGGTGCATCTTTTTTACATTTCTTCAAGCTGTTTTACCAACCTTAATTGTTAATCTTGTTTTTCCCTGTAACTTTTATGCATTATAAAACACTTTTTAATTTGGAATATCCAACATAAAAAAAACATCTAGAAATAAAATGTGTGCTTTAACTGCTTACTGATCCAGTGGTTACAAAGGTGATCTTTTTCCTCTAATTCCCACTTGGTATTTTCACAGTCCAGGGCAGACTAGGACATCTTCAAAACTGCTTTATGTAGTAAGGTTTATGCTTCAGCATATCATTACCTTGCTCATTCAGTTATTAATTACATCTTCAAGTCTGAATCACTATTATAAAAAAGCATTCCTGTACAATGTCGATTCCATTTTGGTTATTCACTTTTGGTCCTCAACTATCTTTCATTACATCTGAATTCAGACATGGTCATTTAAGCAGCAAGTCCAAGAAGTCATATATCTAATTCCAAAATGATTGCCATCTAATTATTTACATTCCAACCCTGTAGCCACTTTTACTTTGATGTTTTATAGCTACATCCCATAGATGCCAAGAACTATTCAGGCTTGTCATGGCTAGAAGGGGTTCAAGATTTAACTCCAAATACTATGTCTGTTGTGTTTACCTACAGCTTTGATTTTACTAGGAACAAAGTGGTGTAAATATTGAGAACTGAATGTTTTATCAGGACAATACATGCATACCACCTCAATGTGACACTAATAAATTACTTGGCATACGGAATATACTGTCTCTTATGTGTTTGAAACAGTGATTTGGGGCTGACTGCTCAAAGATGAGGTACCACTTAGCTGAAAGTATGTGTCCACAATGGACCATTTGCACTTACAAAAGCGTTTCATTGGTTCAAAGCTTTTGTGAAAAGGTTTATGAATTTATGGCCAGTTATCAGTAGGAGTTCATTGGATCCTCTGAATGCAATGTGATTGCATTGTGATACAGATGAATTTGATTCTTTTTGTGTAGATTTTCATATGATTGGGTGTGGAGGTTCATGAGCTAGGTCTGCCATGTCTCCTTAGTGTAGTGCGGTGCTTTGTAGAGATAATAGCTTAGATCACAGAATCACAGAATCGACTGGGTTGGAAAAGACCTCAGAGATCATCGAGTCCAACCCTTGGTCCAACTCTAGTCCGTTTACTAGATCATGGCGCTAAGTGCCATGTCCAATCTCAATTTAAAAACCTCCAGGGACGGCGAGTCCACTACCTCCCTTGGCAGGCCATTGCAATGCCTCACCACTCTCTCTGTAAAGAATTTCTTTCTAATATCCAGCCTAAATTTCCCCTGGCAGAGTTTAAGCCCATGCCCCCTTGTCCTATTGCTAACTGCCTGGGAGAAGAGACCAATCCTCACCTGGCTATAACTTCCCTTCAGATCTCCGAAGTAATATGACTATGGTGCTGTAGTATTCTGTTGAGTTATTAAGTGATGCTCACTTGGCCTAGTTACTTTTGGTGTGATGCTGGATTTTGATCATTACTTTGAAGGTCAATTTCTAAGAAGGCATGTGCAATGTAACCTGGATGTTTTCTCAGTTACACGTTTATACAGTATATGCCAGACAATGTAAGTGCATGAAATGCCACATAAACACACACAAAAGTGTTTCAGAATGGAAGTGATATGTTTTTTCTGAATCTAGACTAATAAATTATGTAAATATGTATCATTTTATCCAACATAATTTGAAGTCCTTTTTTGATCTCTGTTTTATCTGGCACAGGGCCCAGCTACTGATTTGGTAGGATGATGCTTTGTTAAAAACAGGCAAATTATCATCAGAATGAATTTATTAATTGCATTTCTGTTCTTCCCTGTTTAATACTCTTTTTCAAGTGATGTAACTTAAATATTCTCTCCCTTACATTTTACCAGGTTTTTAGAACTAGTAAATTCCAGTGTCATAACACACAGCTGACCTTACTTGGCTCAAATTGACCCTCTCCCAACCTCTCTCCCAGCCTGTGTTGTTACTATGACAACTATAACCAGCAATTTGGCCTTAAAGATAATTTTTCTCTGCTCTTTCCTCCTCTGTCATCTTGGCAGTTTATGGTTCTGTTGAATTGTCTAGTCTGAGTCATGGACCTACAGATTCAATGCAATGCAATACAATGGAACAGTAAATGTTAATGGTGGGATACCTAGCCAATACCTGAAGACTTCTGCAGTACAGCAGACTGAATAAACATAAGATTTTAATTTTGGAGTTACACCTAGTCTTTTGATCTGGAACAAATCTGCTGTTTTTAAAAGAAGTCATGAACAAAACTCTTTAGTTTCTGTTGTTTATCTTGGGAAGGATGAGCCATGCCCAAATCTTTTCACTTCTCTAAGAAACCGTTTGACAAATAAAATATAGCTGAATTATTAGGTCTTTCTTGTACCACTGTGGTACTTTGCAAATTTACTAATCTATTCTTCACCTCCTTTATCAGTAAGTGGTTTCAGTAAAGTGTTTAAAGCTTCCTACATCTGCTGTTCATGACTGCCCTGCAGCAGTAAAAAGCAGATTCTGGCAAGAGGGCCCACAGCTTGGGCAGGCTGCCAGTGTCTGGGGAGGCAAATCCTTTTTGAGGATCAGCCTAGTGGAGCATGAATAAAAGAAGTGCACCATTTCTGTCTGCTTATCTGGCAGTTCATACAACCTTTAAGGCCAGCTCTTCAGCCCTCCTTATCTCCTTTATAAATAGGACAAGGATTCCAAATAGTCTCAAGCTCTCAAACAGGGTCTTTCTTACCCCTGGGGAATTAACTTCTTCCTTTAACCAGGCCTTGCTGCCAGGTCACCACTGAAGGAACCCTCCTTTCTCAGCAGGGCTTGCTGCCAGGTCAACACTTAAGCATTCAGAGATTCCCAAGTGATATCTACAAGCATTTTCTTGGTCTTATTCCTTTTCTTCTTCTAAACTGTCCCTTATCAATCCTCATTGAACAGACCTGGATGCTCTACAGTTCCTCTGAGATCACATCCTGTCTGCTTGCTAAGACTGTTTACATCAGTAAAAGATTTTGAGATAGAGCTTTTGTGGCATAAAGTGCACAAAATAAGATCATACTGTACAGCCTGTGCTTTTCCACTGAATGCCTGAAAGGAGAAAGCAGCTGTCTGTTTCTTAGCATCATTGTTCCAAAGTTGCAGGTTAAAAGCAGTTAGGAAGTGGTTACTCTGAGTAATCGGACTTCCTTTGGTCAAATCACAAGACAGTGGGATTGCAGAGAAGGGATACTCCTTCTACTGTGCCCTCCCTCCTGATAGAGAGGAAATATAAACAAATTTAAGCATACTTATCTCCTTTACTGACCACTGAGCTCCCGCATTAACCTGTGCCTTACAGAACCAGGCTCTTCAGTCACCTTCAAATTAGGATCTCCCTCAGAAAACTTCTTACAGTTTTCCTATCACTCACATAGGTAGACTCCACTTTCAGCACACAGTTATGTCTACAGCTCCAGTAAAGGAGGTATATAAATCTTCATTAATCTTTAACGCACATGCAAGTGTGAACACACACAGGCACACAAACACACAGCACATTATCTCTACAAATTCACAACATTTAGAATAGTCCTACAGTATATATAATTTTTCTGAACATTCAACTAATGTATTTAAAGATTTAGCCTTATGGATGTATTTATTAATGGGTGTTTTTCTTAAAGCTGATAGTCATGTCTTTCTAAAAAATTAAAAAAAAAAAAAAAAGCAGAAGACCAGTAAAGTCTCCTGGAATAGCAGAAAAATGTTGTATGGAAAAGGACTTCACAAAACAAATTTGGTTTAGTTTCAGTTTAGACAAACTGCATCAAATGTATGTGATATGTACTATTATAGGAATTTATTAATCTGCATAAGATGTTTTCCATTATTTTTTATGAGATTAAATATTCAGCACTGTAGGAAGCTATTTTATCATTAGGAAACTGAAAAGTTTAGAAACAAACTCTACTTATGCTGGGGTCAAAATGTAGTTCAATTTGAATATCTAGTGAAACTGACATTAGATTGAACAAGAAGAGAATACAGTCTTTAAAGAAGTGGCAGTGAATGAGGGTTGCTCTTGTTCACACATTTGGTGAAGATATGCATATATCCAGTGCTCTGAGCTAGTGGCACAGGGACACTTTGTCAATATTGCTACAGTAAATGTTGAAGTGAAATGACAGATTTTCCTCTTGGGGCTCCCATGAGAAGCTGATGTGTAATCATTATTGAGACTTAATTTCTTTCTTGCTCTTAGCTGGAAGGAACTTGGACTTCAAAGCCAGAAAGGAATCCGCAGTCCATCTGAGATCAGGAGATTTGTGTGTAACATTCAGAATGTTACTTGAATCTGTTTGCAACCTGAAAGATGGTGCTAATTGTCTTTGTTACACTCCAACACATTAATCAGTGATTTATGTCTTTCTTATGCATTGTTATAACAGATAAATATGATCAAATGCAGGGGTCATCATCAGGGTAGATGGTCCTAGAAATGAATCTTATAGAGGCAGGGCTAATTAAGTTATTAAAAAAGAACAGAATAAATGACTCAGCAGAAGACTTTACTGAAAAGAAATCTGACAGTATGGCAAGTAAGAAAGGATTGATTTGGGTAGGAGAAGAGAGAAAGGAGGTCATGGTTAGACAGACAGGAAACTCTGCCAAAGATGTTTGGAGCAGGTGATCTGTTAACTGGAAAGGACTGTGACAAGAGGGAGATATCTCAGTGGGGAGTGGTTGGCAGGACATGACACACCAGATAGGCAGTTTCAGTGGGGGAGTTACGGTCTCTTCAGTAGCAAAAACTCAGGCTATTACAAACTTCAGGTGGAGGAATTCTAAAGGATGTAACAAAATCAAGATGACATGGTAAGGTGACATGATAGGAACATGGGGGAGGGGATGTATAAGACAGATCTAACAAATAAGCCAACAGTTAAATGCAACATGGCAGTACCTGGCTGCCAGGAAAAGTCTGACTACATGGAACGGTTATGTACCATGTCTTTCTTCCACAACATATGAATGAGATTCCTCGTGATTTCCATGAGAAGACAGGTGGTCAAAATGTACCTCCCTAAAAATGTCTTCTGAAGATGTGGAGCTCTCCTGAGTCCAACATAGTCCCACAATTGCCCCAGATCTGAGATCTGTAATCATGTTGTGACAGTCTTTGTTCTTCTCATAGAACAACAGCATTGTTCACTTTCAATCATATGAGAAAGTAGTTAGCACAGATGGTTAAAATAATGTGTAGAAAGGGACATGGCTGAAGCAGCAGAGGAATAAGCTAGATACTTAGTTGGAGACAATAAATTTCTAGAATCTCTGGTGGGTCTTTTGACTCAGGACTTTTTGTCTGGGATACAAAGAAATTAAATATTACTTATAAGCTATACTACAGAACCTTTCTTTATAACCATACCCTGAAGACAAGATAAATCATGTCTCTGTCCAGATACCTAATACTTATTGCTCAGCAAGTTCCCCTGAACACACTGTATACCCAAGTGTCAACCCAAACACCACCTGTTGGTCTTGTAGCTTTGATCAAATAAACCCTAGAAAGACATTAATAGTATTTTTTTCAGTTGGGCAAGAAGTCTCAGAGGAGAAAGGGCAAAAATTAAAAGCATCCTGGAATTAAGAAAATGCATGTGTTTTTCTCCTTTTATTTTTTTTTTTTTTCCTGCTGCTGCTAATGTTTGAAAAGCAATTCCAGCTTTCAATAGTGCTTTGCTGTAACAGAAACATTGAGTGCTATCCTAGTTTAACGGCCCTGAGCCTTGGTCTGTGGCATTTGTTTGGTGGAATTAACTAAGTCATAATCTGACCAGGAACCAGAAATAGCCAATTTAAATGCAGGCATAGACAAATGTGTGTGATAAAATTCTTAACATTTCTTTCAGAAAATAATCTGCATTAATGAAAAAGTACTTCTGCTTTCTAAGACCAAAAGAGGTTAAAAAACCACCTGTACAATGTCTCAAAGCCTTTGAACAAATGTCTGTAAGCTATTTCCATAATATATATATATATTTTGACATTTCAAGCAAATGTTTAAAATCTTTGCTTAATCTCTCATGGTGTTTACGCCAGCATTTCTCTTCTATAGATGAGCAGGTATCATGTGTGATACCTGCTCTCAAAAACTATCCTTGGGCAATCAATACTTTTTTTCTTGGAACACTTTGTGTATGTTCAACATAACAAAAAAAACCCCAAACCAAAACAAACAACAAAACAAAACAAAACAGCCAAACAAAAAAAAAAGTGTTTCCCTTTTTAACATTTCTGATGCATCACTGTGCTTTAAAATAATATTGTCAGATGAATTAAATGTGTAATGTGATGCAAAAAAATATAATGCAAAAGGAGCTACCATAGAAGCTTTTCTTGTAGAAGTGTAATGTAAATTTTATTTCAAATAGCCAGTACTTTCCTGCTATTGACAGATAGCCCTGTAGATTCAGGTATTTCTCAGCACGCTCAATTAAATACGGTTAATATTGTTCATCATTAGCCTTCCTTTGTGCTGATTTTTCATTGTGAGCTCATAAATGCTATCATTAGAAGAACCTTTCAAAAGAGGTTACATTTTTGTGAGCGTTTAATGTGCATTTCCAAGCGGATTATTACTGCTGTTGTATTATTATCCAGGATAAAGAATCATACATCATGTGTACTTAACATCAAGCTGTTTAACTAAGATTATTCCTGTTAGAGATACACTGTGCGTAATATTCCGTACCATGCAATACAGTCCAAGAAACAAAAGACAGAGGAGCTGAGACAATGTATATCTTTCCCGATTTCTCAATTTCAGTTCATAGATGGGCCTCCAATGAAATTAATTGCAGATTTTTTTTTTTTTTTTAATCACCTGAAATTTTTTGGCACACATGGAAATAAAACTAATTTTCTTCTCTTTTTTCCCCAGACTTTGTTATTTCCAGTTAGTAGACTGAAATGATTGCTTCTCTCTCCTGGGTCTAATAAAACGATTTGGCTCTTTAATGGGCCATGTTAGGGTTGAAGACCAATGTCTTTCTGGTACTATTTTTTGCATTATTGGTGTACTACCTGCTGAGTCATCAGCACAGAAAACAGAGGTTAATTTAATTTCTATTAAATGAAGCAGATAATCAGCCATCAGAGGATGGCTCCTGTGCTGTAAATAAGCCTTGACAAGCTGAGGGACAGCGCTGTGTATCACTTAACCCTCTTCACACCATCTGTCCACAAATTAAGACAAAGTAAGGGTATTAATTCGTTACATTTCAAAAGCTGTACTGACAAACCCACATGGACATTTTTAAATGGCAATGAATAACTGAAACATTTTACTAATATTCCATTGAGTCATGGGTTATAGTTTTCCAAACTTCTTTTCCAATATGAATGTGTTGAAAGCATTTTGACCAGATGTGCAGCTAATGACTAGCAAAGCAAATCCATTCCAAAGTATTATGCCACAGAGCATTTTTCGCTTAGGTTGAAAGTGGTATGGCACAAGAACTTGATGGCACAAGAATCTGTTGTATTTCCCAGAAATGTTATTCGGAGAATAAACTTTCAACTAATGGGGAAGCTGTTACATGGTTTCGGGAGCCAGAAACATTTACTTAAAAATAAAGAGATCACCAAAGTAATGCATGGTGGAAAATAATTCCTGGAAATTGCTGAGGTGAGAGTATGCCTTATCTATTTCATTAAATCCATGCAACATGAAGACAGAGCAGTTGTTCAGTTGATCTTACATTAAATCACACCAGCTTGCTGTGGAAGTAGGAATAGATATATTTGCAAGATAATTAGTTTTACAGATGCATTTTAATTATTCATAACATGGTATGTCTATTCATGTGCAACTCTGCTCTATTTTCAAATAAAATAGAGTTCAAAGGGTTTGAGGTCAAGTATGTATGAATGACTGAAGTATAAAAATATTACAGAGTTATCCTACTAACCTCCAAACTAAGCACTATGAAAACAAGGAGTCCAGAGCTGGAGTTGAACTGAAAAGAAATGAAGGCACAAAGCAATTTTCATTTTTCTCTGGAATGGTGCCCCACAATGACTACAAGACTATGTTGTAACAAGGCTATGATAAATAATGCTTCCATATCCAGATTACGCTAAACAGCTTTTTAAAGACTGTGTTTTTAATTTACCTTCTCCATTACGAGGCAGAGATAAAATTGGGCATCTAAACAGATTTTAACAAGAAAATTTGCATATAATGGTTTTGTAAAATGGCTTTGAGGTTTCAGATAACATGTCCAGAATGATCCAGTATAAAGGGAGATTGTACATCTAGTTTGCTTGATGACATCTGAATTTAGATGTCCTAATCTACTGCTGAATTTTACCTTTATACAGCTGTCTTAGAACAGAGTAATGCCCTTTAGTGATGTGTGTCCCTACATTTATCCTATGGTGATCAAAGGTAACAGGCTTAAATTAAGGAGCTAATTTTTCATATGCTGAACTTAGATGAGATAGGAACCACCTAGAGTTCAGAGAACTACTTTCCAGGCATTTTTAATTAATGGTGATCAACTTCTCATTACAACCAGAGGAAAGCCTGTCACTGAATTGTGTCCTGCATAAAAAAATCCCGTGTACAGAGTTAATGAAGCTGTGACACCAGAGGTTTGGACAAGGTTATGACTGAAGTTTGTTTTTATATGAAACTTTACATTATTAGTTGCAATTGTCTACTAAATTTTATCCTTAAAAACTTCCAGTAGCTATGTGCAGTGGTAAGTTGTAAGAATCATAGAGCGGTTTGGGTTGGAAGAGACCTTCAAAGGTCACCTAGTTCAATCCCCCTGCAATGAGCAGGGACATCTTCAACTAGATCAGCTTACTCAGGGCCTTGTTCAGCCTGGACTTGAATGCTCCCAGGGATGGGGCATCTACCACCCCTCTGGGCAACCTGTTCCAGTGTTTTACCACCCTCTTGTAAAAAATTTATTCCTCATGTGTAGCCTGAATTTTGTCTCTTTGAGTTTAAAACCATTACCCTTGTCCTATCGCAATATGCCCTGCTGAAAAGTCTGTCCCCGTCTTTCTTACAGGCCCCTTTTAAGTACTGAAAGGTAGCAATAAGGTCTCCCCAGAGCCTTCTCTTCTCCAGGTTGAACAAGACCAGTTCTCTCAGGCTGTCTTCATAGGAGAGGTGTTCCATCTCTCCGATCATTTTTGTGGCCTCCTCTGGACCCTCTCTGACAAGTCCACGTCTTTCCTGTACTGAGGGCTCCAGAGCTGGATGCAGAACTCCAGGTGGGGTCTCACCAGAGGGGAGGAGAGGAGCAGAATCACCTCTCTCGACCTGCTGGCCATGCTTCTTTTGATGCAGCCCAGAATACAATTAGTCTTCTGGGCTGCAAGCAGACATTGCTGGGTCATGTCTAGCTTTTCACCTACCAATAACCCCAAGTTCTTTTCCCTGGGGCTGCTATAAATCCCTTAATCCCCCAGCCTGTATTGTTACTGGGGGTTGCCCTGACCCAGGTGTGGGACCTTGCACTTGGCCTTGTTGAACCTCATGAGGTTCATATGGGCTCAGTTCTCAAGCTTGTGCAGGCCCCTCTGGATGGCATCCCATCCCTCAGGTGTGTCAGCTACATCACTCAGCTTGGTGTCATCTGCAAAGCTGCTGAGGGTGCACTTGATCCCACTGCCTATGTCATTGATGAAGGTATTAAACAGTTCTGGTCTCAACATGGGCCCCTGAGAGACACCACTTGTCACTGGTGTCCATCTGGACATCAAGCCATTAACCTCTACCCTCTGGATAGGACCATACAAACAATTCCTCATCCACCGAATGGTCCACCCATCAAATCCCTGTCTCTCCAATTTAGAGAGAAGGATGTTGAGGGGAACCATGTCAAAGGCTTTACAGAAGTCCAAATAGACAACATCTGTAGCCCTTCCTTTGTCCACTGATGCAGTTACTGGCACAGAATGCCACCAGGTTAGTCGGGTGGGACTTGACCTCGGTGAAGCCATGCTGGCTGTCTCTAATCACCTCCCTGTCCTCCATGTGCTTTAGCATAGCTTCTAGGAAGGCCTGTTCCATAATCTTCCCAGGCACAGATGTGAGGCTGACAGGTTGGTAGTTCCTGGGATCCTCCTTTCTACTTTTTTAAAAAATGGGTGCAAAGTTTCCTTTTTTCCAGTCACCAGGGACTTCATCTGACTGCCATGATTTCTAAAATACCATGGAGAGTGGCTTGGCAACTACATCAGCCACGTCCCTCAGGACTCTGGGATGCAACTCATCAGGTCCCATGCATTTGTATACATTCAGGTTCTTCAAGTGGTCACAAACCTGATCTTCTCTTACAGTGGGAGAGACTTTGCTCCCCCAGACCCCATCTTGCAGTTCATCCACTTGAGAGGTGTGGGAAGGGTGACCGCCAGTGAAGACTGGAGAAGAAATATTGCTGAGTACCTCAGCCTTCTCCTTGCCTGTTTTTACCAGTTTGCCATTTCTGATTATCAGGGAGAGTATGTTTTCTTTGACCTTCTGTTTCTGGCTGACATAACTGTAGAAAACATTCTTACTGTTCTTTGCATCCCTTATCAAGTTCAGCTCCAGCAGTACCTTGGCCTTCCTGACCCTTCTCTACACAAATAGGCAGTGTCCCTATACTCCTCTCAGGATGCCTGTCTCTGTTGCCACTGTCTGTGCATTTCCTTCTTGTCCTTTAGTTTGACCAGCAGGTCTCGATTCAGCAATGCTAGCCTCTTGCCTTTCTTACCCAATTGCTTAGAGCTGAGGACTGCAATCTCTTGTGCTCTATGTTTAATGAAGAAGATATTCTTCTTTGGAATAAACATTGAAGTTACATCAGATATGTCCCTTTCAGCAATTCAGAGTGCATTTTTTGAGTGTAAAATGAATATTCAGAATATATTCACTTCTCAGTTTCAAAGGTGAAAATCCATAAGAATGGGTTTTGTAAAGCTCCATTCTTTGCACAATAAGCATACAAAGAAAAAAAAAAAAAAAGGAATAAAATTTTCCTTCAAAATAGCTGAGTTGAATTGCTTTTGAAAACTCTTGGGATTCCACGTAGTTTTAGTAGCTTACCTAAAGACAGCAAAGGAAAGGTGTTCTCCTAGCTCAGAAAGTTTGGCTGAAGAGAATGTTCAAATGAAAAAGCCTGCTTTGCTTACCTTCTCTTGGGTAACTCTCCACAACCAGGTTTCCAGAAAATATCTGTTACTTCATGCAGTCTCCCCCCTCGTAAGTGCCAACAGCTTTGGTTCTGGTTCCTGTTAAAAGGGAAAGAAGCACAAAGGTTAGAGAGAACAGTATGGATGGCCTTTGCTAGTAGTGACCTATGGTGTTGCACATATTTCCTATTTAAAATACAGAAAGTGAGTTAGATTCCTCAATAATTACTGCAAAGAAGTTATTAAAAAAAAAAAAAAAAGGAAATTAAATTTGTTCTTCAATATCTAGAGAATTTCTTCTAGTAAGTTTCTCCTTAATTTTATTGCATCAGTATTAGAGGAAGTACATTACAATACTTAACCTCTCTGAAAAGGTTAGTTGCCTTATTTATTAAATTGTATTTTCCCATGGTGTTTTCTAAATTGAGAAATACAAGTTCTAGGTAATTCTTCTTTAAAGCTAATAACTGCTCCATTTTTGTGATGAAATGACTTTTGATAAATACTTCACTGTTCCACAACTGTGCCTTTTTCTAGTAAAAATTCTTAGGGAGTTGCAAGATAAAGTAGTTTAAGCTTTGAAGCTGTGTTGTATACTCTATAAATTGGAGTTTCCTTGGAGTCCCTTAGTACTGGCTTGAGAGTTTTATAATTAAGTTTGTTCTTCTTTATTCTCACAGTCTTAGCTGTATTTAATTTTACTTTTAAATGTGCTTATACTACACAGAGCTCTCTCCATGGAGTGCAGAAAAAGCAGCCTGCATCAGCATGTAAACATGAAGGGCATTTTCAAAGTTTTCTTGTACTTTTTCTTTCTCTTCCCCTTTTGGTTCATGCTTGCTTGGATTATTAAGATGAAACAGAAGAGGTTTAAAATAAATTAAAACTTAATTTGCATGCAAGCAGTGAGCTCATTACCGTGAGCAAATAATCAGCCTCGTTTGCTTTGAGAAATCTCTGTTATTAGGACTTTGAGGAGTAGCTGCCTGATGGCCCTTGGAGCATTGTGCATGCCACTTTTCATTCAGTATAAGGTTTTGAGGTGCATTAGAAGGAGCTGCTCACACACTATTTGGAAAAGCCTGGTCAAAACATGAGCTCTTATCTATTTATTTTCTGGATAACACATCTCTCTGGGTGTGCAGGATTGCTTTGCTCTTATTCCAAGCAGAACTTGTTATCAATATCCTGTTGTGACTGTGATCTGGCCATTACCTATATTAAAGCTGAGATAACAAGTGGAATCCCAGAAGAGGCAGCAGGGCTACAGGAGAGTACAGGATGGTATTTGGGGGGCTCGTTGCACTTATTTTGGTTCACATAGCAATAACCATCCACAGCCTCTGATGGCAGACCATCAGGGAGTTATGGAAAGCCCAGCTGACAGACCTGGTAGTCATTCCAGCACCGCAGACAAAAGGACTTTGAGCAAGTCATTTAAATTGGTCATCTTTATTCAATAGTGGCTTAAAAGATTTCTCCCTTTAATGTGCTTACTCTGTGATATGTATGCTACCTCTCTTTACCCAAGAGCCATTTCATTCATCAAATGACTTTCAACAATCATCCTCTTGCAGTGATTACATTTCTACTAACTGTATTTCCTTGATTTATCTGTTTTTTATTACTGAACAAGTGATGTTACCTTCATTTTTCTTTGAGCTGTATTTGAAATGTTGAATATTTTTGGCACGCTTTCCCGCTTCCTTATAAAAAAAAAATCCCTTATCTGTATATATTAGCCAAATAGAAATATTGTTTAATACATTAATGACAGAAGCACCTTTGCACCTTTGGTACTTCTACAAACCATTGGCAAACTGGAGACTTATCCTCAGGTAACTCAGTAGCTACAAGGACATGCAGATTAGATACACAAAGTATTATGGGGTGAATCCCACAGTGTTCTGAGCACCTACTATCAAGTAAGAAATGGAATCAGTTCTTGATCAGCAGTTTGCAGAGCTCTGCACAGAGAAACCCAAAGCAAAACTGTGCCTCAAAACACTTTTTCATTTGGTGCAATGTAAATGTTTTCTCCCTAGGTGTATTTTGCGAAGTAACTTTAAAATGCATTATTAACAACTATGGGAAGACAAAAGTATTATTTCTGTTTGAAAAAAAAAAATCTTCCTTAGTCCCTTTTCTATCACACTGCAGTGGAAATTTATCCCCATTGTAAAGGCTTGAGAAAAGCTTATACTGCTAGAATTCAAGTAGTTTAAGGCCTCTTTCTGCCTGCCTTTATATTTCAGATTTCAGGGATTAGGAAGTTAAGTTCTCCAGCCTTATCTGTTATGAAAATTACCTGCTACTAACAAAAGCTTTTGGCAATGAATAAAACCAAAGAAATGTTAAAACCAGTGCAAACACAAATATAGACAAGGACACACCAGGTTTTGCACTGCTTCAGAAACAAAGTGTAATTCTATCTCAGAATGAAATCCTGCACTCTACATCATATGGATGTACATCAATGATGTTCAGTGCCACACAGAAATAATGAGAACAAAAAATATTCTGCTTGTCACAGAAGAGTGAGGCTCTAAGAGGCAATGCCAAATGATTTGTTTATCCCTTTAGAACATGTGTTCAGCTTTAAACCTCTTTGTATAGTGGTCTTGAAAGAAAAACACTTTTTTTTTTTCCATGTTAGCATTAGTTATTACAATATATATATAAAAGGTAAAGTATTTCTTCTTATGGAAAATACCAAAGAATTTTTCCTAATTTTTTCAAGGCCCTATTGTCAGTGGGCTTTTAAAATGGGCTCATGTGAATAGAAACACACCTACTCATTCACCACCTGGTTTAGGTCTGAGGATACCGTTCTTTGTCAGCTGGAGAGAAAACATTAATTTTTCTTCTGAAATGTAATTTAGACCATCACGATGGAATATGTTTGGATTTGTATGTAATAATGGCCATACTTAATATAACTCTACTTACTATATTTTGTGGTTATTTTTTCATGCTATATATAACATGAGGAGACAGGAGGGACGGGAATCAACTTAATATTAAGACAGCTAACTCTAGATGTCTGTCTTGTGTAAACTCCCTTTCTAGTCAACAGTCAATACAGTCTTTGGAGCCTAGAGATTTATTCATCTGGCTAGCCAGTAGACATCAGCATTTGCATTGAGTTTAATGATATTATTTAAGCACTGCTGTCTGTATTGACTAGATCTCCAGCAACTACCATGAGAGTTGAAAACACCTAGCTCATTATAGACATGCAAATTTAGGTATCTTATTTAGTGACCCTTCCATCATCAGTTTCTATGCAAGCTGTTCTTTTTACAATGCATCTTTATGTTGATGTCCATCTGCAGATCACTCTTGAAGATTATGAGTGGTATCCTCCACTCAGGAAAGGACCTATAGAGAGATTAAGTAACTGACTTAAGTTCACTTATCTGAAACAGACAACTAGGAGATTTTGTAGGGATTTGATGTTCAGAGGGCCAAATAATAATGTTTGCTAGCTATGCACAGTATTCATGGTCCAATGATTTACAGACACTCATACATTGGCAGTTTCAGAACGCAGTGGAGACAAATGAGGAAGCTCTCAAATTGTTTTAAACACATCAGCCTTTGCTGTTAATTCGTTGGACTCTGTAACACTTCGTTTGTAACTTTATGTTTTCCTCCACTGTGTCTTCATGGCATACTTATGCAAAATAGTCTCTGTAGTGCCATCTTTGGGATTATTTGGGCCATTAAGCCTGTTGCTCATGAGATTTACATCAGGCTTTCTAGCTAAAGTTCAGAAAGCATTTAAACATATGCTACTTCATCCCTGTTTAGGACATCTTGTGATTCTCATGTTTAATCAATATTTAAGTGCTACACAAAGGATGATGAGAAATGTACACAAAGTTTTACCTGTGAGGTCCACAGCTGATGGCACAAATTGACTTCAGAGTTGCTGGGGGAGGGGAAGGAATCCAGAAGAATGGGAGAATGAGAGGGGAAACATTAAAAAAAAAAGGGAAAGGAGAGAGTTAGAGGGGGAAAATCTCTTCCCAGTGGCCAGCCTGGGAAATGAAGTGGTGGGATCCCCAGAAGGACATTGTCCTTTTTTGCATATCCTCTTCAGTGCAACAGTGCAGCAACAGGTGATAATACTTTTTCCCTGATACTGTGTGGTTTTCCTTAGAACTTGATCGAACTCTCTATTCCACCCTCCCTCCCTCCCCCCGCCCCCCATTTATGATATTTTTAGCACTGATGGGAGCATGCTTAATTAGGTGTAAGTGTTATACACCTGTTGTTTGCTGCATTTTGGGCACGCATGTTGTTGGGTAATGATTATCGACAACTTATGACTATTATCTGCAATGTTATTCAGTAAGTCTTGTATTCCTGCCATATAAACTAAAAGCTACAAAATGAAATATAGGGAAAGGGGGCAGGGAAGATGATTCTCATGCCAGGGGAAGTAGCTTCCCGTGAGAATCTGCCATCATGACAACATTGGAGTCAGCAGGTACAAGACTGTGAGAACAATAACATGACAAAAGCAATAGGGTAGACAAAGGGGGAAAATTACTTCCCCATCAGTTTAGGTGAGAGGTTGCAGAGCTGGAAGTGAAAGTCAGAGTACAGAATTGCAAATGGAGGGGCCTTAGCATTACAAACGTTAAGACACTTAAGGCACTGTACAGTATAAGTGTGTGTGCTTAAAGACAGACACCTGTTTATGTGCACTGAGAAATGGGGACCTTTTTCTGAGCTGAGGTCAGTGTGAACTACACTATAGAAGGGGCTCAATTTTAGTCAGGGAAACAGTGACCTATTCCATCACAAAACATGTTATGCTACCTGTTGGTTTGATATTGATTGTTAGGAGTGGACAAAAGGTATCAGAGTGTAGTGTTAATTCCACAAGGTCTAGCTAGATTGGAATACAGAATGCAGTTCTGCAGGCACAGAATCTTGTCTACATTTTGGTTTCTGTGAAGTGCAAGACCTTGGTCAGGAAAAATCAAGTGGAAACCATAATTTACAAAGCTTTTCAACAAGTAGCATGAGGAATTCATTCAGAAGCCTTCACACTGCTAAAATATTACAGGTCTGGACAATTACTGTAATGCTTTTAGTTACCAGTCTATTTACCTGTGTTTTCATTTATTAGTCTATTTATTAATATAAAAACCATACTGCTTTTAATTTGACAGTTCCAAAGTATTGTTGCTGATTTACTGGCCAACAATAAAACAAAAAAGTAAAAAGCATTTACTTTTACACTTTTAAACAGTTATTTGGGATTTCATCGCCTTTCAACATAAGCATCTTTACATTTTACCCATTTGATGTGATGCTGACTCAATTATTCTAGCTTGGGCTATACATGTCTGTGGCTCTTACTAGCTTCACCAATGTACAAGACATAATAGGAGAGTATTTATGAAAACAGTTGTGTTAGTGCAGAGTCTTTTCCATTGAGCTGATTGGTTCACTGAAGTCAGCAGAAGATTTTGGAGATCTGCAGTTCCCAGTTTTTAGACAAAAAAACCCTGTGAGGTACTTGTAAATAGCAGTGATTACACTTTGAGAAGCAAGCATGGAAAGATTAGTGAAGGTTTATAGAGAACTACCTTTTGACAGAAAATGTCACTTTTTGTCATACCAACCTGCAAGACATAACAGAGTTATTTGCTTTTGTTCTCAAAATGCCTTGAAATACTACCAATTATTTCCCAAATATTGCAGCTGACCTCTAACCTTGGAACTGGTGCACAATTCACCAAGTATATGATTCCTAGTCTTGGGACAGATTTGGAATCAACGTCCATTTCCCTAAGGGGTATTTGATATGGATATTACAGGTTTATTCCCACAGAAATTTGAACTTACCATAACTATTGACAGTAATTTATGGATAGTCGGATGGTTATCAGTCTGCTATATGGTACCCTGGATATGTAACTGGAGTAAATGTCATACACTTTTGTGATAATGCAGAAAATATGTGTAACAGGGAGCACATTACTCATTAAAAATATACCAGCATCTCAAAACCCATTTGATAAGGTGTATTGAGACTATTGATGTTAAGCATGAACTTCAGTTGCACTTAGATGTCTTTTCAGAGGGTGATAGAAACAATAGGGTCAGAGGGTGGAATTGCACTGACCTGACTTGGGCCAGTAATTTAAGGCAGTTGGAGAGGGTTTTTCTAGTCTAACACAGAGAGACTGACATTCTCAGGGTATGATTCATCCTATCTGAAGTGGCTGGTAAAACACCTGTTGATACTTATTGTTTTCAAGTAAGTTAAGCAAGGAAAGGGTGGATGTGTAAAGAGTGAGAAAAAGAGGTTGATCCAAGGCCAGATATAAAGGTATAGATGCTCTTTGAAATTTTAGATAGACAACACATGACAGTGCTTTCAAGAGACTGTTCATGAGATGTGCAGACATCTAACAGTTTCCAAACAACAGGTTATTTCGGCAGTCAGGGAGACTTTGTGAGTGTCATGGGAATTTTATTTACTCCGTCCATAGTTGAAAAGTAGGTAGCTTGCATGATCCCCTGAAATCAGCTTTACTATGTATAGACAGCCTACTGCTAGTTGTGCTTACTTGTGGATCATAAGAACATGGATCGTGATTGAGGTGTTTTAAAAATGATGTCAGATAAAAACATCTTCCAAATTACAAGCTATCCAAATTGCTAGTTTTTGCTTTAGTGTCCATTTTGCACATCTACCTGGGATGAAATAAGTAAAGAATTGCTATGATAATAACATTTCAGGGTCATTAAAGATTTATTTTCTTATTTCTTCCCTTGTCTCCACTATTATTTACTTCTTTCTTCTAACGAAGCACCTTTACTTTGCAGGGAGTTAGAGAGCAAAGTAGACACCAGCTCTGAAACAGTAGTGCTACTTACTGCATGTTTTGTGGAAGCTCAGTGATGCAGCTGAATTAATTTACTAAGGTAAGAATAACCTGATTTCAAATACATAGCACATTTTCAACCCTCATAGACTTTACCAGACTTGTTTGATGAGGAGAGTTTCAGATGGACTTCTAAATGAAAGCAGAATAGTTAGTCACAATGAAATCTGAAACCAATGTCATTCTTTCAACTTTTTGCTCAGTAGAGCTTCTGCTGCTACATGTAAGTCTCAAGTAAATATGATCCAATGCACACTCCTCCTGTCAAACCTAGCCTTCCTGTTAGTTAACTATAGAAGACTCCTCTAATAAATTATCATCGACATCTTATTAGGGTTTTTATATTATGAAGAAGAAAAGAAACCACACAGTGTGGAGAAATTATGAGTCCTAATTAAAGTTCTACCATTACTGTTGCATTCTGTGTTTTTAATTTTGAAAATTTTGCCCCCCCCCCCCTTTTTTTTTTTTTTTGTGCAGTCTCATTTTTGGCATTTTAATAATTCACTTTCTTTTACTGTTACATCAAATAATTGCTCTACTGACTCCATCAGTTAACCTAAAGAATCTTATATTGTCATCTTTAATTGGCAAAATACTTCAGATGGAATTTTTCAAGTTTAGCTTTACCTGTGTGAAATTCACGTGTGAAATACAAACTCCCACTATAATGTGAATCCTCTTGCTAATAAAAACAAACAAATAGCAGTGCTCATTTCTATAATCAATAAGATGAACTAGCCTTTTGTAGAGGATATCCTTTCTTTATTAAATGGCTAAGGTGACTGAGCCCCAACTTAGAGAACAATTGTTGATACAATAAATAGATGTAAGCACATCTGGGGGATGGATGATTCAAGATAAGTTTACTTGACTCTGAAAGGCAACAGTTCAATATGCCTCACTGTCTAGGTACTGAGAGACAGTCTAATACAAGTTCCATCAATTGATACTCCTGATTTGCCATCAAAACGAGTAGATGGTCCTTCTCACATAGCTAAGGATATCTGATTAGGAGGTATAACATACACAAATAGAACACAAATAGATAACATATGGATGTGCACTCTCTCTCAGTTGTTGGGGTGTAGAAGCAGCTTAGGCTTGACCTTTGAATGGCATCACAGTTCAACCCCAAACAACTGAGCACCACCCCATTGCTCACTCACTCCCCCATCCCAGTAGAATGGGAGATAGAATTGCAAGGGTAAAAGTAAGAAAACTTGTGAGTTGAGATAAAGAAATTTCAATAGGTAAAGCAAAACCTGCACGCGCAAGCAAAGCAAAATAAAGCATTCATTCAGTACTTCCCCTCAGCAGTTATCTTCAAGAAAGCAGGGCTCCATCATGTATAACAGCTACTTGAGAAGGTAAATGCCATAACTCTGAATGTTTGTCCTCCCTTCCTCTTTCTTCCCCACAGCTTTTATTGATTAATATGATGTCATATGATCAGCTGGGGTCACCTGTCCCAGCTGTGTCCTCTCCAGGCTTCCTGTGCACCCCCATTCTGCTTGCTGGTGGTGGAGTTTGAGGAACAGAAAAGGTCTTGACACTATGTGAGCACTGGTCAGCAATAACTAAAACAACCTTGTATTATCAAGACTATTTTCATTACAGATCCAAATAATGGATCCATACAAGCTGCTTTGAAGGAATTACAGTCTGTCCCAGACAAAACCAGTAAAGATAGTGAAGGCTATGTGAGATGAACCTACACCTTAAAATTTTGTTGAACCGAAGTCCATGGTGAAGAACCTCATGCTACGGGAATCAACAGTAAGAAAGGTGAGAATGCTCCCCTCCTCTTAACTACACTTTAAGTACACATTTTTCCCCCTTTGAAAACCAAAAAAATAAGTTAAAAGAGAAAAAGAATGTATTTACTGTATCTACTAACTATGTTTACATAAACATACTGAAGCTTAAGCAATGATGAAATGGGATCCATAGTGAATCATGTTTTGCATTTGTTAGTGAGGTAAGGTTTCAAACAAACTAAACAGAAATTTAAGCATGTAAATCTTCCTCTATTTATTTGCAAAACCGGCCCTGTATTTACAGTACATATAAATTTCTCTGTATGTACAACTGTGAAAGAACATTTAAACTATTTTTTCTATTTAATATGTATGTTTTTACATTGAAAAACATATTTTATTCTGAGTATCAAAGACATTTTTTATGACAACCTATTGAAATTTTATATGTATGTTATGTAAATCCTTTACATTGGTTAAGCTGGCAGAGCTGTTCTATTTAATTGGCAGAGAAGAAAATAGACTGTGTAGACTATAAATGAATAAAACCAGGTTTCTAGAGAATTGCATTATTGGCAGGTTGCTAAAGGGGTTAATAGAATTCCACAAGGGAAGTTCTCTTCAGCTGAAGTAGATGCCCGTGGCAGATTGCTGACCCGCCTAAAAAGCTTTGTCTTCTTGTGTGTTTGTGAAGGAGACAATATATTTCTCACTTTTGTCATGTTGCTGAGTTTTGTATTGTTTTAAATCAAAGGAAAACAAAAGAGATTATTAAATTCCTGATACTCACTTTTGCAGTAAACATAGACAATTTATAACAAAAGGTTAATCTCTTTATCCCTAAAAATGTGAAATCATCTGGTTTCCATGAATGAAAATTGATAAATTCCAAATACAAGTATAATTTATGTGCCTACATTTCTAGATAGATAATTGGAGTGATACAGTTAAGGGGTTTTCTTTGTTAAGGATTATTAACATATGATTTTGCATGAGTTTACCTTTGAGAATGGTTACCATTCAACTACATTTGTCTTATACTCCTTTGATCTCCGCTGAGTTGTTCAGGCTGCATCTACCACCTCTGCTTCAGTCAGCTTCATCATTCACCCCTGTCCTTTCTGGTACCCCAGCAAGAAGCCAGGCCCCCATGACCCAGCTTCCCCAGCTTCTGGGGGGTCCATTGTGGTGTCTTTAACTACTCCAGTAACTGAAGACTAGATCGTAAGTATTAGGAGTACTTTCGTTACTGTTTAAAACAAGAAACAAGTCCTGTGCTTCAAGCAATTAATGTGTCTTTCTAAAGACGATTTTATAAAACAGTCATGCTTTATTCAAGAGAAAATGCTAGGTATGGAGAAATAATTCCCTCCTTTAGCATTCTCAACACTTCTGAGCTTACCTGAAAGTCTGTAAAATGACTTCAGGAATTCTAGGTGCCTTTTTCCATTTTAGCTCCAGTGATTATTTTTTTTTTCCCTCACTCCTTCCACTTTAACTCCTGGAGATGACGATGTATTATTTTTCCTCAGTCTTAGAGAATCAAAAATTCCTGCTCTTCAGTGAGCATAAGTCTTATTTGTCATCTCTTTTCCTTATATGATATTGAATTTTTTCTGTGGTTGCCTTGGTGGTCTGGAAATACTTTGATATTTGGGCACTTTGGAATTTCCTAGATGAAAGCCATATTGCTATTCCAAAATTACTTCCAGATGGGTGAAGGTGTGTTCAGGGTAGTGACCCTCAATGGTCTGTGTCACACTAATTTTGTTAGTAAGCAATTCTTTGATTCTTCTGGGAACATCCAGTGAAATGGAAGCCGGTAAAACCAGGCAGAGTTCCCATTTTTTACACAGACAAGTGCCCCAAAGTGTCATATTATTCTGTGGAATGGCACTAGAGTTGTTGGGTTTTTTATTGTCATTGTTTTTACTATTACACTGTTGTCTTTCTTGATGGAAAACACAGATGCTGCTGCTTGACATAAGGAGTGTCTTTAGAATGTTAGACTGATTATTTATTTTTTGGTAGTAGAAGTCAAGACACATTATTTTCCAGCTTCTATGAACTATCACAGTAGGACTCAGATTATGTCATCTTCTGTGAACTATTGGAACTCACTCCCTACGCTCCATTTAGGAGACAAAAAATAATAAAAAAAAGTTCTTTGACCCAGCCTCAGAACTACTGATTCATTTCATTTGTACAGCATCTAAGAGATTTTATCTTGTGATGAAGCTTGTGTTGCAAAAGAGGCATCTTTAACAACTTTAAACAATACACTGCTTAGTTAAGAAGACGGATACATATGCATGTGTGTACATTTCATGTACTAGATGAGATGAGTTATTCAAAGGGATTCAGTCTGAAAGTTTTTTTTTTGATATTTTGTTTGTTTGTTTGATCTTGTTTTGTTTTGTTTTGTTTTTTTCTGACTAGCATAGGTGGTCTAATAAACTAATATTATTATGACATGTTTCTATCAATACTGAGAAAGAACAAGAGAAGAGTTGTTTTAGTTCATGCCACATGTAAAGAAAATTAATGGTCTTGCATTTGACATCTCTGATGATGTTTCTAATGATGATGGATAAAGTGAATGTCATCTCTATTTATATGATTGGTTTTTCTGTCTTCTAAAATGCCTATTTATGCATCAGGCATTGATACACATGATTTGCACTGCTTTCTTGTAGAATAATAATATAATATACTATATATATATACTTTTTTATTTCTTTGTACTTCTTTTCTCTGGATCGCTTTTCTCTTGCGTGGGTGGTGGGTTTGGTTTTTTTAGATCTGGATTGGCAATTGGATGAGACCTTGGTGTCTGTTCTTTTCCTGAAGACAACCACTTCCACAACATCCTGTCCTATATTCTTTCCAATCAACTTCACTATGTAGGTGGCACTATCAGAAATGATATGTGTGATGGGAGTACTGCTTGAGTTCTTCTATAATATGCCAAGTGCTTGCTCCCCCACAAAAATCAGTTGATGTAAAGCAGTCAGCTGATATCCAGTGAAAGAGTATTTGGACAAATCACTAAAGTTATTCATTCCTGAAAATGAAAGTACCCAACAGGTATTCTTTTCTACTTAGTGCCTAATCTGAATGATTTTCTAATATAAGCTGAAGAAAATACATTTTTTAAAACATGATATTGGATACTTCTTACTCTATGCAAATTAGTATCCCAGACTGCAAATCTGTACCTTTACTGTTCTTCAGAATATAAAATATAATTTTGACTTTTTTTATATTACACAGAATAATTTTTCTTTCAAACTTATTGATCATTACAAAGCTTTGATTTTTTATCAGTTGGTTTCCTATGAGGCTTCTGTGGTAGCAAAACTGTTGAATAGGTGATGGTGAAATTTTTTATGACATATGATTTTTACCTGTGCCTTAAATCTCCAGTCAGGCACTCTTTGAATCACATGCTTTAACACATACTGAACTGAGATATAATTAAAAAAAAATGCTAAAATCTTTAAAAACTTGTCTCTGAAATGTAAAAAAAATTGTACAGGCAATGTGAGACTAAGTCTTAATTACTAATGAAGCCCACTTTAGTAGGGTACAGTTTGCGGTCACCAGCGGGTAAACTTGCAACTTTACTTGGCATCACACACTTTCTAGCAAGCTTTTGCTGTCTCTTTTGAAAGGATTTTTCACTTCCCAGAAGAACTACTATACAAAAATATTATTTCTGACCATTCAATTTCACACTGTGTGTAGTGTTCCTTCTTTGCATTAGTGCTGAGAGACTTAAAGCACCCAGCGAGAAAAATATCTATAGAATTACAGTACAGTTTGTTTTCATTCCTTTCTTCTCAGAAAAAACTTAACGTTTCTTAGTTTTGTACTTGTAATCCTGGCAAACATTTTACCAGATTTTGAATGTGGATATTCTTTAGCAGCTAAAAGCAGAGCACATTTTATCTAGTACATTCCAAATTATGCTGGGATAGCTCAAGGCCTTTTGATCTAAAGTCAGCACGCATAACCTGGTTCCATCTGTCGTGCTTTCTAACTCTATCATTTGCTTCTCTTTTTTTTTTTTTTTTTTTTTTTTTTTTTTTTGCTTCAGTCTTTCCATAAAAGAATACTTCTATTTGTTGTAGTTTTCCTGAACCTATTCATAAGTTTCAATGTGTTGCCATTCATGCTCTCCTGTTGTTTTCTGGTTGCTTTCATTTCCCATTTTTTGCAGCCTTTCCACAGCTGGTGTATTTGTAGCTATGCAGGTAACCTAATCAGATGCTATACCACCTCCAGCCTTTGCAGAGACAGTCAGAACAACTGGCATTCTGACTTTCTGGCAGTAAGCCAGCAAAATGTCTCCTTTGTTATGATATTATCTGAAATTTAATTGAGGTCTGTTCAGCAAAAATGAGAAATAAAGATGGCTGTTTCATCAGATTAATACCCTATTAGTGCTAGGGTACTCACTTCAAAAGTGATTTCCTGAGCAAAGAAGAATAATGCTTTACTGGTCTTTCTTTTTTCTCCCCTCCACTCCCACGCCTTTTTTAAATGCCAGATCTAGTTCCAGACATGTGATGGCCAATGTAACTGAACAGCTGTAGGAGATGCAGCAAATGGGCTTGGAGACGTTTGTTGAGAGCCCTCATATACTTTTCAAGGCAATAACTTTATTCTTTTAGATTTATAAGTAGGAAATTTCAAACACATTAATATGAAGAAAGAAAAGCATACATTTTTATGAAATTATTTTATACTGTAAATAGGACAGCCTGATATCACCATACATTTCACCATACTCCTTCTTTCAAGAGTTTTAGCTGGCACCCTGGACTCTAGACCAATGTACAATGTGTTTTAAAGAGATGGACCCAATTTTAAAGCAGTATATTGCAGTAATTCGGTCCATCTTTTTGAAACACCCTGTACTTTATTAATACAACCAAATTTAATTGGTCTTGTCTAATTCCTTCCTTTAATTCAATTTTCTTTTGATGAAACATAATCTTGGGAATCATCAAAGTATTTTGTAATTTGGGTTGCAAACCGGCTTAAGGAGAGAAGCCAGAGAGTCTAGTTGGAAGGCAGCACAGCCTTCTGGCGTGTCAGCCACCCCTCCCAGCTTAGTGTCATCAGCAAACTTGCTGATAGTACACTCTATTCCCTCGTCTGAATCGTTAATGAATATATTGAATAATATTGGCCCCAGTACTGACCCCTGAGGCACTGCCATCCAGCGGGACCTGGACAGGCTGGAGAGTTGGGCGGGGAATAACCTAATGCAATTTAACAAGGGAAAGTGTAGAGTCCTGCATCTGGGCAGGAACATCCCCAGGTTCCAGTATAGGTTGGGAAATTACATATTAGAGAGCAGTGTAGGGGAAAGGGACCTGGGGGTCCTGGTGGACAACAGGATGACCATGAGCCAGCACTGTGCCCTTGTGGCCAGGAAGGCCAATGGCATCCTGGGGTGTATTAGAAGGGGGGTGGCTAGTAGATCGAGAGAGGTCCTCCTTCCCCTGTACTCTGCCCTGGTGAGACCACATCTGGAATATTGTGTCCAGTTCTGGGCCCCTCAGTTCAAGAAGGACAGGGAACTGCTGGAGAGGGTCCAGCGTAGGGCAACGAAGATGATTAAGGGAGTGGAGCACCTCCCTTATGAAGAAAGGCTGAGGGAGCTGGGTCTCTTTAGTTTGGAGAAGAGGAGACTAAGGGGGGACCTCATTAATGTTTATAAATATATAAAGGGTGAGTACCATGAGGATGGAGCCAGGCTCTTCTCGGTGGCAAACAATGATAGGACAAGGGGTAATGGGATCAAGCTGGAACACAAGAGGTTCCGCTTAAATTTGAGAAAAAACTTCTTCTCAGTAAGGGTGACAGAGCACTGGAACAGGCTGCCCAGGGAGGTTGTGGAGTCTCCTTCTCTGGAGACATTCAAAAACCACCTGGACATGTTCCTGTGCGACCTCACCTAGGCGTTCCTGCTCCAGCAGGGGGATTGGACTAGATGATCTTTTGAGGTCCCTTCCAATCCCAAACATACTGTGATACTGTGATACTGTGTAATTTCTTCTGCCAAACCATGCAAAATGTCAAATACAGAGATAGCGATAAAACTGAACCAGATAACAATTTATGATATTGTAGTTAATACAACAGTATAGTATCAGCTGAAATAACAGGGTGATGTAATACACCTTCAGCTCATTATGAAACTGCTGTGAGCAGCAAGCAGATACTGCAGGTCAGTTTACCAAGCACATCAGGAATCACAGAATCACAGAATAGACTGGGTTGGAAAAGACCTCAGAGATCATCAAGTCCAACCCTTGGTCCAACTCCAGTCCATTTACTAGATCATGGCACTAAGTGCCGGGTCCAATCTCAGTTTAAAAACCTCCAGGGATGTCCACCACCTCCCTGGGCAGGCCATTCAAATGCCTGACCACTCTCTCTGTAAATAATTTCTTTCTAATATCCAGAGGAAGATGGATCCTCTGTTCCTCATGAAAAAATATACAATCATTCCCTTGGTTTTCCTTAGTCTTAAAGGGATTATTGACTTTTACATCTTTTAAAAATCTAAAAGAATACTTTAGGTTGTTACCAAATCCCCACAATGTTATTCTGTATGATATTAGGATATGCAGCTGCATATTGTTAACTACCTGCTTGCTGTGCTGCTCCTGGGAAAGAGCTTCCCTGGCTGACAGTGATTAAGTTTGCTCTAACTTGTCTGAGCTTTACTTTGTGAATGAATGCAGCTGCACACCCATTGTGTCAGGCTAAGTGTAGTCTGTCAGAGGAGAGCGAAGCAGCAGCAAGTAGGATCATTCCGTACAAGTGTTGAAGAAATATGCCCTTTTAGAATGTGTAATAAACAGGAAATTCTTGGTTTTGTAAGTTTGAAAGTGCCAGGTCTCAGACTGATTTTGTGCAGTAGGGCACTAAATGTTTGACTCACGTAAAATGAGTATTCTGAAAATAATACAGGAATATATTTTTGGTTAAACTGAAACAATCTGAACCTGTATCTGGTAACAGTTCTGTGAGTCAGTTTTTCAAGGCAGTTTATGCACAGACTGAGGTTAACTGTTTCTACCCTAAAAGCCATATTTGAAGCTTTAGCCATTGCCTAGTTAACGTATAGTCTCTCTATAGTGCAATATCATTGCTATCAGTATTGTATTCCAGATATGTATGAACCTCACAGTTGCATAAGCTTAATAGGTAGATAACATTGGAATACACATTTTTTTTTTTTTTTAATTAGGAATTTTTAAGTATGTGTTGGTCAGGGTCTAAGCCAATGTACAAATCAGTAAGGGATATTCATCATCAGCAGCAATTATTTTTCCAAGAAGTGTCATGTATATCAACCCAAAACCAGAAATATTGCTGTATCTCCCATAAAAGTGTGTGTGGAATAATTCAGAACAGGCAGAAATGTCAGTCTACTGAATCTCCTACAAGATTGAATTAGCTTTTCATCTGAGAATTAAGGTTTGGGTATTGTGTTATTCATTACAGCTGGCTTGTCTCTAGCATTACTTCATGTGCATTGGTTGATATTGTATAACCTGTTCTGTCTTTCCAGACAAGTAATACAATTTGTTACAGAATAAATAAGTGAAGCAGAATCTATGAATCAGGAGTTACTGCCCTGAACCTTGTTTTTTTATGGGTAGATTTTTAAGGATCAGATTAAATCTGAGCTATATTAAATAGGGGAGCCATTGTGGACTGGCTGTGTCATATGACTAAACCTGAGCAACTAAAACCTTTTATGAATATCTTATGTCCTTCTCTATGTGTATGGAAGAAAAAAAAACAAAGGTAAACATAGTTAAAGGGAAGTTCTTATGGACTTTCAAGTGTTTATTTTTCTGGATTGCTTGTCTGTGTGCTGTTCAATAAAACTAACTGGAAAATGAGACTTATTTGGTGAGAAATGTCAAGGTCTTAGATGTTCTCTGTTCATTTTCTGGAGCAAAATATAATTGCTTATCTCCACAACTGGGTTCTAAAGGCTGAATGGGCCAACATTGTTTAGGTCTTTGCCCTTACTCTGTTAGAAAATCCCCTTGATATATTTAAAAACTTATCATTTTGAGTGTTCCCAAAACCAGGCTGGAACTTATGGTCAAAACCAGAAATATGATCCCTTCTGCTCTTGGAATGGATGATTCAGGCTTGAAGAGATAGTCCAGATTTTACACAGCGAAGAATTGGGCTTGGTTTCTCATCCCTATGTAAATGATTATTGGCATTTCTGTAGTGACTCCTCCTTTATTCCTAAACAGAAATTGCGTTCTTCAAGAGCCTTTTGTAAAGTTGTCTTTAGATATCTGCTACAGCGTTTTTCTTCTGACAAACAGAATTTTTCTTTTCAATGACTCATCTAAAAGACGCTGTTCAGCCTTTATGGTAGAGAAAGTGTAGTGTTCCTTCCCTGAAACAGTTTGGGAACTGAGACTCTTTACTCACTCAATCACCCATGAATTTCTTGTTCTGCTGGGACCTCCACACTGCCAGAATTTCCTCGTTGCTTTTCCTGAAACTCTCCCACAGTGCAATTTTACATTTCAGAGAAGGTTCTGTGTAGAACACAACACAACCTCAAACTGAGAAAGAGATGGTTGGTATGACGGACTTATCTTTCCTCACTCATTGATCTGCTGTTCCTTTCTTCCTGGTCTGATATGTTACTGCTCTGTAGATTAGCCAGGCACACCGGCTCTACACCAAAGGTGGTGAACAAACAGGTTTCTACCACCACCAAGTCCATCTGTTTACACTGACTATGAGTAGAACTAACATACAAGTTATTTGATACTTCTTTGAGAATTGTTTCTGTGAAGAAACATATAGTTTTACATTACTGCTACATACTTGCCACGTTTTTTTCTTGTTATTGAGTTAGTAGAGTGCAGCTGCACTGCACCTGTAGTAGTGGGAGTAAAAATATGGAGAAGCCATTAAAAAAGCTTATAAAAAATTTAGAACTCCATGTAAGTATTTTGGATGAAGCTGTTCATCTTCTACCAAGTACAGGTTGTGTAAAAATTGTTTTGTATTCTCTTTCAATATAAAATGCTAGCAGTTAATAAGATAAAGTGAGCTTGTGTATTAAAACAGGTGTTTAAGGAATGTGACACCAGTTGTTGTGTTTTCATAAAGATTTTACTCTTAAAATTCAGTAGGATAAGAAAAGTTGTTTGACAGTGGAATGGTGCAGATGGTGTGAATCTATGACTGCACCCTGCCAATTCCTTTTAAATTCACCTAAGTCCAGCAAAAAGTCACCCATGTAGTGCATTCAAAGAGGTGACAGATGGGCAAATTCAAGGAATGGTGAGTTTGGGATAATCATGCCTAGTCATGCCTGCTCCTTCTTTTATGATTTAGTTTAAAACCCTTCTACCCACTACCTGTACACCATTCCAAATGTTTAATGAAACTGTGGTATAGATTAATCAATTAAAAAAAAAAAAAAAAAAGAGAAAAAAGAGGTTTGCCCAACCTTTTCTGTAGACATTTTAATGATTAGTATGGGGTCATTATGAACAGTGACTAGCAGATAAATGAAGGACATAGGCCAGCATTTTCAAGGAAGAATCCCTTGTAAGCCAGCAATGTCATTTCACCTTGCAAAATAGCTGATCTAAGTATTCATATCAATGTCACAGCAGCAATTTGTCACAAGCTAACCACATAAATATTTAGTTAAGGCCTTGGATCTTTTACAGGCATTAGTTCATGTTCCAGGGCAGTCAATGGACTAGAAAGTGAGCTCATAAACCTCAAGCAACAGACTATATTAGGCCATTTTGAGATCAGGCGTTTATTTGCTGAAAAAAACAGGGAGCCTTATCCTTTCTAATAATCTTGTTATCAATAACTGTATTCATACTACCTTTACTCTGGGAGATGTTTCCTACTTCCTTCTACTGGCTTGCAAAAGTGTGTCCTGATGTCCTAGACTTAACAATAGAAAATTTGATGGTGTGGTCAGCACCCACAGGATGAAGCAGAAGCTTTGTCCAGATGGCAATAGAAAAAACATGAGAAACATTCTCCAGTTGGTTACATAATTTATGAAATTTTTAGAGCATAGGAAGTATATTTATGTACATAATATAAACCTAGGATGATGATAGGCTCCTGTTCCAGACAGACATACCCCTCAGGCTGGCCAGAGGTTAAAGGCAAAAAAAAAAAAAAAAGTACAACCATATGTACCTGTGCCCTGCAAAAATGAAAATTTTGTGGTGACTCAGCGTTCCACACATTGATTAAGAGTAGCATGATGCGTGGACATATTCTGTCATGCTCCTTATTTTTATTTTTATTTTTATTTAATGTTAATTATGTGCTAGTGTGTTTATAATATGTGCAGTGTACGGAAATAAACAACAATAAAAAGTTTCATAAACATTTCAGACTTGTATTCATTATAGATGTTTCTGATCTGGCTTTGAGGTATGCAGAGATTAAATAGAAAGTGCATGTGTGTATGTGTGCTTAAGTGTTATGTGTTCTGTCAGCACCTTTCACATTAAAACCTCCAGTTTTATGAGTTAGGTATTTATTGGTATGCACTAAAAGTCAGTAGCACAAAAGAAAATGAATAGGCATCCCCTACTCTCCACATGAACCAATTAAACGCAGCATAAACAAGTAAACACCTTCTTTGGCAACAACATCCACTGATAGTTGTTAATATCCCCATCTGCTCTACTTTCCTTTCTTTTGGTTTTTGCTTATGCTGCGCTCTGCTATGTAGGAGTGGTACAATTCGTAGAAGTAGAGTAGCAGCTGCTCGCCACCATTGCTGGGTTTGCCTATTGCTAAAGCAACTGTATATGTTTCTTAATTCTGTACTGACTGAAGAATAGCATGAAGTGGTGGGAAGTGTAGACAAATCGGAAATTGTTTCCGGCGTTGACATATTTTCAGTTCCAGAGCATGAGCTAGTACGCGTGCTGACATGCGAAGTTTCATCACAAGACTACAACCCATAAGTGTGTGCTTTTGTACCACAATTATAAGTGTTTTTATCAGATTGTCATCCTATATCTGGCTCGGAGGTCTTTCCACTCCTTGTTCTTTTTTTTATTTCTTCAGCTTACTTTCCCTCTCCTCCCAAGTACACCGTCAATTCAAGTAGTATGATAAGGTTTGAAATGTTGGGCAATGAAGTACAAGAGAGCATTATATTTTTCTTGGGTGAAAAAATTGATTAATACCTTCTCCTTGACACAAAACAACAGTTTACTTGTTTTAGCACTTTTCTATAAGCTTCTATATTTTTTATTTCTTACATCATTTTCTAGAAACAACAGGTGAAAGCCATGAAAGAGAACAGCTCAATACTTCACAGGAAGATCATTCTGCATTCCAGTGGAAAATATAAAAAGTTGTCATAAAGTTGTCATAATAGGCTTTCGTGTGTGTCTGTGGGGGGTTATCCTACAGACTTTGTTACCAACAGCAAGTCCCATTTTCTGTTTTAAGATTGACTGACTGATTGCAAACATAAGTGGCTTGAAATCTTCAGAAACTAAAAGAAAGGTGGCACTTTGAGTGATGATCTCTCTTTGTACACAAAGATTTTTAGAAGAGTGATGACTGAATGGCATATCAGTGATAGAGGAATGTGGCAAGGGCCTGCAGAGCTTCTCTTACCCACTAACTTCACTGAGAGGCTTGAATGACAAATTTGAAGATCCTATGTTTGGTGACAGTAAAAAAATAATTAGAAGAATGCTAGTAAGATTATAAACTGGGCAGATATTACACATCAACCCCCAACTCCCAAGAAAAATAACCCGCAAGCTGCTCATGAAAGGACAGAAGGAAAATAAGGACTGATGCTTGACAATTTCACTACAAAGAAGTGTCATCACTATGCATTTTTAAAGAAATTTATGTCATGTGATCCTAGGTATAAGAAGTTGATAATAAATGAGCAAAGCCACTGCCCAAATATCTGTCATTTAGAAAAAGTTGAGCAGGCTGGAAACAAAACCCAGGGATTAAACACTATGAATATTAACTCATTAGGCAGAACGTCAAGGCTTGCAATCCCTGATTAATGTTTTCACAGCAAACACATAAACAGATAGTAGAACATGTCTCTGGGCCATTTACTAAAGCATGAATTTGGGAAGGAAAGCGAAAACACGTAACTAGACACATAATACTGATAATAGGGGTCAAGGACAACAGAAAGAGCTGAGGAGCCCCGTACCCCTGAGGCCCCAGAGGAAGTCAGGACAATGGAGGAGTCGATAAGGACTGGGTTAGGGAGCAACTAGGCAATCTGGACATCCATAAATCCATGGGTCCAGATGGGATGCACACGCAGGTGCTGAGGGAGCTGGCTGAGGTCATTGCTAGACCACTCTCCATCATCTTTGCCAAGTCTTGGGAAACGGGAGAGGTGCCTGAGGAGTAGAGGAAAGCAAATGTCACTCCAGTCATCAAAAAGGGCAAGAAGGAGGACCCGGGTAACTACAGACCAGTCAGCCTCACCTCCATCCCTGGGAAAGTGATGGAACAACTTATCCTTGGTGCCATCTCAAGGCATATCAAGGATAAGAGGGTCATTAGGACCAGTCAACATGGCTTCACCAAGGGGAAGTCGTGCTTGGCCAACCTCATCGCCGTTTATGAGGACATAATGAGGTGGATAGATGATGGCAGAGTGGTGGATGTGGTCTACCTTGACTTCAGTAGAGCATTTGATACAGTGTCCCACAGCATCCTTACAGCCAAACAGAGGGAGTGCGGTCTGGACGATTGGGTAGTGAGGTGGACTGCGAACTGGCTGAAGGAGAGAAGCCCGAGAGTCGTGGTCAATGGGGCAGAGTCTAGTTGGAGGCCTGTATCTAGTGGAGTGCCTCAGGGGTCAGTACTGGGGCCAGTATTATTCAATATATTAATCAACAGGCTGGAGAGTTGGGCAGGGAAAAATGTAATGAAATATAACAAGGGAAAGTTTAAAGTCTTGCATCTGGGTAGGAACAACCCCAGGTTCCAGTATAGGTTGGGGAATTACCTATTAGAGCAGCGTAGGGGAAAGGGACCTGGGGGTCCTGGTGGACAACAGGATGACCATGAGTCAGCACTGTGCCCTTGTGGCCAGGAAGGCCAATGGCATCCTGGGGCGTATTAGAAGCGGGGTGGTTAGTAGGTCAAGAGAGGTTCTCCTTCCCCTTTACTCGGCCCTGGTGAGACCACACCTGGAACAGCGTGCAATTCTGGGCCCCTCAGTTCAAGAAGTACAGGGAACTGCTGGAGAGAGTCCAGCGCAGAGCCACAAAGATGATTAAGGGATTGGAGCATCTCCCTTATGTGGAAAGGTAGAGGGAGCTGGGTCTCTTTAGCCTGGAGAAGAGGAGACTGAGGGGTGACCTTATTGATGTTTACAAATATACAAAGGGTGAGTGTCATGAGGATGGAGCCAAGCTCTTCTCGGTGGCAACCAACGGTAGGATGAGGGGTAATGGGTTCAAACTGGAACACAAGAGGTTCCACTGAAATTTGAGAAGAAACTTCTCAGTGATGGTAACAGAACACTGGAACAGGCTGCCCAGGGACATTGTGGAGTCTCCTACTCTGGAGACATTCAAAACCCACTGGACATCTTCCTGTGTAGCCTCATTTAGGTGTTCCTGCTCTGGCAGGAGGATTGGACTAGATGATCTTTTGAGGTCCCTTACAATCCCTATCATTCGGTGATTCTGTGATAATGTTAGTAAACATTACACATACTATAGCTTGAAGTAGCCAGTGATTGTGTGTTTATTTTTTCCCTTTCTGTTTCACGGCCTTATCATTAGAGAAAACAACTAGTTTTGTGGAAAAGAGCAAAAAGAAAATGCTTATGTATAAATATCTTCTGTGTGGTCAGTCTTTTGCCTAGGGACTACAATGTCTGTTCCTTGACCATTTGCTTCTCCCTGTCCAAAGGCCACCCTCAGGCTGGCCACTGAACTGGTACTCAGAGTTCACACAGATCACTCGTGACATCGCAGTGGTGGGTTGACCCTGGCTGGATGCTAGGTGCCACCAGAGCTGCTCTTTCACTCCTCTCCTCACCTGGACAGGAGAAAGAAAATGTAACAGAAGGCTCATAAGTTTTGACAGGGAGATCAGTCACTGTCACAGGCAAAACAGACTTGACCTGGGCAAACTAGTTTAATTTGTTACCAATCAAATCAGAATACGATAATGAGAAATAAAACCAAATTTTAGAACATCTTCCACCACATCTCCCTTCCTCCTGGGCTTTACTCACCAATTCTCTACCTCCTCCTCCTCCAGTGGCACAAGGGGATGGGGAATTGGGTTTGTGGTCATTTCATCACCTGTAGTCTCCAACACTCCTTCCTCCTCAGGACCAGGACTCTCTTTCCCTTGTGCTCTTCACCTGCTCCAGTGTGGGATCCCTCCCATAGGAGACAGTCAGTTCTTCATAAACTTCTCCAGCGTGAGTCCTTCCCATGGGCTACAGTTCATCATGAACTGCTCCAGTGTGTGTGTCTTCCATGGAGTGCAGTCCTTCACAAACAGGCTGCTCCAGGAGAGGAATCTACTCTGGAGCTTAGAGCACGTCCTCCGTTTATTTCTTCATTGATCTTCGTTCTTCAGGGTTGTTTCTCTCATATATTCTCACTCCTCCCTCTGCTGCTGTTCCCCAACAAGGCTCTTTCCCTGCCACCCTTCTTGAAAATGTTATCATAGAGGCACTACCACCATTGCTGATGGGGTCAACTTTGGCCAGCGTTGTGTCAGTCTTGATGCTGGCTGACATTGGGTCTATTGAACAAGAGGGAAGCTTCTAGCAGTTTCTCACAGAAGCCACCCTGTAGCCCCCCACTAGCACAACCTTGCCACTCAAACCCAATACAATAGTTTTAAATAAAAATAATGTGAGGTAGTCCTGCAGTCTTAACTGAAATCTTTCCTTGCGGAATACACTGGGAATTTTGTTTAAAATATCTATTTTTCTTTACACATCAGTTAATTAGCAGCAAGGTAATTCATCGTAATAAAGGCGTTTGTGAGGTCTGCAATAAAATATTTCAGCAACAAGAGTTCTTCAGAGGCAAGTAGTGTTAACATCAAATAGCATCCTTACATGTTTGGTATTACTCTTTAAGACACTTAAATGAGGCAAGACATTAATGTCCAAGTCATTACCCAAAGCTACAGAAGATTTGAAATAAATTTGTGTTATTTTCAGAACTCCTTCTAAACTCAGACTTGTGAATATAGTCTGTTTAGATTAATGGCAATCCTGTCATACTGCTGTGGCTGGCTGCACAATGGGAGTGCACATTACACTGATGGAGGAGCTCTTAGCTGCCAGGGTAGATTATGTGAAATAATAAAGAGTTAAAGACGGAAAAGACATTGTGAGTACAAGAATCAATCAGCATACAAAGGGTGAGGTTGAAATTGCTGGGTAACAGAAAGGAACAAATACAATTACAAAGAATTTCAGAAATATCAATGATGGATTATCTGTTCTGGAAACCAAGTTTAGTTATCCCACCTTCATTCTGTAAAACAGAGGTGTCAACTCATTTTCACCAGGGGCCACATCAGCCTCGCAGTTGCCTTTAAAGGACCAAATGTAATTTTAGAACTGTATAGCTGTAACTACTCCTACATCTATACAGTCCTAAAATTACATTTGGCCCTTTGAAGGCAACCATGAGGCTGATGTGTCACCTGGTGAAAAGGAGTTAGACACCCCTGTTGTAAAGTCTCATGTATATCCTATCTTCCAGCTGAAGTTGCCACACAATCTACTGAGTATATTTATGAGAATTCTGATACCTAGACAATAATAAAATCTAGAGAGACTCTTCAGTACCTTTCATCCTCATCACTTTGTCCCTCTTTATATCTCTAGGCCTACATAGGCACTACCATACTTATGATTCTCAAGTATTATACAAGCAAGTCTCAGTTTTGCTAACAAAGCTCCCATCCATGCTCAGACTCTTTGTAGCTACTTAAAATGCTCTGTCCTGTCTGAAAAAGACAACTTTGATTGTAAATCTAGATATCTCTAGACATATGAGTAGAAAAAAGTAATTTTGCCTACACTTTGAGCTGCCAGACCTGATGAGCTATGACCAAGCACCATACAGCTGTGTTAAAGAAATGATAATCTGAGCTAATGCATTCACCTGGGAGGCTGAGGTCATTAGTTTTAACACAACACAATCCTAACGTAACTACATGGTTTGGAGCTGGGTCTCAGTATGGGTAGAAGGAACCCAAGTTGCCTATGTGAAGAGATGTTAATGCATGCTGAGGGGGAAAATGGATCAGTAGAGCCACATTCACTTGAAATATGGTGGTTTGTTTGTTGAGGTTGAATACTTCACACACCTTGGTTGTTTAAACCAGAATACTGCTTTTCAAGAAGAAAAAAACCCACTAAACAAACATTAACTGCTTTGAAAAATCGTGTTTCGACAGCTTTTAAACAACCTTTTAAATATATTTTGAAATTAACTTTTACTTAGATTTTTTAAAATGATATGATGTACCACTGGAGAAAGGATAAAAATCAGCAGACTTGTGTTGAAAGAAAGTTTGTTAAAATAACTTGCGTATTTTTAAGAACTACAGATATGGAGCATATAATATAAATAAGTGATGAGAACTCTATCAATTTTCAGTTTTAAGGAAAGATCTGGAAACCATCTGATGTGAGTTGTTTGGTACAACCGAACCTGTTTGGAAGAGGAGAATAAGCTGGAAGAAAAAGTCCAGGGCCTACAACACTTGCATCAAAATGACAGGTTCTCACATATGAGATGCATAATGAGATTTTTGATGAGTTGCCCTTAAGAGGTAGTAGTTTCTGCATCCCACTAAATTTCAAACCCAGTGTAATGAGGCCTGCTTTTCATAACAGGAGCAAGGTTCTGCTGTCACCCCATGGCAAGTTTTCCATCTTTGAACCATGGAAGTTGCTGGCTAATGGTATAGTTAATTTGTTCATTTCATGGAGAAAGGAAAACACAATCTGACACAACAGCTCAGGAAGACTGCTGATCCCTGGAGAAAGGGAATACCTGAGATCCCTTCCTGCCTCTCTCTCTGTTTCTCTATTACAAAGTGGAAAGTAGCAGAAC
Source organism: Columba livia (assembly GCF_036013475.1). Lineage (NCBI taxonomy): Eukaryota > Metazoa > Chordata > Aves > Columbiformes > Columbidae > Columba > Columba livia. The sequence continues at coordinate 177,342,224 of NC_088602.1, forward strand.
ATTGAGACAAAACCAATAGGGAAAATAAAAAATCCTTGGTGTTTTTTGTTTGTTTGTGTTTTTTTTTTTTTTGTAACCATTTTGAATTATTTTTAATTCAGCTACCTGTGTGCTAAAGGCAGGATATGAAACCTCTAAATGCATTGCACAGTTGAATGCCTGTCCACATCTCTAACATGGTCATATGTAAAGGTATAAATGGACATAGTACTGTCCTGCTCTTTTGTAGTCACTGGATAATTTTCACTATCTTAGATCCCTTTAGTCATCTGCACAGTGTGAATAAATTATCTCAAATGGGAGTTAGATTGCAAAAAAGGCCAATGTTTGTATTACTCCTGAATTTTACTATGAAGCTTTAACCCCATATGTTCATGATTTTTTCTTTTATCACCTACATCTGTCTAACCACAGGTAATTTCTTATGCTAGAGAAGAAATGTTAATGGCCTTCCGATAAGTTAGCCTTTTTTTCAAAACCTGGTGTAAAAGACAGGAACCTATTTTCATATTTAGTTATGTTGTTAACTGTTGTCTGTGATTTAGAACGGATTAACATTATCTTTGAATACATTTAATGTTTCTGCTTGGTCTACATATTTGAAAATGAGATTCCTTTCATTTAAGTGTCTGAATTAAGATCTGGATGGAAGTTAGATGGAAGTTTAGATGGGAGTTTCTGAAATGCTAACTTTTGATATATGTTTCTTACCTTTCCTACAAAATGTTATTTTCTCCATTGTCACTTTCCAATGAGGTGAGTTTTCTTTAACAACAACATCATAAATGCTAACAAGATTGTCCTCTAAAATCTGAATGGAACTATAACTAATCTTTAACTAAAATCTCCCTTGATATCACTGTATTCTGCTTTCTTTCTTCTATTTATGACTCTTTTCTCCCTGTGTTCCTTGTATAGACTTCAGGCAAGGATAACCTGGGAGCTGAAAGAACTGACTGATACAACAGACTTGAGCAGAATGGGTGAATGGCTGGAAAATCAGTGTCGTCCCACATGGTCACCCTGGAGTCAAGGCTGTGGCTCCTGACAGAGCAAGGTCCTGGATGAATGTCACAAGGTAATATAGTTTGAATCCAATCTACTCTGAAAGCACTAGACATACAATTCATGTATGTAAGGTACAGAGCAGATGCTCTGAGAAAAAATTGGCCTGACATGTCTGGAGAGCACTGGGCTCATGCAGTGTGTGCTACAAGTGCACATGCCTCCGTTTTTGCCTTGGTTTTCCCAAAGACAACTCAGGAGTTAAGTGTGTATGTGGTTGGCTATGCAGTGCAGGAGTAGTGAGATGCCTGCAGCATCTGGACCAGGGCTGGATCTCTCCCAGTTTTGGTTCCAGCTATCTTACAAGTGTGCAAAGATATCCTTCTTTGAGAAAAAATTACTGGATGCTGATGTAAGAAAGCATTAAAAATAAAAACCAAATAAACAAAGTAAAAAACAAAACGTGAGGGTGTGAAACACCTCATATTGCATTGCTTGCTCATTTGTTTCTGCTACTGGAAACTAAATACGAAGTGAGAAAGGAGACTGCAGGAAGAGATGGGAGAGTTAAGGCTGTTGATATGGAGAATTAGTTTGTGTTCTGTTGTGTGAGAGGGTTTCTATGGGCAAGTTGCTCAATCAAACTTTAAAAAGGCAGTCACTAATTGTGTGTTTTGGCATTAGCTGTGTGCCCAACTTAACATCCTCTACCTTGTTTTACATAATTGTCGAGCATTCACAGCAGCCAGTAAAATCACTGAGATCCGGCCTTTGTAAATGTTCTGTACAGTGAGAAAAGAAAACCTAAATATCTTAAACTGGGTGTACTAAGTTAGTGAAAACTTTTGTCTTTATTTCTTTTTCCTCTGCCTCTATAAAATGGACATATTAATAACCACTTATCTTATAGGAGTACTGTCAAGATAAATGAATTCATATTTGTGAAACAGAACTACTGCAATGAGGACTGCTGTAAAGAGGGCATGTGGGAACTAATAATTCTGTCTTCAGAGCAGAGTTCAAGTAATGTGATGTAAAAACTCCTGTGGGTTACAAGCTAAGCAGTAAAGGTAAAGCAAAATGCTGAATAACTGTTAATGTACTACCATTCATATTACCTACTGAACAAAACAGAGGATGTCTTGAAAATCTGGAAAGACTAGAGTTAAACTAAAAATTTTATGTCTGAGGCAACAACCAAAGGTTAAACCCAGTTTGAACCTGGTATTTTCTATGCTGTAATCACTTGATTTAATAAATGTTCTCCCTAAAGGTAAATGCCTGTTAAACTAATAGCACTGATATTGAAATATGAAAATAGATACTGAAAATGACTGACAGCCAACATATGTAAGAAAAATAATTAGTATGATGCTTTGTGGGAATAAGGCTTGGAGATGCTTTTAAATACCTATCAAACAGAGGAGGACTTTGTAAAGTAATGTTCTAGCTTTGTTAAGGAGGGAGGAGAGAAAGATGCAAACTAATGTAATTTAAAGAAAAAACAATGGGAACATGTAAGCAAATACTGGTAACAAGGAATAAATCTAATTTCAGCCTTTCACTTGTTTGGGCTTTTTCCTCTTCAAAAACTGTAAGCTATGCACATAATTAGACATTTGTGCTGCCAAAATAAATCACTTTTGCGAACACACTGATGCACCCTGACACACTAAGCCCAAGCTAGCAAGTCCGCTCTAAATAAGGATCTGTTGAGCAGCTGACATGAACTTCTGATGCATTTCAAATAGAGACAGTGAGAATGCTTTAACAAGCATCCTCTCTGTTTTTCAAAGACTCCAACTGAGTCTGAATATTTCTGATTTATCAGAACAGTCCTGTACATATACTGTACGTCAATGGAACTAGGTTTATCACAGCATTTTGCTGATGAACTATGACTCCTGTTCTCCTGATTTTCTGGTATTTGTTTTTATTTCCCATAAACAGTTTGCAGCATGCATGAGATGTTTTTATAAATGCAAATGCTTCTTCATGCACGCAGGGAGCTCTTTGACCAGATGACTTTCAAATTGAATAAAATAAACACAACTTTGGAAAAAAAGAAGTTTAACAAATCTTTGAAAGCAAAGACTGTAGTCAGAAACATTGAGCATGATTACTTTCAACTTAGTTACATGAAAATCAGTTCAAGTCTTGCTCTGGAAAAAGACAAGTACTGAGAAGTATATTCACATGGTAAGGTAGAGATGTAGGAGACACTCTTAATGACACCTTAAAAATTGAAGATGTTGCTGATGCTTAGGGTGTCAAACAAGTTAAATGCCTTCATGGGTGAAAAAGACCCAGTGTAGTCCAGTAGAACAAAGGCAGTGTGTTTCTTTGTGTTCATAGGCCTTTCCTTGATATTGTGTAGATGAAGAAGTGGAGTCACAGCTATGTTTGGCTTCATCAGAAGTGATATGGAAAGACTGAATGCATTTGCTGGCTTGGTACATCATATCATATAATACAGTTGTACTGTTCACTGATACATTGAGCCTATGATCGATCAATCAAGGTGTGTTGGCTGGTGCTAGGCAGGTATGGCTACAGGAGTAATAGATAAAGGAGGAGAGCATAAGATATAGTCACTTTACTTTGGAGTCACAACCACGTGCTGTTTTGTGGAATGACTCCAGATTTGTATGACAAAGTGTAATTAGATCAGTTATTTTGACAACCCTTACACTCCTGGTGTTTAAGGATTACTAACAGAAAGGGTAGTGCATACCTGATTTTTTATACACTACACTACTGTTTCATTGTTCTGACCTGGAGACAAAGAACTACTTGTTCTAGCAACATTCTGCATCATAATCCAGACTGTATTGTTTTTGTCCCTGTTTTTCAATGTTTATAACTCTCAGTGTTTCTCAGAAGATACTTTCCCTACAACAACCTCCAAACAGACTTGTAACTTTACAAGTCAGGGCGCACAGGAAACAAGTATTAATGAGCTGATAAGAACTAAGTAGCAAAAAGTCTTGATATGCAGTTTCCAAAGAGGAACAGAAAAGCCAGTAGGCATTTTCAGAATGAGATTTTTTCCAGTGCTGAACCCTATTATTTCAGCTATTACATGCCTGGTAATTCAAGTCCCATTATATTTTTATTCATTTTTAATTAACACCTTGCCTAGACATCAGACTATATTTTGATCCAGGTTTTGAGATAATTTTCTGGAAAGTGTATGTTTCCCTATCAGCTCACACCTGACTTGAAGGCAGAACAGAGTGGTGCAAATCATTTAATAAAGAAGAAAACAAAGCTACTAACCTTTTATCTCATAATCTACAGTCAGATGTTGACTCTCATCAGTGCTGGCAAGAAGAAATGAGGCTGATGGTTGATTGATTGGAGAATGCTTTGGCAATTGGACAATGTTCTGAGGCAATGCAGCAAGCAGCTTTGGTCTTAATAACTTTCTATTACACACACTTCTCGTGTCACAAGCAAGCCGAGGTTTGATTTATTTTTGATGGATCTTCCCCACACCAGTTTTAAAACTCATTGCTTGAGAAACACCTGAAGTTATTTTATTGCTTCCAAAAAAGCATTATAATGTTTCAGGTGCAGATTTCCTCCATATTTTGCTGTTAGTGAGAGAAGTCACTTGCTAAAAAAGGTGTTTTTCTGGTATTTTTATATTTTTACTTCTGACAGACACTCAGATAATATTTTTTTTTTTTTCCTTTTTTTTTTCTGTGTCTGTAAGTAAAAAAATGGAAAATAAGCAAGAGACCTCAGGTTATTTTGGCAAAAAGCTGCAAAAACTTTCAAGAATCTTCTGGCTTATATTGAGGACTTATCACAATATGCTGCTATTCTATCTCCAATAAGATGGCTTCCAATGAGCCATCTGTTACACTTTCATTTTAAACCTGATAAACATCTAAATTCTCAGTTTTTATATCAATCAATTTATGTCAGTTTATTCCAAAGGAGATGTTTTTCTTAGTTTCACTATTGCGAACTGGTGGATTGCCTAACTGTATGTGAAATGCATAATCATGTCAAATGATACTTGGGTTGTATGGCCTTGTTGAAACCTTACTTATGTTTATGTAGAAAGTCAACAAGGAGTGAAAAAAGAGTGCAGGGAAGAGAGAGGATTGGATGCTGACAGACTGTCAGGGAAAGGATGACAGAAAATTCATGTGGATAACTATTAGACACATTTGGAGCAAATAAAGAAGCATCTTCTATAAAGTGTTGTCACACAGGGTGAAGAAGGATGAGTGGCTTTAATTCCTACCTAAGGCTGGGACTGCACAGCTTAGAAGTAGAGATGCTGAGGAAGCTCCTTTCCCAGCTACAAACTGGGAGATAAGCTGATCAGAGCATAGGAATTAACAGACAAATAGATTAAGCAGGAGATTATTAGTGAAACACTGTGCAGCTGAATAGATATAGAAAGTATAGAAGCTGACACTGGGGGAAGGATACAATAGGGCAGGACTGACAAAAGTGTGACTCAAAGGATGTTTGCATAGTTAGGGACCTGGGTGGAAAAATATTTATGGGGATAAAGCCAAAAGAATCTTAACTGTTAAGATCACTGGTATGTGGATAGCAGCATGCAGTCCTGAAAATGCATGCTTTGATGCAATCCACTAATTAGCAAACACACACCAGTTTTTCCACTCCCACATGGGTTCCTGAAATGAATTTGGATATGAAGTAGACCTGAATTTGTTGCCTTTGTTGCCTTTGTACCCTTTGTAAAGTAACACACATTTTCTGTTCTTTTCTCACTAGCTGATGGAGAAAATTAGCATCTCTTAAAAGTGGTTTGTATCTTAGGTGAACTAAATAACCCTCGGTAGATGCCTATTTCCACTGACTGGAGAAGGCACCTTACAGCCAGGAGGCTTCTATCTCTGCCTCAGTTATCACATACCTAAAGCTAGAAGTTGTAAATCCTGGCCTGAATCAGGCTGTGGTTTCCCTCTCATTTGTGAAAGAAGCTGAAAGAAAGACATCACCAAAGGAGAAAGGACATAGCCTGGGGGATAAGATTATTTTTATTCACAGAGATGACTACTTATTTATAGCAGATTTTTACAGCTGGACAAGTGTGTCCTGTCTGCATCACCAGCAGAAAGCTCTTGTTATCTGCTCTGCAAAAGTACTGAGATGTCACAATACACAGGAAAATGTGCCGTGAACGACACTCTACTATGATTCTGAGGTGGGAGAACCCATCATAAGGGTATATTTCTGGCAGCTAAAGTTTTTTAGGTTTTGTATGCATTAATGGGCATTTAAATAGCTGGCTGTACATGAAGCTTGGGCTTGGCTCCAGACACTGCCCATGCCTGGAGCCAACTGGATGCAGAGTTTATGTAAATGTATCCCAGCTGCCATGAAACAAATGCTTACCCTGGGTAGAGGAGCATAGAAATACCTGTGAAAAAGGTATGTTTTTCCCTTTTGTCTTGTGTAAGGATATATGTAAGAGGTGAAATACTCTTTGGTGAACAAAGAAGGAAAAAAATAATTTTCCATTTAATTACATAATTGGAGATTTACATTCACAAAAATAAAGCACTATGATTAAGAATGCACAGAAGATTGTCAGACTTTCAGAGGCAATCTAGTTGAAAGTCTGAACTTGCAACTACTCGTCTTTGTATCACGTGTACGTTGCAGGAAATGTTTATGGTTTTAATGTGCAAATTATTCTGAACATACAGCTACATTATAATTTTCCACTGAGACAGCTATTTCTGGTTCCCTCCACAGTATTCTCCATTTTATAAAGAGGAAATTTTAAAGGGAAGATATTCTTGTGCTCGGTTCCTAATTATTGTACCTAGAGCACAAGATGCTGATCAGGGGCAGCTATTTAGTGAGAGGAACAGTGGATACACCCATCAGCAATGTGGCTGTTCTGATAACTGAGATCTTAAACAATATTTTTTATTCCTTATTTTTTAAAATATCTGTTTGGTTCACAGATTTCCTGGTGTTCCATTGATTTAGTTACTTCGATTTATGAATGTCTGATGTCTGATTAGAGCACTGTTTAAATACATTTGGTCCTCAAAAGTCCATTAAATGAGTCTTCAATTGATTAAATCAAATTTTATTGTACAAGCAACTGCCTTTGTAAATAAAAATAAATATACAATCATTACATTTGATTACAACTGAGAAATCAAGATAATATGGACCTATTAGATGGCAGACAAATGCACAAATACACCTAGAAAGTACTCTTCAGGTTTTATAATCATATAGGGATGGAACTGAGTTTGATAATAGGATTTGTCTTTATACTGCTCAGGCAGTGACAACACAAATAACAGCCTTCATTTAAGATCACAGGTTATGGTGCAGCAGGTTGGCCGTACAGATAATGTGGCAGAACCTTCCTTTCAGAATACAATAGAGAAGAAAATGTGTTGTAGAATTAGTATTTGTGGGCTCTGTTTCAGTTCCTGCTCTGCCAAAGATTTCTTTTTGACTTGCTACATATATGCACACTCTTAATACCTCTTTAAGTAGCCAACTATTTGTAGTAATCTGGCCTTCAGTTTGCTCATCTGTTAAAAAAGGAGAGACTGTTCACTAGCAAAGTTAACAATATAAAGACTGCAAGGTGGGTTAGATACTACGGTAAGAAAATATACCTAAATGTCATTGATTGAACTAAAGGATAGAAGGAAGTATTGTTGCTGAGGAAATATTTTTGCTGTTTCTCTGCACGAGCTGGAAGGCCAACCAGCAAGTACATTTCATTGCTGAGTTTTGCATGGTCCTTGGTCTAAATTACAAAAATGTAAACGTGGATCCAGTGTTTCTCTATTGCTGTCTCCCAAGGGCTTCACAGATATTGGGAGTGAAGGAGTCACCCTTAGGGAAAGGTGATCCAGCAGTTGCTTCGGTGAGTGTGAGCTGCCCAGGCACTGGACAAGTGCTTTGAATGACTTGTCAAGGTGCCATTTGCATAATGGAGGGACAAAACAGTCGTCGTGCAGTCTAATTCCAACTGACATTTGCATTCTAATCAATGTGAACTTCATATTTAAAGTCTGATTATTCATTTGCTCTGCTAACATCCGTATGGCCTTTGAGCATTACTTTTTATCTAACATTTCAGATAATCATGTCACATCCTTGACCTGAGCATCTCTCAGTGTAGCTGCAACTGTGACCATGTCCACAGCTTTCCTCCTGGTGACCTGAACAGCTTCTTTTATGTTCTTTGCAGGAAAGGATGGCATATTATTTTCCTTTGTGATAAGTATTAATCACTCTGTAGTAAAGATGTTACGATATGGAAAGTCACCTGCTGGCAGTCCTTGTGAGCATTTTATCACTTTGGCTCCTGCTTAGTTAAATGTCGTGGCTTTCAAAAATAAATTAATATATTTATTTTTTAAAATTACACATTTACATATTTGACTCCAAGACTGTAAATTCCATGGGTCAGAAGGGGGAAGGTAGAAGCTTGTTCATCACCCAACAATCTTTTAGTTTCATTTTGTACTATGCACGATGCAATGAATTTCAATTCTAGCCAGGGCTGACTGATGCTTGTACACAACACCAGCCATTGCTCTAGAAGAGAAAAATTGTCATAGAATCATGCTGTTCTCAACTAGACTCAGGTCTAACTGTGCCATAAGTTTGACATTATTCATCTCCAGAATTTGAGTTAGATCTTTTTCATAGAATTATTAGAACTTCAAGGTTCAAATAGATATATGAAATTATAAAATACTTAGGTGTGTGTAGGCAGTCATATGGCACTAAAATCATAGGAGAGAAATGAATGTGACTAGAATGAGCTCAAATTAACTGAAGCAAAATATGTGTTCAATTTAATCAATGCATTACAAATTAAAGTTGATAGATACAAGAGTTTAAAAAAATATTATATTGATATTTTCACTAGTGGGTTCAGAGTTTAGAGACCAATTGGTATTTTGCATGCAACTGGCTCCGACCTGTACATTTACTAACACTGCAAAGAGGAACATACTGGTTGACCTTGGTAACATATGGTTCATTAAAATTAATGGCAATATTTTCAGGAGTCATCCTAGAACACAGAATTTAAAAATATAAAGCCTTGGGGCCATTGTCTGACTTGAGCTAAAGTGACTGATTATGTTAATAGGAAAATCATCCTTGTCACTAGTAATCTTCAGTGATTGATACTGTGATTAATCTTGAAAGTAAACATAAATGTTTTAACTCTTCATTGATACAACACTTGACATTCACAACACTGAAATCACTAAAATTTTTGTTTGAATAACAAATGGAATATGGAAAAATTAAAAGTTTTCTGTTTAATTTAGTTAATGACTTATATACATTGCTCTTCTGTTGTGATATACTGTAAATCTATAAATCACTGTACTATAAATCTCTTTTTCTTGATTAAGTATCACCATAATTTATTTGTTATTGTAATTTGCATGCTGCAAGTACTATATTGAATTATGTACCCTATGTGCTTGCAAAAAAAAAAAAGTGTAACTTAATTTAAGAATTGTTGTAAAATGCAAAAAAGGTACAGAACAGCATAAATATATGTAATAAAATGTAGCAACCGATGGTAATTCAATTCCAGAATCAGGCAATTAATCACAGTAGCTCAGTTAGGCATGTACCGTTCTTTGTATGCATAATAGAGGACTCATCTTACCATTCACTCACCAGCAGTGATGACAGCAGGGTAAGTGGATCTCTTCCTCCTCTATTTTCCTTCTCTCCATCCTTCCCTTTCAAATTAAGACAGAGTTTCATTAAGGCTATAAGGGCTTCCTATTCTGCTGGTATTTTCAGTTGAGATTGCACTGTCCCACTCTTAGTTACATCTTCATATTTTTTGCAGAAGTGGAATTTCTTTTTAAGCCCATATCAGCTAAACATCCTGGAGTTCAATGTCCAAACCACAGAGGGTTGTGTTGTGTTCCTTGAGGAAGGATGGGCAGCCACATGCAAGAAATGAAGCTGTAATTGCTACCGGAGTCCCTGTACAATGATACTATTCCCTTAGGTTTCCAGGAGCAGTATTACTTCTTAATCATCCACATTGCACTTCCTCTGGGTAACTGGTAATAGTCTGAAGCACCCTTTGGAGGTGTTCCTCTTTGAATAGTCACAGAAAATGGGCAGCCAAAGCAAAATTGTTTTTGTGTTTTTCTCAACGTGTGGCCTCTTGGGGTGATAAAAGATTTCCTAGACAAGAAAAAACAAAAACCAAACCAACCAACCAACCAACCAAAAAACCCCAAACCAACCAGTGAGAGTACAGTTGGTATTCCACATGCAAAAATGTACCTTTTTTTTTCTGAGAGAAATGTCTATTGAACCCCTTTGAAAATCCTGCACCTGCTCTTGGTACTTTTGTCTAATTTGTCTAATTCAAGATTCAAAAATTTTGTTATCTGCAGTAAAAAAAAAAAAAAAAAAAAAGAAAAAGAAAAAAGAAAAAAGAAAAAAGAAAGAAATATCTGTTGGCTCTGTGATTTTTATATGTATTTATTTTTTTAAACCCAGATTTTGTGAAGTAGCCCACTAAGCTCCCTTTGGGTGTATGTGTTGATGCTTTGCTTTTCCTGCTTCAGATTCCATATGGATGGATAAGAAAACTTTCATTTTGTTGCATATGTCTTTGCTTGCTCAGTATAACAGGGCAGTAACTGGCTGTAGCCTGCGGTATTCAGTGACTGGGTTTGAGAAAGCTAAATGAAGGAGTAAAATGCAAAGTTGTTTTTAATAAACTCTCTGCCAAATCTCTAGCCACAGCCACTGTAATTTCAGACTGAACAATCTAATGCCCAAAAATCCTAAGGGATGAGTGTGTGCCCTGTACAAGAGAAGAGAATTTGACTGTGATCATTTAAAAAGAGGATTTTTTTTTCTTTTTCTTTTTTGTTAGTGTGGGCTGAAACCACAGAGCTCGCATTTTTTCTTCTAATCCTGTACTGAGCTCAAGAACAGGAGTGGGAATTGAAATGTCTTTAAAGCAGCTTTATGCAGACCTTGACATCAATCAGGCCACTTTCACAGCTACTTTAACTTACTCCCTGCTTCCTAGGATCCATTATACTCACATTTATGAGAGAATCACCATCATATCAACAGCTGCACTCTTTTCTGTCATTGATGCTTCCATTTGGTCTCCAAATGATCTTTTTTCACCACAGTCCAAGGCATTAATTATACTCCATAGACTGTTTTCTACCTTTTTATGACATTCAGAAAAGCTTATTCCTTGCGTTTATTAGCACTGGGTATTTTCTTGTTGGTGTGGGAAAGAAAATTAAGATCACTAACTTATTTACATCTAAGTGAATGAGAAAATAGTATAGAATCCAGACTTCTGGCCAATATTGATTTTTCTTAACTTTTGAACAAACACTGACAGTGAATAAAGCTATTTCTGTTATAGACCAGTAATCTTCCTTTTATATATGCAAAAAAGGAAATGGGAGGGAGGTTCACTGCTAATTAAAATGGATTATATGAAGAATGTATGGATAAAGCTGAAAGCTCATAAAAAATAATAGTAGAAAAGAAAAAAGGTACCTGACTTTTTGCAATGAAGATTCAAATCCACTAAGAGCATGTGACAAACTATTTCTATGTCCACATCAAAGAAAATAAACAGCAACCTGTAGAGGGAACTTTTAGTTATCTCCATGACAGATTGCGATGATTTTAGTCTAGTCTTGCCTGCTTCTTCCTCTTTCCAAAGGGAAAGTACTTTTAGTTGAGACCAGTAAGTCACATAGATATACGTATTTTCATCCTGTTTTTGGAGTCCAGTCATCTTATTTATTTATTTATTTATTTATTTGTTTAGGACACTTCAGGTACATTGTAATGGTGACCCTCTCTTTAGATGGTTTTGTGTGTGGACCAGAATGAGTGAAGGCATGGCTTGCAGGCTCATCATTCCCCCTCAGCAAATACAAGGAGTGAATCTGGATGAACACGCTATGTCAATGTTCAAATACATTTTCCAGTGTCAAACACACATGCAATTTCTCAGGCTTTGTTCCTTTGGTGAGCTGTTTCTAAAGGCCTATGGGACACCGTAGGAAGACAAAGTGACTGAAGTACTAAGCTATTTTTTCATAAATCTTGCATTAAAATGTAAGGAATATTGACATCCATTCCTCATCTGAGATTTCTGTGAAGTTTCACAAGGCCTCAAAATACCTGAGGACGAGGTCACAGTTTGGACTTAGTGATAACAAAAGCTTTGAAGTGTCTCTTCAGTATAATGATAGCAGTTTTTATAGAACCATCTTTTATGCTGAGTAGCTAAGGGTGTTCGCTTTAATTAAATAACAGTATGAGGGATGGAGAGAAAAGTGAGATCTAAAATGAGTTCTGAACTGAAATGAAAGAGAAGTGGTGAGAAGAATGAGATAAAAAGATCATAAGTGACTTCTGCACCTAATTCCATATCAAGGAAGAAACACTAGCCTAGTAGATGTACCATTTCAGTAGGAAAAATTGAGATTCTAGTGCCTGTCACAATGATTATCATGTGAAAAAGCTCCAAAACTAAAAGCTAGGAGAAACTCATTCCACCGTGTTTCAACTTCCTGAACAGAATAATTAAGAAAAGGGTGGTCTAGAAATGGTGAGTATTGGAACAGCTAATCAGAAATTATTTTCTAGATCTGAAAATCCTTTATTTAAAAGTGCAGTCTCAGTGATCTTCTATTGACTATGCTTTCTGTGCTCCTGCTATCTATGCTTTCAAAATATGTTTTGTTTTAACTAGTTGATATTATCCAATACAAACTTCTAGTGAAGAGTACCTCCCTGTACTCTGTCAAGCCAAACTCATAAGTAAATCTGTTACAGGCTTGACTCTTGTGTATGGATATGCAAAGGCATGTACATTTCTTCTGTTTTTTCATCTATATGCATAGGTATGCATGTATACATCAAAAAATCCATATGTAAAAGAAATACTCATGTACAGCTAAGTCTATACACATATAGAAGTGTGTCCCCCCAAAAAATGCAGGTAGTAAAAGGTATCAGTCCTGACAGTGCCAATAATTTTGCTTCTCAGAAGTTTATTTTCTGAAATCCTGTAACACAATAAAAAAAACCAAACAAACAAGACTGAGGGCTCCCAGCCAAACTTACTTTAGGGTTATCAGTGCAGCAAAGCTTGACCTTGTTATGTAGAAAATGTGTTTTAAATTAGGGCTTGCTCATAGCACAACACAACTCTTGTATCAATTAAAGTTCTTGTAAGTGGAGAAAAAAGAACGGAAGGGAAATGGAAATGGAAATGGAAATGGAAATGGAAAGGGAAAGGGAAAGGGAAAGGGAAAGGGAAAGGGAAAGGCAAGGCAAGGCAAGGCAAGGAAAGGAAAGGGAAATAATTAAAGAGAAGATAATTTTCATTTGAATTACATTAATTGTATTTTCTCCAGTTATGTGTAGGTTTGTTCTGCATTGTGCTTTAATTATGTCCGCCTTCTCGACATTTTCCTCTGTCTTCTCAAAGAGCAAATTGCTTCCTGTCAACTGCCATAGGCCTGTGCTGAGGGAGCTGAGTGCCAGTTATTTTTTGTCTGAAAGTCAAGGCCATGTAAGAACCATCAGGAAGCTCATTATATTCAGTGTTGCTGGCAGGTTCCTCTAGTGGAAAACATTACCACAAGTCACTTTCCAGACTAGTCACCCTCAGGTACAGTGAAAGAAGATGTAATATCTCTGTAATCTTAATTTAGTGTTGGTTTGAGTTGTTATTTGTACTGGTTCTTTGTTCAGGTCTGGCTGTTGATGATGGAGTACTCCCCAGCTAGTAAACTGCAGCGCTCTTCTGAGGTTTTTGGAGCAAGAAAACAAAGTAAATAATTTGGTAACCCTAAGAGGTTTATTCATAAATATTCCTTCAATTTCATTCAATACTTTTTTTTTTTTTTTAAATGTATTTACTGAGAGGTTTATTTACATTTTTGGTGAAGCTTTTATATGGAAGGAAGCCATAATGCAAAAGTCCTTATAAGTATTGTTATCAGCCTTAGAAACAAAGTGAAAGAGACTAGTATAAGAAGAGAGTGAGACTTCCCTTCTGCTGAGAAAAGAAGATAATGTTTAAAATCTCTTCTCCGATTGTTCATTTTTTACCCATCTGAAATGGAACAAATATGCTTTCTCCCTCCTTTTTTCTAAGCTTTATTTCTGCCAGAAACATTTAAGGATTTGCTGGGACCAGAGTAGGTCTCCAGTTGTTCTTATTTAGAGAAAAAAACAGAGAAAGTTCTAGGAGTCAAAGCTATATATCTTAAATGACTCAGATAATAGTTTTAGTAAATGCCTTTTTCTTTTTATATTCAAAACCAGATCAGCAGAAACTAAAATGCCTTTACTCTCTGACAATGTCTGAGTTCATAATGGAAATAAATTCTGTCACTATGAAACAATTCCTAAGTGGGATAAAAAATTCTTGACTAAATTTCAGCTACTTAAAATTCAGTTTACTGAGATGTTTTATGATCACAAAGCATAAAGCTTGGCAGCAAGGCTGCCCAGAGGATAACTGCATTAACTTTTATTCTAATTTGGTTTGGGGGGAGTAGCTTAGAAAAGAAGATTCTTTCCTTTTATTCTTATTGTTCAAGAGGTTAGGTCATGAAATTTATTAAATCCCTGTTTAAAACAAAGAGTCAAAGGCAGAGATTAAATGAATTAATGTATTATACAGTCCTATGATCATTTATAGATACTAATTAAAAACATACTCTTCTATTTTTCCTATGTGAGGCCAGTTGAGATTGAACATCAGTACATTCCTTCCAGTGAAGCAAAAAAATATATTGGTTTTAAAAATTCCCAGTGTAAGTCAAAATAAACACTTTCTTCTTCTTTAAGAAGATTGCAGTAAATTGAAAATGAGAAGTCAGTCCAAGAGCTTCACCACAAATTCCAAATCAGATTTGTTGTTCTTTTTCTATAAGTCAGCGAGATACACCACAGTAAATTGATGCTTGTCTTCACTGCTTTCACTGCTTTGCAGTTTGCTTTGTGCTGCTCTAAGCAATGCACAAATTGGAGCTATAAAACTAAGGATGCCTTCCTCTTCTTCATAATTTCTCTGTGTCTTATGCATCTTTTGGTTGCCAGCTCTCGTCTTAACTCTTGTTTTTTCTCCTTTCCCCTCATCTACATCGATGCCAAACAGTGTCTTTAATTCAACTATAATCCTTTACAAAATCCATCTGTGCAGATCCAGACTTAAAAAGAGCCAATCAGCCTTGGGTCCTGTTAGTTTCTATGGGGATTGATAATAGACTTGTGTCAAAATCCGGCCATTTAAAAGTATTGACAAAAAACCTCCTTGAGCTATGTTAGCTGAGGGTGGAGGGAAGAAAGTGCTATATTGCATGTGCATATTAAGGTTTCACAACACAACAAATATAATTAAGTGTATTTGGACTTGAGGTACTGCTCTTTGAAAGTGTTGGGTGAGATAGCAGAATTAGAATATGTCAGCTAATGTGTAAGTGTCCAGCTATTGATTTCCAAAAATTTATTGTGATAATGTGCAGTTCTGGGGGAAAAGAAAGTAAGATGTTTTTGGTGTCTGTAAAAGTTTCGACAAGTATTTCTGCAATCTTCCCCAAATTTATGTGAAAATTTGCCAGTGTCCTAGTGGGTTTCTTTCTATGTTCCCAAGGACATTTTGATTGAACTAAATTTGGATAAGAGTTCCTTAGTCCCTTCTAATAAGGATTTAAATCTAAAACTGAAATATAAATAACATTTTTTTTCAACATACAGAGCAACAGAAACTGTCACCCGCCTTAATATTTTGTTCTATATCTTCTCTGTCTCATAATTTGTATTTATCTTGCTCACTACTCTTGTGCAAAAAGATTGTGTCTCTGCTTTCTGTTGAAAACCAGTAATTATATAATAGACATAGACTCTGAGACATTCAAGTTGATGTAAAAAAACATGGGAGCTGAATGCAGTTTAGATATCTGTTGATTTTGCCTCACTATGTCTTCATTGTACATTTCTAGTTCATCAACTATGCATTTTCTTTTCCATCTTTAAAATTCCAGAAGATGAATTTGGTGTAAATGAGAAGTGATTGAATTTAAAGCAGAAAACTCTAAAAGGTTTGCCGTCAGAAGTCAGGAAACATTGAAAGCTTCCCATTTGCGTCTATCCCTCTTTTTCAGTATTGTTGTGTGATTAGTTTGTATTTAAATGGGAGGATTAGCTTAATCATACAGCAGGAAAACAACAAAAATCTCAACATGCTATTTTGACTGCTGTAGAACATGTGATTGTGTGGGTCTGGTGTGTGGATTTACTTTTCTCTCACCTAACACTGTAGCAGAACCTCACACACTGTTAATACTGTTAATACATGATAGAACTGGGACACACAAGTGAAGGTCACTGGTATTTAAAAATACAATCTCTTTTCTATTCTAGCTTTTGACAACACTGATAGTATGATCCATAGCACTGTGACAATATTGACACTACTTCAATGTAACTTAATGTAGTTTAACTAATTGTATTGAAGGAAATATTGATATTCATGTCAGCAAACCTGATACTTAAATGCATCATCTAAACGAGGCTTTGCTTAATTAAAAAATGACTAAAGTACTTGAAACAAATAAATAAATTAATGTGACAAGTCCAGAAACGAGACTTTCAATGTGAACCTAACATTTTATTTAAGATTTTTCTTGCAGAATTTGAATCTGGGCCTAATTATAGATGGTCATGTATATTATTCATAACAATTTACAGGTTTCCAATATGGATTGCAAAAACTGGACTGCTTCCAGTCCGATTTGAAATCAAATTTATTTTTCAGTTTCATGGTGAAGCAGGCTTAAATTTATGAGCAAGGCTTAAATATGGTTCATTTCTATGTTTCCGGAGAACTCACGGTTACTATTAGATCTCATTCATTTAACTACATTTTAGTCCTCTAAAACTTAGATCATCATGTTTTAAATTATTATTATATTCTGAAGTAGGTATTAAAGACAGGTGGAAATTCTCTCTGGGTGCCTGTCCCTCCTTATGATAAGGGGCGTTCAGATCTCTAATTTGTACGACATAACTAACAACCTAAAAATTAGTTAAGTGAGTTGACTCTGTGTTTGATGTATAACACATAATTTCTTAATAATTCTTGTCAAGTATTCTCACATGCTTCTGGTTTTCATGTTCAGAAATATTCTACTTAATGTTAATTAAATGTTCCTTTCATGTAGTGGCGCAGCCTGGTAATGATGTAAAATTGAACTTTCCACTCAGCTACAATGGATAACTGAATATAGGTAGATTCACTCTACTTACTTAGAAATCAGCTTTTGGATGTGCAAGTTATTTTCTCAGTGTACTGATTAGATGGTGGTGGGGATTTATCGGTATTTTGGACCTGACATTTGAGAGTGTTGTGGAAGTTGGACCAAACTGGAAGATGTCTAGGCTCAAATGAAAGATGTCTACACAAAAGTTAGCAGTGAGGGGTGTGACAGACTAACTTTGGCAAAGAGAAAAGTTAAAAAAGAATCTTAATTTTTTCTTAAATCCTAATGCGTGTGTTTGAGTACTGCAAGACAAAACTGAGAGGCGCTATCAGCAGTCCTGCCATGACAGAGCACACAGGCTCTTTTATCCCAGACAGTCTAAAAATAAACTGTTTGCAGCCTGGGTTACAGCTGAAATGTTGAAAAGGTTTGGCACAGCTCAGCTGCTGTGTGGCCTCACCTTTTCCTGAGCGGTGGGATGCAGAAGCACTTCTACAGGCTGAGCATCACATCTGCTGCTTCATCTGCTCATTCCCTTCATTTCTTGGGAGTGCAGGTAGATTGTATGGCCTGGAGAGAGGTTGAGCTATGCTCTGGTTTGGTCTGAGTGATGGGGGGACCTGATCTGCAGGAGTTTACTGGGTAATGATTCAAAGCAGTGTTTATTCTGATGTCCAGATGAGAAGTAGAATTTCTTTCAAATATTGTTACAAAAACATGATGGCACAGGGTGCATGTGGGGTCCACTGCTGTAGATACATTGACTGCATATAGTAAATAAAGATTTCTTTCATGGGAAACAAAACAAAACAGAACAGAACAAGCGAAAGAGAGAAAAGGGAAATTGAAAAATTTCTGCAACAGAGAAGTGACAGAGGGAACTGTGATGAGTGTCCCCTCCAGTGAGGCAGTAGGTCCCCAACCACAGTTTTTCCTTAGTACTACACAGTTTTACAGTTTCCACAGGGGCCTGGCAAAGGCTCCCTCCTAGAGAACATATTCTTTTTGCTTTCATGTTCCTGTTCATGGTGCTACTGGTGCTGGCTGGAGCATGTTTTCTGCTATGTTGTTCACTAGTCCTCCTTTTAGTATGAACTACAAACTACAAAACTAAAAGTATAAAAAGGGGTGGAGAGAAGGTGTGAGTTTCCTGCTGGAGGCAATTGCTTCCCATGAGAAACTCACTGTAATGTCTGGGTATACACAGAGGCAAAGCAGAGTCTCAAGTCCACAGGTGAAAGGTTTCAACTATGAGGCAAGTGGAAGGCAGCATTACCAGCTAAAAGCTGCGTGTCATACAGTAGTTCCACAGTAACATTAAAAAGAACGTACTAAACAAGAACTGTCAATATGAAACTAAAATGTAAAATGATCAGCCACATTTGTTGCAAAAAACAAAGCCATCATTTCCTGTGCACCTGAATTTCCTTGAGAGGGGAGGATGAGGTGGAAACGAATGTCTTCTCTCCCTCTCTCTCAGTCTCTTCCCTCTGCCTCCTGACTTTGCATGCCATGGCTGCTCTTGTTTATATCAAATATAGGAGAAAAAATATATCATTAGGTAGTCATTCTCCAGCTATCGCATTGGCAGATTTTTGCAAATGTGGTGTTATGCAAGGATGTTATGCAAGAATCTTATGTCACATTAATGGCTCTTTCCACATGCCCTCCAGCAATGAAACACATCCAACCCACAGCTGTAGCATAATCTGTCACTGATTCAGTATCTGACTGGAAGTAACAAACACAACTGGTTGGTATCCTGCTATAAGAATACACTCTAGCACAGCATTATAGTTCCCCACCCGTCACGTGATTTGGTGCACCAGATATGTACATGTCCCACAGGTCCTATGCGTGGGAAAACAGACAACTTGAGATGTAAATTACAGAGGAAGCAAGGTAGAAAAAGAAAACAAACAAGCAAACAAAACCACAGATGTTTCACTGGAGCAATGAAGGTAAAAACAACAACTACATCCTGGGAAATAAAAAAGAGAAAATTAGAAGGGTGTGTACAGAAATAGAGAGTAAAAACTTCTAGAACTTTTACCCTGAAGGGAAATACAGGCTTGACAGAGTTTACAACTAGTCAGAGCATAAAAGCTTTATTAACTTAACAGCAACAACAAAGGTTTTAAAATGTGTGCTTTTCCCCCCAGATTTTATTAGAAGAAATACTTTAATAGTTCCCTCAGGTAACTGACAGCCATTGCTCACATAAACAAGTGATGAGTTTTGGATGCTACAAGTTGAAAAGATGTGTTGGATGTCATAAAACAATTTCTGTTTCTTACAATGTAAATATTTTGGTTTTCTGTGTAAATACTTTTTCATTTAAAAATCCTTGTCATTATTCTGTTGCATATATGAATTACAGTCCATAAAATATACATTCTGTTACCACTGTGTTCTAGCCAGCCATCCGCTGTGACATTCCTGATGATATTTCTGTATGGGATTCAGTTGTATTCTTGTTATATTGTTTTGTTTTGTTTTGTTTTTGTTTTGTTTTGTTTCATTTTGTGGTGTTTTGTTTTGTGGTGTTTTGTTTTGTACCTCCATATCTTTGAATGTCCAGTGGCAGGTTTACCGAAGGATTAAGAC
Source organism: Columba livia (assembly GCF_036013475.1). NCBI lineage: Eukaryota > Metazoa > Chordata > Aves > Columbiformes > Columbidae > Columba > Columba livia. Next base: position 177,362,125 of record NC_088602.1, read on the forward strand.
AAGGGGTAACAGTGCTTGTGTTGTTCAGTGCCACTCCCTGAAACATTTAGTTCTCATCTTTGCCTTTAGACTGTTACAAATTGAAGACTCGTCTATGAAGTCTGCCTCACATTCTAAAGAAAATAAGAGTGGCATTCAAGAAGTTGCTTGCTCATGTAATTTGCCTTAGCACAAGGCTTGACCCTCTTTTCTGAATTAAAAAAATCTAAGGGCTCATTGAGCTTCCTCTTGAAGTGTGCCAGGGTTCCTCCACCCAACGTTCAGGCTGAGCTGCAGAACAGAATCCCAGTCCTGCACTGAAACTGCCCTATGGAAGGAGGCATGGTCTCCTTTCGCAAGACTCTGGTGACTTTTGGTGTCCTGGAGGAGTCAGAAATGAACATTGCATCATTGCTAAAATTAAGTTATAGTGATCTACACAATAGCATATTTTTATAGGTAAGATATGCATTCATATATATGCACATATGTAGCTTCTCTTCTATAATCTTATCATTTTATAATCTTAAGCTCTTTGGCATATTCAACAACACCAAAAATAGAAACCAGAAAGATCTTTGGAGGAACTTGTTTGTTCTGTTATATAGTGTGTGCTAAAAATCCATTATTTTTCTTCTTCTGAACGATTATGAAAGTAGATGCAGTTAAGTCTTTGGACTAAATCTGAAATTCTCTTAAAACCATGTAGCTTTATCAAATTCAATACCATTACCTTGCTTCCCATACACTGTGAAACTATATCATCTTCCGAAACAAATGTCATCAGCCTGATTTGTGCAAGAGAGGTGACAGAACAGGAAAAGCTTTTTAAGCTACTATGATCTTTAAATAGAAGACACTTCTATAACTTAAAAAATATTATTATGATGATGGTGACAATTACCGTGTACATTTTATTTTAAATTTATCTATTTGATTGTAGTTTTGTTTTCTTAGTGAGTTTTTTATTCCACAAATGTCAGCTTCTTCCAAATCATAGTCCCTTCATGGCTACAAACTATTAAAAACAGAGAGGGTTATAGTTTTAAAGTAGCACGTAGGTGGCATTAGCACAAATCCTGTTATACATGAACAGATTTTAGCACATATCTCCCTTGCAGAGCTTTGAAAATGTATCCCTTCATATAAAAATACCTGTATGGGTGGTAAGACAGAGAAGAGACTTTCTCTGTTTTTTTAGAAGAGCTTTGCATCTTTGAAGTAATTCAAATTAACCCTTTTTGCAACAAACAAGGGAGAAGTCTGTGAATATACACGAGTTCTCCAGACATTTATTCAAAAGCCCACACACCTTAGGGTGATTTTTTTCCAGCTTGATCCTCTTATCCAACAAACATTAGAGAAGCAATAATAAAACTAACAAAAAAAACCACCAGCAAATCAAGAAAAACTCAATCAAAACATAGCAAAATCTAAAGCAAGGAATCAATATAGATGTGAAAGAGACCCCTTTTACTTATTTCACTAGGGTCTTGTCATTGTCGTTGTTGTTGTTTGTCTGTTTTTTTTTTACTTAAAATATGTACAAAACCATGAGCTTTTGATGACGTATTTTCAGCACATAATGAGAATACATAGATGCATGAGCACAATAATTGGGATTTTTAGCCGCTATAAGATTTTTACGTTGCACTTATGATGGAAGTAAGTAGAATTTAGACTTTCAGACCAAAAATACATAGTTAGACTGTTTCAACACTCTAGCCAATCCTTTCATAGTATTCACATTTGATAAAACACTTTTTTGTTCCAAAAAATCCCAAACATCCATGCTGGCTGAACACATCCTTCCCTGAACAGCAAGACACCTGACTCCTGCATCAGTTCTTCCACAATTTAGAGATGCTCCAGCTCTGTGTCTAAGAAGCAGATGCCTGTTATGCTCATCATGCAGCATGAAGTAGCAAGTGACTTTTATTTGTCTGGCTGTCCAGACAGAATTTATGTAGAATCACTGCAATTCTGAACTCGTATTTGTCCAAGAACAAGGGAGGGCCTACTGATTGTTTTGGGAAAGACTTTTTTCTACATCTGTACAGGGTTATTTCTCTTCCTGGTTTAAGAAGCTTTGGTAAAGCTTGAGATCGTGGACATGGCACAAAAATGGAGGAAGACTGCTACCAGCAGAAGCTCTGCTACTGTCCAAATCTGACATTGTTTTGTCTGTGAGGGATAGAAAAGTGGCTTTCCAAGGGTGTAGGGACATACTGACACTTCTGATTTGGCATGCATGAAGGAAAAAAGCACTTGAGGAATGAGACTCAAATGTTTAGAAGAGTGCTATACATATTTAACTGCAGTTTACGAATCTCATATTCATCATTTATGATGAAATGAAACGAAAGTATTTTCTGCTTCTTAGACAATAATGTTTGACATGTAAGAGATAAATCAACGTTTGCTACAGTACATGTAGTATCCAAGGATTTTCTGGTTTACTACATCTTTTTATTCATACAATGGAGTACTGTACAATAATGTCACAGGGTGGGATCAGCTAAAAGCTAAAAGACAGTCTAAGCGGGTTTTAGGACTAGCTTAGGTAACTGTCATCAGGAAACTAAACACATCTGAAAGAAGGATCTTATGTAATTTGCTTTTATTTTTTACATCTGTTTTAGAAAAAAACTATAGTTAGGTGAGATGAATCTAACCTTAGAATGTTTATGATATTCTCAGCTGTAAGCATGTGAGGAAGTGAATGCCTGTTCTTTACACCACATATGGCCCTTGAGCAAGAACTAAAGTATTATACATACCTTACTTAGTAGAAATTGGATTTATGCTTATACATGCAATCTTTATAAGGATTATCCTGAACACTTTTGAAGCAAACATGGGTTACAAGAATTCAAAGGTATTTCCATTACAATCTCCATCCCGGTACCTTTGGGCTAGGTTATAGGTTTTAACATTGCAATGAACTCCTCCCCTTGCTTTTAACTTGATGAGCAGCAAGGGGGCTCCTGCTGTGGCTATTCCCACTACATGCAACTCAAATACCAAAACTCACTTTACTCCCAATTTCTCTACCTTCTCCCTCCACCCCAAGCAGCACAGGGGAATGAGGAATGGAGGTCACGGTCAGTTCATCACATGTTCTTTCTGCCACTCCTTCCTCCTCAGGGAGAGGACTCCTCACACTCCCTGAGCCAGCATGGGATCCCTCTCACAGGAGACTGTTCTCCATTACTTTCTCCAATGTGAGTCTTTCCCACAGACTACAGTTCTTGATGAACTGCTCTAACATGGGTCCCTTCCACGGGGTGTAGACCTTCAGATATCCACCTGTTTTAGAATGGAATGCTCCACAGGCTGCAGGTAGATCTCTGCTCTGTTGTGGACCTCTGCATGCTGCAGGGGGACAGCCTGCCTCAAAATAGTCTTCACCACAGGCCATGAAGGAATATCTGCTCCAATGCCTGGAGTATTTCCTCCCCCTTCCCCCTCCTTCTTCACTGATCCTGGTGTCTGTAAAGTTGTTTCGACTCAAGTTCTCACTGGAGTTCAGTACAGTAGCACAGAAACAGCAGTGATGAGTAGGGCATTCAAGCCCATGGCAAGCACAGGAGCCTGGCAGTTAACAGCTGAACAACAATAACAGTTGTAAATTTGATCTAGCACATTCTAATCAAACTGTTGTTATCTCAAATGCTTTGAGCCCCACAGTAGGTGGGTTTAACCGCAACCAGCAACTAAGCACCACCCAGCCACTCAATCCTTTTTCCCCTGGTGGGATGGGGAAGTGAATCGGAAGAGTAAAAGTGAGAAAACTCATGGGCTGTGATAAAGACCATTTAATAGGTAAAGCAAAAGTCATACATGCAACCAAAGCAAAACAAGGAATTCATTCACTACTTCCCATGGGCAGGCAAGTGTTCAGCCATCTCCAGGAAAGCCGGGTTCCATCACGTGTAACAGTTTCTTGGGAAGAAAAATGCCACAACTTCAAATGCTGTCCCCTTCCTTCTTCTTCCCCTCAAATACATAGTGAGCATGACAGCACATGGTACTGAATACCCTTTGGCTAGTTTGGTTCAGCTGTCCTGGCTGTGCCCTCTCCCAGCTTCTTGTTCACCTGACACAGTGTGAGAAGCTGTAAAGTCCTTGACTACTAAACACCTAAAACATCAGTGTATTATCAACATTATTTTTATTCTATATCCAGAACACAGCACTATACCAGATACTAGGAGGAAAATTAACCCTATCCCAGCTGAAACCAGGACAAGTTTCCATAAAAATTAACTAGAAAATACATGAAGATTTAGTAGATTGCCTTTTTAACTAAGCAATAGAGCAGTAGATAACTGATATAATTGTCTATTCATACATATAGTGTTGTTGATGCAACTCTAAGTAAGAATAATATTTCACTTTCATATTGTAAAACCAGATGCCAGGGTTTATTCAATTTCTCTCCTCCCTCCTTCCTTCCTGTAAGAAGCTTTCAGGCTCATGGAATTCAGATATTCAAACAGACAAAGGGGATCCTCCCAGCTACCTAATTCTAATTCAAGCTGCTTTGCACAGCTACACTACTAGAAGGCCACATTCTGCCAGAATGGTTGCCTTTTCTGCATACTTATTAGCTAGCTTGGTGCCTGGAAATGTTTTGTCCTGTACTGTATAATCATTTCTGGATGTCCTTCTTGAAAAGAAACTGCAGTTCAGCTGCATTACAGGCCTTGCTGTTGTCCAACCTAGCATATCACCTAGGTCAGACATACCTGGTCACCATGAAGTGAATTATGAAGAATCCCCTAGTCCTTTATGGGATGAATCTCATGTAATTTAGCAGAACCATATCTTACTACAGAAATCATAAATTAGCATTCAGGTGTTTCTGTAGCAGTAGAACAACTTGATGTCATTAATTGTTGTAAAGGAAAAGGAAAAGGGGAAAAGGGAAAGGAAAAGGGAAAGGGCAAAGGGAGAGTGAGAGTGAGAGGGAAAGGGAAAAGGGGAAAAGGAAAAGGAAAAGGAAAGGGAAAGGAAAAGGAAAAGCTGGATAAACACACAATGAAGTGGGTGAGCAATTGACTGACAGGCTGAGCTCAAAGGGTTCTAGGCTGGTGACCAGTCACTAATGGGATTCCGCAGCGATCCGTCTTAGGACCACCACTCTTCAGTGTCTTTATAAACGACTCAGACTCAGGACTTGAGGGATAACTTAGTAAGTTTGCCAGTGACACAAAATTGGGAGGAGCTGTCGACACTCTTGAGGGCAGAGAGGCCCTGCAGAGGAATCTGCAAAGAAATCTGGACAAACTAGAGAACTGGGCATTCACCAACCACATGAAGTTCAACAATGGCAAGTGCCAGATTTTGCATCTGGGACATGGCAACCCTGGCTGTACATACAGACTAGGGGATGAGATGCTGGAGAGCAACTCTGTGGAGAGGGATCTGGGGGGTTTGTTCAATGGCAAGTTGAACATGAGCCAACAGTGTGTCCTAGCAGCCAAAAGGGCCAACCATGTCCTGGGGTGCATCAAGCACAACATTGCCAGCTGGGCAGGGAGGTGATTCTCCCGCTCTGCTCTGCACTGGTGTGGCCTTACCTGGAGCTCTGTGTGCAGTTCTGGACACCACAATATGCAAAGTATTTAAAGGTACTGGAGAGTGTCCAGAAGAGGGCTACAAAGTTGGTGAAGGGTTTGGAGAGGAAACTGTATGAGGAGTGGCTAAAGTCACTTGGTTTGTTCAGCCTGGAGAAGAGGAAACTGAGGGGAGACCTCATTGCTGTCTACAGCTTCCTCAAGGGGAGGAGGAACGGTAGGCACTGATCTCTTCTCTTTAGTGACCAATGACAGAACCTGGGGGAAAGACAGGTAGATGTGCCAGGAGAAGTTTTGGTTGGACATTGGGAAATGTTTCCTCACCCAGAGGGTTGTGGAGCACTGGAACAGGCTCCCCAGGAAGGTAGCCACTTCCCCAAGCCTGACAATGTTCAAGAAGAGACTGGACAATGCCCTCAGACACATGGTGTGAACTGTGGAGTTGTCATACGCAGGGACAGGAGTTGGAGTTGATCCTGTCATTTCCTTCCAATTCAGGACATTCTAAGATTCTGTTTCTATGATTCTATGAAAAGGAAAGAGAAAGAGAAAGAGAAAGAGAAAAAGAGAAAAAAGAAATAAAAGAAAAGGAAAAAGAAAAAGGAAGAAAATATTCTCTATTGAAACATTCCTTACTTGAGTGTTTTCTATAAGAACATTTCTGACCTTCAATTTTACATAGTATTATAGGTGATTTCTATTAGGAACACATAAAGTCACATCATATAGAAAACTGCAGAATACTCAATCCATAAATACTGTTTAAGCATAGAAACAATTTTTGTTTATTGCCTTCCTAGTAGGACTTGGGGAACAATTTGCATTAAACAGTACGCTGAAAAAATTTGGCCTCTTTGGCTTGTGAAATGGCAGTGAGCTGACTGGGATTCCCTCTGCTTTATTCACTATTCATATTTACGGAATTGATGTGTATGTGTAGTTAGTTGTAATTTATTATTTTTGTTCCCTGTATTGAAATAATGGAAATAGTAGAAAAAACTACTTTTTGTTTATATGGTGTGACTAAAAGAGAACCACTGCTTGGTGCACTGCTTCTTTTGTGTTTCTCTTGGGACTCCGACTCTCTCAGCAAAAGCTTTGAAGTATGATTAGAAAGCTAACACCTAACCCCAAGTAGCCAGAAGTATCCACATCGACTAGTTCTTTCATCTATCCTCTGCTTTAATTCTCACACTGTGATTAATAAGATATAAGATTACATTTTCCAGCTGTTAGTCTGATCACGTTGTTAGGACCCATTATTCACCTTATCTGAGTACCTTAGCTGGCCACATGCTATGAAGAACTTCAGAAATATACTAATAATTATTGAAAATGTTATTTGCAAATTGTTAATTCAATTATTTATTTTCCTCTCAGGCAAAGTTCTGGAAAATACTTTTTTCAAACTTTGCATTCTAGGAAGGTTTGATGGCTAAGTTGTTGATTGTCACAGCACATTGGCGGAAGTTCTTCTGTGTCAGACTACAAGAAAGGAGGATAGTGAGGATGATCCAGGTACTTAGGATAAAACGTGAAAATCTGTCCAGCTATGTGTCAGTGTGAGCAAATAACATGGAATATTACGAATGTGAGCACTGGAAGGCAAGTACATATATATCTGACGTACATTTTAAAATTCTTCATTAATGGATAAAGTGTAAAATTTAGAGTAATCTCATCCAAGTGTATACATCCAGAAGTTAGATATTAATTGAAAGTTATTCACCGATGTTCCTTATATGTTTGATAAAGAAAATAACTTTCAGAGGGTGATTCATCCCATTTGTCTTAAACATTTCTTTTTTGTTCCTTCAGTGGTTATTAGGTACTAGCTTGGCATAGATAGATGAAGTTGGGTGGACCAAATTCCACTCACAGATCATTATTTCCCATACCATCCTCTATAGTACCCTTAACGTCTTTCTTTTGCAGCAGGTTTCTGTGGGAGATTGCATGATAAGTATACATGAATCCACTCAATGCAGCACTGTTATCACAACCATAAATGACATGGATTTTGTAATATGTTTTTAGCAGACACTATTAAAATATTTCTAGGAAACCTCAGTAAATTCCTGTTAAGGGGAAACCACATCAGAGATTATATTATGAAGTTTAAGACACACATTTTTAAGTTCTAATGTTTCTGGAAGTCCTGGTGATGCCAAGCGTAATTCTGCATGTATGCAGGATTGAGCCCTCTATAAGCTAAACAAAAAACATTTTCAATACCAAAGAGAGATTTCTATCATGTACCTCTTATATGGATTATCAAGCAATAGAAAAATGGGAATTCATCACAATGATGAATTTATGATATCTATAGCAACTCAAATTCTTACAGAGATCACCAAGGATTTCTGTTTTAAAATACAAAAGACAACACCACAGAACAGGGAGTATATTGGAATAACAATGACAAAGTTACTCTACATGACATTTCATTTCTACATGACAGCAAAGACCAGTGTACTTTCCTACACCTTCTGAATCAATATCCCTTACTACTAAGGAATAAAATACTGCTACACAACTTCCTGCTTTACATTGCAAACTTCTTATTATAATGAAGTAATAATGCATTGGTTTCAATGAAGAAGATTCATTCAGATCAATATTAATTTATAAAATAATTTGATATTATGGTGTACTGAGTTGGTCTGTATCACTGTTTCAAGCAGTATTTTTATTGCTAAAAAGCACAAATACTAATACCAAATGCTGTGCTGCAATGTATTTTTCCCTTATTGGGTTGTGTGTACAAATGAAGGGCTATTCATAGTTGTTTTATTAACTCATTTTAAATCTCTTAGAACAAAGGCCAGACTTTTTTATTTTTTATTTTTTGACGGAAGTTTTCTTGGAGAAAGGTAATGATGCTACATTTCAGCCCTTTGCAAAATAGCTTATCTTTTTCCATATGATCCACTTAAGAAGCTGGAAAACCTCTTTTAAAAATGTTCTAAATGGTGAAGCTATTGTTCTTTTTAATTACAATTCCTTTTCATTAGATTCATATTTTTATTCAGGTATTAGTTTAAACAAGTTTTTTTAAATTTTTTAAAACAAACTCTGTGCATTTAAAACATTTTTTTGCTAGCGAAATTAATTTTTTTTTTAAAAAAACTGCTGGCTTCCTGAATGCAAAAAGGATACATCTTTGCATCTTCAGTGTTTTATATTTTTTTGTGTGACTTGACTTTCAGAGGTCCTGATGAACACTGTTACACTAAGCTGTATGAATAAAAAGCTCTATATGAGACATAATATTAAAAGGGATTTTCTTGTTGGGGTATTTGTAGGTTTAAATCATCTTTTATGAAATATTAGACATGCTAAACACCTCTTTCAGGGTGGACAAATAAAAGACTGTATTGAAAGCTATAGAACACTAACAATAACCTGAGCTTGTTCTCTAATTGGTCGTTTTTTTGTGATGATCGGGGGAGTACTGTTCTATTTAAATAGACTAGGAGGAAAAGTTACAGAACAAATACTGCGGTTTTAATTGAGCATCTTCTTGCACACCCACATCATTTGAACTACTCCTCCTCAGGTTGCATTTAAGCAGTTTGAATTGCCAGAGCCTGGGGAGATTTTTTTACTGCTCGTGTTAGACAGCTAGCAGGGAAGTGAGCAAAGATAATGAGACCTGGAAGAGTCTTGAGGTATGAATGTAGTCTGTGAGAATTCGAAGGGAGGAGGTAAGCTTCAGAAATGATAGAAAGAAGGAAATACCCCTACCATATACAGGAATGGTTGTGGTATATCTTCTTGTTACCCAAGCAACCACTGAAAATTGCTGGCCTGAGAGTAAAGCCACAACAAAGGGACCACTCCTTCAAAGACAGATGGAAGGGGAAGACATTTGTTTCTGAACTTTTAAATCTTTCTCATCCCCCCAAAATGTAATCTTCTCTGTTTAAAGAGTCAGCTCATTCTAGAACAGTTTTTTGTGACCTAAGGAAATCTTTCAGAAGTAGTCATCAAATTTAATGTATTTCACCATTTTGCCTTTTGGTAGCTCATATTCAAGAAAACCTGCAGGTAGTCCAATTTACACAGCTCTGTCAAACAGAAGGTTTTTTTATATCTCCCTGTGCAGAAGCTCAACAACGGGTAAGACTCACACTTCTCCTTCCTCGTGCCTTCTTTTCCTTCTCAGGTCTGAAAGGCAGCATGTGACAAACGGAGACCTTAGACTCACAGTTTTCTTTTTCCTCATTTCTTGGTCTATGATTGCTTTGAGCTCTTTTTGAGACTACCATTTGATCCTAAAAAACCCCAAACAAGTTAGCTTTACCTGGGATACTGTTGTAGGTTTTTGCTGTTCTTATAGGATAACCGTCAGCATGCAGTAATTTCTTTTTTACAATACACTGAAATCTGGAAATTCCTTCCATAGACTTTAATAAGGTTTACATCCAGGCTCCTAATGATAGCAAATTCTGTGTGTTTTGACAGTATTTAGCTGGTTAACAAATCTTCCAGTGTTGGGGAGCACACAGCGAAATTGCTGAATTTTCATGTTAGTAGTGCTTACAAAATATGAAGCAATATAACCTAATGGGATCTGACCTGAAACTACATCTTCCTAATATAACATCACAAATTTTAAAAAGTAGCAAGTACTTGGAAGGCAGTGAGGGGTTTCTGCTCTGTTAAAACTCACTAAATATCCTTATTCAGTGCAGTTAATGCCTTAGGTGCATTAAATTACCCTGAGCATGATTTTTTTGTTAAATTCACTTTTCTATGAAGTTATTTAAAATGGCTTCAAAGCCCTGTACTATAAAGGGATCAATTTAGATGACTTCAAAAACACTAAAGTTTGATTTAGACTTTAATTGTGAGTTTAGTTCTTTCCCCTCCTCTCACTGATACCTAATTATTTCCTATTAAAAAGACCTTATATAAAGACATATAAAAAATGAAGTAGGAGCTAAAAGATATATATAACATGGATTTTTAAAGCATTTTTCAACATGAAAAACAAGGGAGCAAGCAATGAGAAACCACAACAACCAATTCCTCTATGGTTATCTGTTAAGCTGGTAACACAGCACGTCCTGCACATCCACAGTCCAAAGTCATGCTGCAAGGGCTGGCTGGTAAGGACAAACAGGTGGAGCATGTAGGTTTCCATATTCACTACTCTTTCGGAGTTCTACTGCCCCATGGCAGCCATGTGGAAAGCACTGGTCTACAACAGAGGTTCACATTGCTTTTGCGCTCTTCAGAGTGACTTCAGTCATTTTGTTTCCATACTGAAAAATCTCCAGCTCCTGGCAAGTTTGCCTTCCAGAACTGTTAATCCCATGAGCCTGGATGGGAGCCAGGCTGCCTCCAAATTTTTGCCCTGTAACACTTGTGAAACTCCAGTCACAACACAGTCTTACAGCAACCTAAGGACTGTACTAAGTTTAGACAGGGCATCTACACCAACAACAGGAGTCAGCGGAACCCTGCTGGGCACGCCCACAGGCTGGTGGCTGTCTAGGCAGACTGTCTTCAGGCTACCTATAAGAAAGCTCGTGAGATGGGTGCTTTCACTTTGTGAGAATATTCTTGGACTGTGGTCTTGGCTTCAGCAAGGCAAAGAAGCAAATATCACAATTATGCCTAAAGACATAGAAAATAATGTAAAATGTTGAACTTTGCAACCAGGGGAGAAGCCAGGAAGTTGTACTTCACTTTCAAGCAAAAAAGCAAAATAGCAAGTGTTAAATAAAATAAAAGCAACCCCCCAAAATTCTCATCAGTTATTTGCCCCCTCTGCCTCTTACTACTTAGCTTCTGTCTCGAGGCTTATTTTTGAGCAGAAAATTCTGAACAGAAATCTAAGTTTTCCCTCAGAGGGTTGTTTGCATCTCATTCAACCATGGCATGGTAATCTGTACAATTCCAGCAGCAAGAGAGAAGGACCAATTAAAACAAAATACATGTGTTGTCATTTAGCACAGACATGTACAGGATCTATTGTTTTCCTGATACAATTTCACAGTTTTGCTGCAGTTTTGCTGTAATTTCAACCCCTGATAGCTGTCTATTTATTAAGTCACGCAGGCTCTTTTGAACATTGCAATAAAATATAACTCAAAGAGGATCTTCATCTGTGTCAGAGGAGGCTAAGGGGAATAAACTCTCTTCAGCATCTCTGATAGTTGTTTGATGGCACACTGCCCCTTCATTCATTTGAAGAGTACAGACCTGACAGAAAGATCTAAAAATACAAAGTGTTTTTTGTTTGTTTGTTTGGTTTTTTTAATTATTCTTATGCATTTTGTTCTATTGGACAATTAAAAAGAACTTTCTTTCCTTTTTCCACTGACTACATTTTTTTCGTGTGTTTGTTCTCCCAGCAGACTGAGTACAATTAAAATACTTTGGATAGTTTTGGCACTGTCTATAATGAAGCATATCACATTAATTTTTAGGCATCTGTTAAATTCATGGAGCCATTAATTATGTTCCCAGGTTTAGATGCTATTACTTGCACTGTAATTTTATACCTTATTGTAGAAGTCTTTAAATCCTTGCAGGTAGTCACCTTACCTGCCTTTAAGACACAGAAAAATAATACCTGGTTCAAACTAGTCGGCTATACTCCATTTATAGCAAACCTATTTTACTCCCAGAGGGAAATTTTTTCTTGAGTGGCTAGAGAGTGTACCTAAATATCTGGAAGACTACATCTGACCATATTAAGGAAGGAATTTGTGTTTTCCTAACTTCCAGCGACACCTAATTGCTGATTTCTTTTTCCTTTATTTTTTGAATCAATAATCTCCCTGGTCTATGTTTGATATTTTCTGTGTTATAATATTTGCAGTATTCACAGTAAATGAGCCATATTTACTGACCTAACACAGCAAGAAAAAAATCACAAATTCTTCTCAGTAAGCATATGTCTGGGCTGAGGTGACAAGCAAACATTTAGAGATGACTGTCCTATAACTAGTGCTATGTTGATGTGGAGAGACATGTTCCTAATACCTTCATTATGTCTAATGAACTGAAAAGACAGTAGGGACGTCAGATGTCTCTTAGTGACCTACAAGATGGGGGAGATTGTCTGTGCTCTTTATTCAGAGCCATGACTAGTACAAATTGCTAAAGCTACATGCTATCTAACCTCTGAATGGGATACTACATAGTGGTATTCGCTGCAGTTGCTTTTTTCATTAAAGAAAACAATGCTTGTCCCGTTACAGTGACAATGTTTTAAAGGAACAAGTATGTCTCTGGCCGCCTTCCTCAGCTGTGCTGCTTGTGAAAACATAAGATATGAAGAAATTATATTTGTTAGACAATCTTAAGCAGGCTTATTTAAAAACTACATAACTTTCTGTGCCTATCGCAGATACACTTAGCACAGGCTCTTAATATGAGGTGTAGCATTTTAATAATGCAAATAGCTGCATATTCTGGTTGATTATGAAAGAGTGTCTGACCTCAGAAAATAATTAAAAGAATAACTTTCAAATATCAAGATAAAGCAGCCATCAGTGTCTCAGTTGGTGGCTTTCAAGCCGGGATCTTCAGAAAATGTAAGTTTTCTAAGAACAGGTCCTTGTGAAAAGAAGCAAGTTTCTAGTGATCTGCTGCTTAAAAGTAAATCTCTGCAGTGCCTACAAAAACCAGCACAAGTTGGGAGTTTCTGCTTCCTGGAGAAAGATGCTTCCTGCGTCTTTCTGTGCAAGGCTGCAGGTCTGTTTCCCATTCTGTGTCCCCATTGTCCCTTCAGCTTACTACTGTCCCTTTTTTTGTTTTTCCAGGATCCACAGCAAACATACTGTATGTACATAAATTTGGGTTTCCTTATAGAGTAGCTCACTAGCTTTCAATGATAATAAATTAAGTTCTTGCTGATGTGAGAATCACAGTGGAGCATACCACATCTGTCATATACCCTACTGAAAGCTCAGTCTTCAGCAATTGTTTGCCTGTAGTCTCAGGTTCATTTTTAACAAAACTGCAATAAGTGAAAAATAGTTATCTAAGGAATACTCTCCCAATAGTGACTTTCTCCATAGTTCAATTCATAAAACTTTATTTATTACTTATTTTAATGAGAATAAGATCAGTTGTAAAGTTGTTATTAGGACTAAATCATGGAAGCTTATACTTAGGTGCCAATCCCTATTAATACAAATTGTCCAAAAGAAACAGAGGAACCCATTCAAGGAAGCACGAGTGATTTGTTTCTGTAGCATTCAGTCTTAATTACTATATCTAAGTGTAATCTTATTTATGAGGTGAAAACAAAAGGCCAACAGGATGACTTTCAAAGTCTGCAGGCCTTGAAATTGCACATCAGTTTTAGGTCTCATATACATGGACGGCAGCATACCATTGTTTAGCTCCACTTGCAATATCTGCAATTACAAGTACAAAAACTCAGCTGTCAAACAAATTAAACTAAGCCTCACTGCATAAAACATGTTATTTAATCTCCACAATCTGTTTGCCACCCATTGCGATACAACTACATTAATGCATTAAATTAAGTGATTTTATTTTACGGCTTGCATACAAATCAATACAGCAAGCGAGCGAATATTAACTAACCCAAGCCCTAATTAAAGAGCAATGAGACACTGATGGCTGCTTTATCTTGATATTTGAAAGTTATTCTTTTAATTATTTTCTGAGGTCAGACACTCTTTCATAATCAACCAGAATATGCAGCTATTTGCATTATTAAAATGCTACACCTCATATTAAGAGCCTGTGCTAAGTGTATCTGCAATAGACACAGAAAGCTATGCAGTTTTTAAATAAGCCTGCTTAAGATTATCTAACAAATATAATTTCTTCATATCTTATGTTTTCACAAGCAGAACAGCACACAGTTTATTTTTATTTGAACAGAAATAGAACAAAAAATTACGGGTGCAATCACTGATCACTTATTACTGCTTGTAAATTTTGCATGAATGCAGAGACAAAAAATTTCACCGTGCAAATTGTAAGTTATATATTTTTCTTGTTTCAAAGGGGAAGTTAAATGAGCTTGTTACTTCTTAGATATTGTACAGCTCCAAATGTGTTAGCTGAGGAATCTAAACACCTCAGGGGCTTAGTCCTCTTATGTTCATTGTGGAAGCTTTCTTTCTACCCTGCTTAAGCAAAAGTGTTTAAGTGTGTGCTAAATTTCTTCATAGCCTTTTGACTTCAATGAAACCATTCTGTTGATAGTAAATATGTATTTATTTTGCTAACTTGTTCATGTACTTCGTACCCTTCTAGAGACTTGAGCTTGAACTACTGTCTAAAAAGTGCCAGATGAAAATGTGCTTTATGTTTGTGCAAAACTAGCAAAGCCAAATTAAGACAGCCTGGCATATGGGATCTCCTATGTTGTAGATGCATTCTTCATTGGGTTGCACAGACTTTAGGAGTTATGGTGAACAGGCAGTCTGTCAGTCTTTGGGGGTTTCAGACTCTCAAGACAAGACAACACATTAGGTATACAGGTCATATTTACAACTATTTCTCTGTATCCTTGAGATTAGAAATGAGGAGGAGAGTATAAATGAAACTGGGACTCTGATTTTTTGTGAACCTGAGTACTGGCACAGTCTTGAAATGCTAATGCTTTGCTACTGTCCTGGAAATCCCTTGATTTCTGATTATTCAACATATCATAAGCTTGAGACTGAAGTCAGTTATGTAGGAAAAAAGATTTCTTCACTTCTAACTCATTCTGGCAGTTCCACAGCAACTGGGTTTTGTCATCATTTTTCTACGATGTTGTAAGTGCAGTGCCTCCTACTTAGTACCACAAGTCTACCAAAGGTCACACTAACATTGAGAGAATATTAATGAATTCACTGAAATTATGATATGTCTTCTCCACTCTGCTACTCTTGATCTTTATGCAGTTCATCTACATGTGCTTTTCCACATGCCAGGTTCCTTAAGTACGTTTTAAGGTACCCCTAAGCAGAAGAAACTCTGCCATTTAGTCAGCTGAGTAAAATGGGAGTTTGAGAATAAGTGTCTACCTGTGAAGGTGACTCAAAAGAGCACACTTCTTCATTTTCCATGTTTTTAAAAACTAGATTAATATTTTCTTCAGGAAAAAAAAAAAAACAAACAACATCTGTTTAGTAGTGTGAAAGCTACAGAACATAAATCAATAGTTTCACTCGTATCCCTGTTCTTTTTCAAGTTACAATAGCAAATAGTTATTTTTACACAAAAACACCCTCTAGTCTCTCTTGATTTACAGTGATAAACTGGCATACTATACATCTTCCAGAGTAAACTGCAGTCTTTCCTCAGGTTATCATTTTCTTGTCTCCTGTGAGAACTGAAGTTTCCTGTAATCTACTTTTTTTTTTTCACTGTTCAATTGTATTTCCCTTACACATTTGTTCCAGTTCTGCCTATGTATGTATCCTAGGGTTGAGCTGAATACAGACAATTAGTATTATAATATAGCTTTAATTAACAAAATCCATAAAATCCACACTTCTGAAGCCAGTCCTCATCTGAATTTCATACCTAATTTTATTAAATGATGACTCAAAACATTGTACACTCTTGATGAAATCGTGATATCAATTACAAACATCTCAAGAGGGATCAGAATTTCTCCATGCTCAGCATGTAAAAGCATCATAAAATCATAAAATACCAGGTTGGAAGGGATCTAAAGGATGATATGGTCCAATCTTTCTTGGCAAAAGCACAGTCTAAACAAGATGGCCCAGTACTGTGTCCAGACAAATCTTCGAAGTATCCCATGTTGGGGAATCTACCACTTCCCTGGTGAGATTATTCCAATGACTGATTGTCCTCATTTTGAAAAATTTTCCTCGTCCATCCAATTGGAATCGTGCCAGGAATAATTAGTACTGTTTTATTTTATCTACCACAAACTAGATTATAGAAAAATTGACATTTGTATTTAATACATCTATCTTTTACTATAATTTTTGTCAAATCATATGTAAACCAACCACATATTAACAGATCCTGTGATGAAAAAAATAAATCAAAATACATAGAGGTAAAAGAGAAAGAAAAAGTTATGTTATCTTGCTTTTTTTCTTGTACCTCAGTGTTAGATTCACGATTTTTTGAATGCAATCTCTTTATTTGACAGTTGACATAGGGGGACAGACAGAGAGAACGAGGTAGGGGAGGAGAAAGAAGGAGTGTGGGAGGGAGGGAGGAATGGAGGGAGAGAGGAAGAGAAAAGAGATAAAGAAGAGAAGAAAGCAAGCAAGAGAGAGTCAGTTTTGAGTAATGCTTGCAGTGTTGCCCAGAGGAAGTGCTTGAAGATCAACAGTTTTGTAACTGTTTATCTTTATATCTTTGAATACACTTAGCTTATGAACTCTGGGAAGACAATAACATGCATATTTATCTCTTACTGTTTCAAGAAACCTAAACAAAATGAAGATAATTTCTGGGATGTGGCCATTGCAGTTGGTATCATGACATGGGAAAGTCAGGTCACTTCAGAATGAACGTCTCCCTCCCTGGCTGTCCTCAGAGCTCAGGAAAACAAACTGTCAGCCCCACATCCCCGCACAGGGTATGGGTTCCTTCCCTTTCCATGGGAAACTTTGGTTCCTTTTGCAGTTTCTGGCAAAGAAAGGAGAAAATTGTCCATCAGAGTGCCACTCAGAGGGTGCAGGTGAGGAGCCAGAACAGCATCCTGCTCACTGAGGAGTCTTGGTGTCTTGCCTGTGAGTGGGGGATGATGCTGTGTTTCCTGCTTCTCAGATACCCCTGGGACATTCTGCTTCTCCTTGCGGGGGTGCAGAAGGAACCTGAGCTAATATTTCCTGAAGGCCTCTTTTTCTCCATGCATCACAAATTGAGAGGACCTGGAATGCAGAAGAGGTTTAGCCATCAACTTTGCTTTTGTATTGGTACTGTGACTTTAAAATAAATCCAGCTCTGAGGATTAAGGGTCGCTTA
The DNA here is from genome assembly GCF_036013475.1 of Columba livia. Lineage (NCBI taxonomy): Eukaryota > Metazoa > Chordata > Aves > Columbiformes > Columbidae > Columba > Columba livia. The sequence goes on from NC_088602.1 coordinate 177,379,629, forward strand.
GTAAATTTGTCTTTCTGGCTCTCGCATGGGTTTCCTTCAGTGTTTCCATGGCTGATAGGAATGGGGAAAGAGGCAGTCATGTAAATCCAAATTAGTTTTTGAAACAGAAGGAAAAACAAGAGAATGCTGTACACAATGAATATGTGGCAGTGTACATACAAAAATGACAAATTTTAATTGTTCGTCTATTACAAAATCTCTGATTTTTCACCTGACTTTCCATAATGATAGATGTGCCTGGAAGCTTTTACACGCTCTTTTACCCTGTAATATAAAATTGTCTGACAAGGTCTGATAGCCATTATAAAATGTCCTAAGCCTCTGCTTAATGTTTCTAATAGCAAATAATTTCATTGGAAATAAAAGGAGTTGTGAAAGTATAATGAGCATTTCACACAAACTTTGATTGCATTGCACCATGAAGCCAGCGTTCTATTTATCGTATCAATTAAAGAACATTTCCTTTCACCATGCCACCGTGTTTTAGTAAAATATGTCAGAAGACTTCTTTTTTGGAGGGAGGTGGGGCTGGGTAAATAATAATCTCAGAAAGCAAGTAATCAGACATTTCCATTATGATATCTATTTGTTCCCAATCAGTATAAAAACACATCAAATTTATTTATTGAGATGGGATTTAAAGAGTAGCTAATGTTTAATTACTAAGCTACTTTTTGGAATAGCCCATTCCTTATATCCTATATAGTTTTTCTGAGCTACCCTGGAGTCTAAGGGTTAATCTTTTATTTACCAATAAACTGAAAAGAAAATATGACATAGCATAGGCTAGTAAAAATGAGCTATCTTGACTTATGTCTTGTTATTTTCTTTCTAAACTAGTTCCAGTATGAAATGAGAAAGAAATGCTGACAGATGCAGAACAGCCTGCCCCAGTACCCTACCTACCTACCGAGTGTAGCTTTTTTTCACTGAAGAAAGGAGAGCAGAATGCAGTGGCAGCACTGCTGTTGTCTTTAGAGTCATCACATTGACTTTGTATCACCCAAGTGACTGTGAGTCCTCGTGTGCTGCCGTCAGGGCAGCATAGCCACCACTAACAGATAACTTGTGTCCACACTAAACTTATCAGAGGCTGCAGCATCAAGAAAGGAAACCAAATAATCTAGGTTTTAATTCAAGGAGGACTGTTTTTTTTTCTATCCAAACAGTTGCAATATCATTTCTCAAAAGACGTTTTTGTCTGACATGAAATACCATCAATGCTGAAGAAAAAACAAAAAATAGTTACAATTACACTATTCTGCAGTTGCATGTGGGTGAATTATGAAGCTTTATAGGGCAGATGATACGGAGAAACTGGCAGAGGCACTGAATATTTAACCATGATTAAGAGATCTATGTAAGGTGAATTTGTCACTATCTACTTTCCCCCATTATTGTCATTAATCCCCATGTCCCCTTAACTCATGACCTGTCATAAAGTTCAATAAATGACACGTGGAGGACTATTATATAGACACCAATACCACAATAAATGAAGAAAGCTCTGTGCAGAAAAGCTATTAAAGTGTATGATAAACTATTTTTCTATTAAATATAACAGTATATAAGGTTACACAAAGAATTATATGTAAAATTTTAGAAATTTATAGAATAGTAATAAGTATAATCTGAGGTAGTATGCATTGTTTCCTTAGAAGAGATAAATGGAAGGTTATAAATGTACATAATAAACTGTTGTATGGAAAGACTCTTTATTAATCTGGTGATTTTTACCACTTACTTATATTCAGGCTATCAAGATCCACAAAGTAAAATATGTTAAATAATGAAAAACAACAACCACGTGGAAATAAATGTAAGTTGCCTTGTATTTTATTTCCACTAAAATGACAGACAAACATGCTGTTTCAAAGAGTTGCGAGGTTTGTCTAATGTAGGATGCTTTTGAATATCCATATGATAAGGAACTCAAACAGTCTGACATTTTTTTTTTTTTCTTCTGAAATGCAGTGTATGGTGCTGGATTTGATCCCTGGGGTCACTCACTGAGGAAAAAAGCTCTTCTTGGGCATGGTCAGGTTACATACACCACTGATGTGAGTCCCACTCCTGGATATTCCAGGTATCTAGGTCCACTCCAAACATCAGCAAAAATAAATGAAGTCCACTGAGTTCTTCATCTGAATACAGGCACCTGGAAGTTATGACTTCAAATTTTTAGACTAGTCTTATTGTCAATAAGAAGAAATAGATGCCAGTTAAAGTAGACATCTCAGACTCACCAAGGGATGCCTTATCAATAAATGCATTCTACTCAGGTCTTATATTATGAAGCTGAGAACAGACCAGAGAACTATAATTCTAGAGTAAAATGAAATTATATCGCTTCTGTTATTCAGGAGTTCAGATTATACTATTGGAGAAGCCTCTTATGCTTTTAAAATACACTAATGTGTTGATTTTAACATTTTTCCATACAGTGTATAGCTGTAGGACAGCATAAGTTAGTCTCATTCTTAGGATCTTACCTTGCAGTGGTAAGGTATTTCATTGCCTTGTCAGCTTCACATTTTAAAGATGTTGTCATTTATAAACTGTATAGCTCTTCTTCAGTTTCTGTGCCTCGTGAGTGTTAGTCTGATTGGTCAGAAGCCTGAGATTCACTGACATTTTCCCCAGAAGATCCTGAAAACTAAAAAACTGAACCAGAGAAGTAAGGTAAAAAGTTTAGAGGACGAAGTCTATGAAAACTGAAGTATTGTTTGGATACTTGTAAGGAAACAAAGGCAGTGATGAAGAAAATTAGTAATAATTTTTTCTGATATGTATCCTATGAGTCACCAAAAACTTTCTACAGAGTCATATATACAGAAAAATTTTTTAAAAGATGACTAACTTTTATTTCAAGATGAGAAATAAATCTGGTAGCAATGGGTATGTATTTTTGAAGATAAATAATTAAGATTATAGGTTACATATGTACTACAAAAAGGTGATGATGTAGGAAACAAATGTATATATCAAATATAAGACAGAGAAGGTAAATATTAGGTGAATAAAATATATATGTAGCAGATACACATCCTGTGTACGTAAAGATTTCAGTTCTTTTGAGATGTAAAGACTTGTCTACAAAGCAAGCTAAGATGTCTAATGTCTACATTGCATATTGAAAACCTTTGCTTTTTGGAAGAAACAAGTGGTTTTAAGTCTCAGCTGATCCTCAGCCAGGGTCACCTTCATGGCCTCAGCATAAAATATTTAGCAGTTCCATGAAACATACTTTGAAAATTGATATGTACTTGTTAAAACACAACTAATAAGAGCAAAAGTGAATGAATGGGAAGTTGTATGAGGTATCGCAAGAGGACCTAAGAAGAAAATGAAACTCATTTTGATATAAAGAGGGAGGATATCAGAGGAACTGAGATTATAGTGTTGGAATAACAGCATCAGTGGTGAATAAATAGGGTGACACCTCCATGTTACGTAGCCCAGAGGGAGGGAAGTACATATGTTTCTGTGTGAGAAAGATACCAGATAAGCGAAGACTGTCTGAAAATCCAGATGATTAAAGCTGGAGCAAAACATTTGACTGTATAGACATAAAATAAACATCAACCATTATTTCAGGCTATTATGGACTAGAAGCACAGTATCTAGGTACAGCAAATTCAAAGAGATGAAAAGAGATGAAGATTCTCACAAGTTATAGGCCTGTCTGACAGAAAAATCAATGTTGTCAGTGGTGAAAACAGGAAGACTTTGGTAGCATTTGGCAAATGTTGCTTTTATAAAGGCTTGCTAATTCATGGTTCATGTTTCTCTCCCTCTTCAGACTGTAACTGAGGATGAGGAACTAAGAGAGTTTTTTGTTAGACCTACCTGTCTTAATGTTCTCTTTTCCTTTCTTTCTTGTCCTTTTGGCAATAAGAAGTTTTAAAATGCTTTGGAGCTTTTTATCAATGCCTTCTTCATTCTTGTCTCACCTTTAGGAGTGTCTTTAAACTCACCAGTCTCACATGCATGTTGAAAACCGTTTATATACTCTCTTGGTGCACTGATCATGTTGCTCTGAACACCATTGCCAGTTAAGTTTGATTTTTTTTGCTGGCTCATCTTTAATCATATTTTTATAATGTTCATCTGTATGTTGTTAGGCTAATGTGTACCCTCCAGTTCATGAAAAAAATGAAGTTGATAAGACAAATGCAGTCTTGTTTGGGATGCTAAGAGCTGGCTGCCTTTGTCGTAATAGGTGACATAATGAAGGAGGGGGTGACATTCTCCACTGCAGTTGATTTTAATTATTTTATCTCTTTTAAAATAGGTAATACTTCCCCCCCAAAAAACAATCAACCATAACCAACCAAAACCAACCAACCAACCAAAAAACCTGAATCAAAACCAAAACTCAAAAAACCCCAAACTAACCAATCATCCAAACCTAAAACAAACCTCTGTAATTCATAATTAATAGCAAGGACAGAAAAACAGGGAATAGAGGATGCTTGTTCTTTTCCTGTTCAGGGGAGAAAAAAAAAAAGAAGAATATTTGCTTTTACAAGCCATGTGATGTGCATAGTAATATGGCTTGGGTTCTCTGTATCTACAAGTGACCTTAAATTAAATCTTGATTCCTTTCCTCTTTCATCTTCACCCATTCTTTTTTCTTGGCTTGACTACTAATGAATAATTTAGAAGAAACGTGTCAAACAAAAAGGGGTTTGTACTGCAAGCTCAACCTGTGCACATTTTCACATTCTAGAAGTAAAAAATCTCTAACTCTCTATTCTACTCTATCATTAACATTGTTTATGTAAAAGTTAAAACATATGCTGATATGTAATTTCCTTCCTGTTCAGGTTTTCTTGCTTTCCATCGTCAACATTAAAATTAGTATTAAAAACACCTGCTTATACAACATAATTAGATATAACCAAAAATAAAAGGAAAGATGGAAACAAAACTTTCCTTTCTGACTGGTTCTGTGGTGGTTTACACACTTCTAAAAAGAAAGTCCACTGAGGATTAGAAAGAGAGAGTAAACTTCTCCACTCAAAAGATTTTTGTAATAGCCTTTGTCTCATAATGATGTTTCACTTGAAAGACTTTGATAACCAGCACTTTCTTCCAAACCTATTCTAGCCCTTTCTTCAAGCTTACATGGTATTTTAGAAGTTTTGCATGGATTCTGCCTCTGAAAAGGGCAAGGAGGGAAACAGACTATGCAATTGGAAGCCGACCTGTCACTACTGACCTTTTCAGGGAAGAAGAGAAGGAAACACTCTATAATGACAGAGATATTTCTTTCCCTAAAATATCACATCTGGAATTGAGCATCCAAACTGCCTGGGACTGTGGTGTGTATGCTCCAGTTTTGTTGTGTTTCCATGCTATCAGTTTTCTTGGAAATTCTAATTGAAAAGCTAAATACCAATCAAGACATTAAATACAAAATTAATATCTCCTGTTTGTTTGTTTGTTTGTTTTCATCCATTTTCATTGCTTATAATGTTGCATTCACACAGTGTAGCATTAGCATCTTAAGATTGCTGCCTGTTACAGTACATGTTAATCTCAGCCTTTTTCCCACTCATGTCAGGATGGGAGAAGGAAAATAAAAAAAAGAAAACCTGACAAACAGATAAGAAAATAAAACCTGTGGTTCACACACTTCTAAGTCATTTGGGCCAACAATGGTGTAAACACAGTGTGAACCCTACCAAAGCTTGACAGCAGCTCTTTTTAGTTTGAGATGTTATCAATTTTCAGATCTAATACAAACAGTGGATACACTTGCCGTAATGAGTGCCATATTAACTTACACCAAAAACATAAAGCTATTTTAGAAAGTAATTGCTATTCCAAGACCATACAAGTAAGTGAGGTTGAAAAAGGCTGACAGCAGCAGGCAGAAGTAATGAAGACCTTTGGAAGAGATTTCCAAGAAATACGTTTGTTCTCATTCAAAAGACTGGTTACTTAAGGGCATGATGACGTATTAGGAGGCATGGGGCTGAATTAAACTGATGATATGTGATATTAACAGCAAGGAAAAGCAAAGATCAAACAGTGTAGGTCTGATCATGTGGTCTGTTCTATGCATGGAAGATATTGTAACTGTAACCACTGTGACTACATAGAGGCATACACATACATACAGATACATCTAAATTGGTTTTGAAATAGCTAGATCAGGCATTGCTTATATGTGATAATAATGGCGCAAATATGCAAGATAACAGTTATAGGAAGTTTTGAAAAATAAGAATAAAAAGAGCTATATTGAGTACAATCATATTCATGATCTGTAGAAGTGGTAAGTAGGGTAAGGGCATATTGTGAGTTCTTTAACTTCTATCGAGTGAAGATAATAGAAACAAACTGTATATTTATTAGTATAATACAAAATATTGTTATAGTTTCTGTTCTGGAATCGCTATTTGAGGAGTTAGCCAGTAAGGTAAAGTTAGATTCTTAAATTTACTTCTGGTTAAAATATAACATTCTGTCTGTTGACATCTTTATGATTGATTTAAGGCATGTAAATTAGAATAAAACTTTAACCAAAAATATCAAACAGCTACCTGATGTGAAGTATACACTGAAGTGAAGCCAGAACACAGCTCTACTGTGTTTCTGTGACTGTCTATGCAGTGCGAATTTTGCAGTTTCTGCATACAGTCATCTCCAAACTCCGAGAGACACTTCATGCTATATTCACGTTTATGGATTTCTTAAAGAAACACACTAGGCAAAACAGTGATGATGTCTATCAGGCTTGCATAGGCAACATTTTGTGCTCTGTCTGCTCACAGCAAGTCATGGTTATCTAAAGGCAATGTTCCCCTAGCAGTCCTGATCTTGTTGAGGCTGATGAGCATCACTCAAAGATTGTTTTGGCATTAGACATTGTATAATTTGAAATGGTTGCTAAACAAAAAAGTTTCATTTTAATTTCAGTTTCTTTCTGAGTTCTGGAAAAACAAAACTAAGGGAAGAAATAGCTGAGTGTTTATTCACAGTGATTTCATCTTCAAGAGGTCATTACAAGATCTGAAAGAACAAAAATGCTAAACTAGAGTACTTCACACTTCACATTCCTAGTACAATTACATCACGTACGTAAGCTTAAACCTGCACAATTAACTAAAGCATGGGCTGTGAAAGAGATGGCGCTGTGAAAGAGACAATATAAAATTATCCCTATTTTGTAAAAATAAATACACTTATTAACATAATTCAGCATAAATTGGCTGAGAAGGGTATTGTTACTGGGAGCCTCTTCCATGCCTGTAACAGCAGGGGTGGCTAAAGACAAAAGCTGTGCAGAACAAGGTCTGCTGCACTGGTGTGTGCCAGACCACTTAGAAAGATGTGCAGGCTGGGGCCTGCTGTGATCACATTTACATTTACATCTGCCTAACACCTGTCCTGAGTGACATCCGTGGCAGGATCAAGGCAAAGACAGCAGCCCTGCTGACATGTCTGTGCTAGGTTTAATGCACATGGTCTAGGTACTGCTGGAAGTTCAACAGGTGCTACTGTTCATTCAGTATTGCCATTTCTTAATAATTTAATGTAAGACATAGTGTATCGAAACACTGGATGAAATACTATTTTGAAACAACTCTGTGATGAAAACACAAGAACTATCTGACTGAGGGACCATTCAGAGTTCCATGTTTTCAATACAATTGACTCCAGTCGTTACCAGTGGAATCAATACAGCAACTGTTTTTTTTTGCCTTTCTGAAAATCTTCAATTACTTTTTTTTTATCATTTGGATTTATTTTGCAGACTGTACTTTATTCTTGTCAAACTCAGATCTGCTGTACCAAAAAGTCCTTTTACTACATGAAAATGCCCTGTGCCAGTCACTGTGCAGCTACTTTGGTGTACCTTTAAATATTGTTTTGATATTTGAAAAACAAACCCAGTTACCATACGTTGTTCTCCCAAAAAGAGATGTGATGCACTTACAACTTCATAAATTGAAAGGGACACTGCCAATCTGAGGCACAGCACTAAATGTCAGATGTTGCTATTAAACAAAGGTTGCCCTTTATGGATCTCATAAGATGCTGGAGAAATAAAGATGACTACAGGCATTCTGTGAGATTTTTATTTTAAAGCAATTTTAATCTAAGTTTTTCATTAAATTAGTATTCAGCAGCCTTCTCCACTTTCCCATGACTTCGGTTATTGTGATCTTTAGATTAAACAGTTTTAGGATGTCAAATGTTGACTTTGCCCATGCATTTTTTAAATGTATCAACTAGGAGAGATGTGCTCACCTATCAATGTATTCCATTGTTTGCAATGTTTAGTAACGTGGCCCAAATACAGAGGTTACTGCTGCATCTGTGTATGTAGATCACTTTCTCAAGAAGGGCAAGGCTTGGCAAGGTGTTTCTATTCTTCAAGGCATGAGGTTTGACTGTAGATTTTGTTCTATGTATGATGGCACTTAATTAGTGGTAAACCAGTGTCAGGTGGGAGATGGGGCAAAGGTTTTCTTTCTGGTGCTTTCCTCAGCCCATCACTAAGATGGAGGAATATAGTGAATGCTTAAGTGGGTTGTGTGGAGTACCCATCTAGGAATTTTAAAACATTAAAAAACTGCATTTTTTAATGTGTACAGAAGGTGTGCTTGTGATATTATTCAGATAATATTCAGATATTAAGTCCAGTCCTGATCAAGCTGGAGAACATATGGTTCCTTACGGACCCATTGACAGAACACGGTCTAGCACATTCAGATTTAAGGCATAAGAGTCATCTTTGTGTGTATAAACTGTAATGCATCAAAACATTTTTAAATAGGACCAGAAGGCTGCCATTTCTGTTAGCACTGTTATTAGCACTACTGCTAATGCTACTGTTAATAGACACAAAATTCTCCAGAAAACTAATGGTGAAGTAAACCTAGGGCATAATACTGAAAGGGGAAGGAAACATGAGGTTTATTCTTTGTCTCTTTTCGCAGTGATCCAGATAGTCTAAGTTAGTTTCTCCTGCTTTCAATATACATCTGGAAATATTTTTTTCCCTCCAATGTATGTATTAGAAGGCTAAATAACGCTATCAAGTCTCTGAGATATATGTTATCTTTTTTAACATTGAGCTATCGTTGTTTAGCTTGACTCCTTACCTTCCAACTTGATATATTTTGGAATGTTTACCTAAGAAAACACAAAAGGGAAACTATATTTTCAAATTCAAACTAATTTTATACTACTATTTAAATTTGATTTAATTAATTATTTTAATACTCTAATTAAAAACTGTTTCTTTTAACTGTTCCTCCACATCCAATTGCTATAGTTTCTTAAACCTTTACCCTACTAGATTCCTTATAACTGTGAACAATATTTTTGAAGTAAAGTTTTAGTTCCATACAATAGGTTTGTTGCTGAAAAATAGAAGATTGCCTCAGAATTCCAGAAACAAATTATGTTTGAACTGAAAGGGAGGAAATCTAGTGTTTATTTCTTAGACACATTTGCAAAGTAAGGTATTTGAATGAGGATTTTTTTCATTATTTCTTCTGCATTTCTAATGAATACTCTCTTTTCACTCTTTATTTGTGTTTTGGCTTTCTAGATTGTAAACTCTGTGGAAAAAAATGTACTTATTTTGCACAGTACTTGCAATCATGAAGATGCTGTATCAGGATAGGTAAAAAATAATAGCATCTGTTGTAAGCACTCCACTAGATGAGTGTTTTAAGATATAAACTTGACAAAAATTTCAAAACACTTTTGATGGCAATATCTCTTTTACTCATTTAGAAATAGTACCCAGAATAGTGCCACATACACTGTTGTTTCAGGTTTTCTTTCTGACTTACGGCATTCATTTATGTCACATACATAAGCAAAATGTCTGATATTTCTGTGACAATGTTTCATAATGCCAGTTAAGATTCACGGATTCAGGTCAAATTCTGTAAAACTGAAGTCATATTTGCATTTTACTACAAATGGTAAGATATGTGAATGAGAGTGACATGAGCAGATATTAATACTATTTTTCATTTATGGTTAAAATAAATAAATATGTATAGACAATATAAATAAATATAAAAATAAATATAAGGATGAATAATAGTTAACATAAATTAAGCGGCCTGGAGCACAAGTCTTATGAGAGAACTGGGGCTGTTCAGCCTGGAGAAAAGGAGGCTGAGGGGAGACCTTATCACTGTCTACAACTACCTGAAAGGAGGTTGTAGTACAGAGGGTGTTGGTCTCTTCTCCCAAGTAGCAAGTGAAAGGATGAGAGGAAATGGCCTCAAGCTGCACCAGGAGAGATTTAGATTGGATATTAGGAAAAAATTATTCATGGAAGGGGTTGTCAGGCATTGGAACAGGCTGCCCAGGGAACTGGTAGAGTCACCATCCCTGGAGGTGTTCAAAAGGCATTTAGATGAGGTTCTTAGGGACATGGTTTAGTGCCAGAGTTAGGATAGGTTATGGTTGGACTCGATGATCCTGAGGATCTCTTCCAACTGAAATGATTCTATGATTCTATAAAATGTATGGAAAATCCATTTTTGATAACATGACTGGAAAGTCTCTTTTCATTCAAATTTTCTACAGCACAAAAAGATAAAGTTAGTTCTCCTTACTGTTTCTATTGATGAATATTTAGGAAGGATTAGATAGATTAAAAAAATGATATTTAAGTATATGATTAACTATCTGATATGAAGACAAGTATGTTGTTGACAAGGCTTTCTAGTAATATATTAATTCTGATCAATTAACGCCAGTAACACAAATGTGACAGACATATTTTTATCAAAAAAGCTTTCAAACACTAAACTGTTCTTTTGTACTTATCACATGTAAAATTTGAAACTGTATCTTCAGATAAGGACTTTTAAAAAGTATTATAAATAAAATCAAACTAAAAAGTAGCTAAAATATTTTAATAAATTTAATCCCAAATGATTACGGGATAACTGTGACCTTGAGAAAGACTGAACTTCCTTATATCAGCTCTGTCACTAATCTTAGCTTGCAAGCTAGCTTAAATAGGGCACAAATGCCCACTTTTATTATTCTGTGTGATAAATGTGACAAGTTCCTCCTCCCCTTTTTAATATTAACCGTTTCTGAAACACGTAATATTTTTACAACAAAGCCCTTTTTTCTTCTCCGACTACCAAATTCCTGTGCATAGGTTTTAAGGCTGAGAACACAGCCAGGCTTCTGGCAGATCATTTCAAAGTAGTTCAATACGAAATTGCCATAGCAAATAATACATCCCCATGTCTTTAGTTCCACTAACCGGGCCATATGAGATGGTAATGCCTTTTTTGTCAGGGCTTATTATTTTAAAATGTGAATATAAGGGGAAAGTCATCAGGATTCATTTTTATTTTATTGAATTTGTCTTGAGCGTTGTCAGAGAGCATTGAATAATTCAGTTTTAGGTCCTTAGGGTACAGACCTTATAATCTACATAAGCAAAAAGTAGTTTTGAAGATACTTTATGATATTAACCATTATAATCTATGGGAAAGAAATATGAATATTAAGGTGTATGGAATTTATAAAGTGTCTCTGATTTACATAACTAGTGCAACGAATATAACTATATTTCTAGGTAATCACAACTAACCTTTGATTTCTTAAGTTAAATAAAAGAAAAGCTTTTAAGATTTTACCATCTAATTTTAGCTATAGAATATTTGGATAATGAACAACATGCATTGTTCCAAAATGAATTAATAAGAATCTATATTCCTCCAACGAACAGTACATGAATCTGTACCAGTTTCACTCTTAACCCTTTAAAATATTGATACAAACAACCTCATACAGAAATTTGTTCATTAGACCTCATGTCTAATGAATACACACCTACTGTCTCTTTGCTGTAGACTTCTTTTGGCTACAAAGTTAGGGTATGTGTCCCTAAACTCTGATTTTTGTTATGCCTTACAGATTCTGGTCGATGTTGGCAGCACCATTGACACAGGGGAACTGTCTGATCAGTTCTGCTTTAGGGATGCAGATGCTTCATGATGTTCTTGATTCAGCCCTGGTTGGTGGATACAAAAGAGATAGAAGATTCTTTCTTGGTTGCATCTTGCCCCCCATTGATAAACACTAACATGCTCTTGTTGATAACAACAATATTGTCCTAAATCTCACAGCAATACATTTTATTTTGAAATCTGTTGGGAACAGGATAATGTCTCAACATGTCAGCTTGTATGAAACAATAGTAATAAAGAATTCTAGTCTTCAGTCTTCCAAATAAAAAAGTGTTTTGCTTGTTTTTATTTTTTTAATAAATAAAAAACTAATACATATGTAAAATAAAGAGCTAGGAAATGGTGTAAGATAATCGTAGAGCCACAGATTATGCATCAACTAATCAAAGAATATAAAGAAAGGGCACAAGAGGAATGGAGAGGAATAGAATGACAGAATGCTGGAATATAGAGGCCTCCTGATCCTGCAGGTTGCAAATGAATATAGCTACTATCCAACATTTGAATAAGCCAGCAAAAGCTGAATGCTGCCCAGCCATTTTGTTGTTCAGTCCAGGAGAAATAAAACAGTAAATACAGCAAAGGAATCCGGTGAGAATTTCAGTGATGAGGAACTGTTCACAGATTCTGCAAAGCAGTTGTCACAGCAGATAGGGTGAAGATCATCATACTGTCAATGAAGTGTGGATAATGGCTGCCAACAATTCAGAGTTGGTAGTGCCAGTGGATATGCAACAGAGGTCAAAAAATAGACTTCTGAATTTCAGGCTAAAGGAGACAAAATTCAAAAGTGACAGGAAGCCTGTTATGATGGCTAACGTTTCCTACTTTTTAATCAAGTAGGAGTGTCAGTGGTTGAAAGAGGATCAAAGTGCTCAAAGTAATCTTATTCTGTCTGAAATAAGTAGACGTACTGGAATAAGAGGTCACTCATCATATAGTAAGAATGAGTTCTGAGACAGAGAACAAGTAGCTGGAGAGGAATGGGACCAAATATTTCAAAATTGTTATCAAACAGCAGATGGTCTTGCGACATAATTGCAGAAAACAGTTTTGGATTTTTACGTTTCTCACTCTACAGAGAAAATATAAACTGACATGCATAAATACTGATTTTTGTAACAATGAATAAACTGGGAGTGGAGGCCTGCAGCATTCCTTTTCTTCAAAGGAGACAGATGTGTTCAAAAATTGATGTGTTTCACAATTCCAGACATATTAAGGCTATAAAGAGTCATTTAAACATTAGTCGGAGCTTCTGTGACAGTGACAAAATTATATCAACCTTGAAGATAAAATTTAATTCTAATAGTCAAGTCTCTTCACCTCCATTAAGACAAAGGGAAAAAAAAAAAAAGCATTTCCAAAATGAGAACAGGAATGATCAAGCCACAGGCAGTGTCCAGAGCTTTTGCAACAGTAAGTGATTTATAAGGGGAATTAAGGAATTATTAACAGGGAAGAGGGCAAAGGGAAAATTTAAAAATTAGAGGCTTAGCTGTAATTTAAAAAATAAGTCTCTGGTCTTAAAGGAACTAGAGATCGGAGAAAGTGTGTATTGTATTAATTATATCTTTAAATCAAATTAAATTAAATCTATATTTAAAAATATAAGCATTAAATACAAACAATTTTTGGTTCTTGCATCCAAAATAACTTCACTGTTTATATGGAAGGATGCTCAGCTCTTCTATGGGAGCAGTGAGCATTACACCTAGCAGACATTTTCTAGCTAGCCCTGATAGAGTCCCTCTCAGACTGCTGCTGTTATAATCCAGTCTCCCCAACTCTGACACTTAGGTTCACACAAGAATGTTAATAGTCAGGAGCAGATGGCTGCAATTTTGCTAATATGTCAATATCCATCCTGTAACTGTGTGTGTGCCTGTATCCACATTCACAAGATGGTGCATTCCCCTGGAGGTGTCATCATCCCTTTTCCTGCCTTATGCTGGGCTAATGGCTGTAGTCATCAATACTTGATCACTACAGTGGCTAAGCTTCACTTTATACCCAGTATTGGATGGACTTGACGGGTCATGATTTTCTCAAAAAAACATCTGTATTATCACTATTAATAATAAAACCATTTTATAGGGCTATTAGTTTACATGTCACTTCACAAATTTGTTTTCCTGACCAAGCAGAAGTATCCTGAAATGAAAATTAACAGGAAAAAAAACCAGTACATCTGGGCTAGGTACACATTCCTTACTAAGTGAGAAAGTTGAAAAGAAAACATTAGTTTAGATAGAATAGGAATGCTACAGGTTTATATTTGAGCTGGTTTATTTTCACCGTACTTACTAGTGGGCATCTAGCTGTGTAATAAAAGAAAGGAGGACCATAGTGTCTATTTCAGATTGTAGTAAAGGACAAAAGTAATGATGTAGTGTGTTTGAAATGGATTTTGAGGCAAGGGAGAAGGTTCCAGGGAGACCTTATTGTGGCATTTCAGTGCTTAAAAGGAGCCTATAAGAAGGATAGGGAAAGACTTTGTAGAAGGGCGTGTTACGGCAGGACAAATGGTAATGGTTTTAAAGTAGAAGAGGGGAGATTCAGGTTAGACATGAGGAAAAAATGTTTTACAAATGAGGGTGGTAAAATACTGTAATAGGTTGCCCAGAGAGGTGGTAGATGTCCCATCCCTGGAAACATTCAAGGCCAGGCTAGACAGGTCTCTGAGCAACCTGATCTAGTTGAAGATGACCCTGCTCATTGCAGGGGGTTGGACTAGATGACCTTTGAAGGGCCCTTCCAACCCAAACTATTCTGTGATTCTATGAATTAATATCATATTTGTGAGGTGTACCACATTTAGCAGCACTTATAAATGCATGTAGACATATTTTTAAATTCTAATTATATTTCTTTAATGCTCAAGTAGAATTAGCATTATTTAATAATTTAACAGAACTATTTTTAGTGCTGGGTTATCTAATCACATGTGTGCTTGGAAAATCCTCCAGAAACTCAGAAATATATCTACAAAGAAATACATCAATCTGACCTAATGCAAATGCTTCTCATTTGGTTTTATTGCTAAAGCCACAGATTCTACTTATATGGTGGTTCATAGTGTTCTGTTTAAATTTTATATTTTTAAACAAAATTTTTTAAAAAATAAATGGCTAGTAAGAATTTCAGTAGGTAATCTGAGCCAGGATGGCTTGATTATTTTTTGTGACGTCTTCTAACTTTACTTAGTGGCATTCCACTACAATCAAGAAAATATTTTTGTATTTTCTTTAGCAGTGCTTCACAAAAGTGGAAAGAGTTGACTATAAAAGTCCACAAAGACAACAGTGTTATTCATAATTTTTATTCTTAAGAACGTGATCTCTGACAAAGTATAAAAAAAATCCCTGTATGCTGTTTTGCTGACCATTGTGACAACAACCAGTTCTTGTCCTGTTGTAGCTCTGTGCTCATTTCTTTGTTTGTATGAATCCAGTGCTGCTGTTCTTTCCAATATCAAGAATGTAGGATTTCTAATGGCTTGAAGTACTAATCTTATTCTGTTTGCAGACAGACAATGAGATCCTGTCACAATGTCCTATGTAATAAATAGTACTAAAATAGTGTAATAAACAAGCAGTAAGTTACAATTCCTTCACAAAGAAGTAGTGATGAGAGGAGGTGGGAAGACAAGAGGATTCAATTCACTTGATTGTACAAAAAACATTTTAATGAGCTACCAAAACTTTTAAATTTTGGTGGAAATTTAACAAAGTTTTGCAGTGGCCAGAACAAGGTCTGCAGTCTTTGCAATACACCATTAGACACTGTGGACTTCAGTGAAGTACACCATTTGTATTGTTTGTCAGCATAAAGTTGGAATTCATTTTTTATACATTTTTACTGCTGTGTCAGCAACTTGTTGAAGAAAAATATGATTGTTTGAATGGGGATAGTCCCATTCTTCATTTCAGTGTCCTTTGAGTTTCTTCTCTGCTGAAATAGGCATGTAAATCTGACAGATTCTCTTTTATTATTGTATAAAAATCCAACTGATATTTAGACAACCATCTTTGTACATCCTAAATATATTTCATTTTAATGTGCAAGAAGAAAAACTTCTGTTAGGTTGTAAATTAATGCAATAGTTAGCCAGTACATCTTTCTCAGCCCAGTTATGATGCACTTGGCAGATACCAAGATATTTCACAACATAGTACATCTCATTTTGGCATAGACCTGGCAAGTTATCTAAAAGATGGTAGCGATTTACTTGTTGCATCCCTCTCCTCTATAGTGTATTCTCAAGAATCCTTGTGTGTACCTACTGAGAAAAAAAAAAAAGAATCTGGGGTGAATATAGGAGGGTTGAATATGAATGAAAAAATATCCCTCACAGCTTGGCTGGAAAATTGCATTCTACTTAAAGTTTAAACACCTAATCTTTCCTGAACCCTTCTTTTGTTTATTAGCTGGGAAATTGTACTTCAAATAGCTATTGGACTTGGGAGACAATCTTTTCTCCAACTCTTGAACATTACACATAATGGGACATTTGAAGAAACCCACAAAAACTAAGTATTGTTATTTTATGGATATTTATTTACTAATGTTAGAATATTCACAAATGAAAAAGACTGACTTAAGCTCTAATTATCTAAATATCCTGGATCCCTCACTTTATGGCTACTACAAACACATTCCTGCCTATCTATCCAACTTAATTTGAAGATATCTTTAATAAGAGGTTGTGAATGGAAATATGCTTAGATAACTTTATGTTCTTGTAACTCTCACATGTATGACAGTGGGGCATTTTTTGAGCATAATATTGAAACACCAGAATTTTCATTTTGTTCGGGTAGATATGTAGATATTATGGGAGGTACTATTCAGTCTTTGCTTTCCACCGTTTTTATACTTAGAGACAGCGACTGTTTATGATTCTACTATCACTTTAAATACCCCATGGAGAAGAGTGGATATGGCTGTCCAAGTGCCAGATGTTTAGACTACAGACCTGCAACGGGAGGAAGTTGTACTTTAAAGCACCACTTTTTGTATGTGCATGTATCCATGTAAACCTTTCTTGCAGTCATTGCATAACATACTTTCTGGCTTTCCAACCCCGTGAATTATGTAAGTTAAATTTAATTCTCTCCTAGGTTGGCTGTTTTTGTTTTCTGAATATTTGAGCCTATATTCTTGCCATATATCCCTGAAATAGTTATGCCTTGACTTGAAAACTTCTCAGTGCTTTAGCAGAAATTAAGCAGAGTGTGAAGAAGCCTTTGATTAAAGATGTTAATATGTTTTGGAACAAACTTACTTGATTTGTGCACATTATGCAAGAGAGGCATGTCTGTATTCAGCTCCAAAGCAACTAATATTACAGGTTTTTAGGAAAGATCATGCTTAAGCACAACCACAGGATTTCTTTTTTCAATTGCATAATGGTTCATTTGAATAATTAAATATGCTCCTTTTGGGAAGCACATGGAAACTCAACAGAAGGCCATATTCTTTTCTATATAACCATGCTTATATTTTCTGAATATGCCTAAGGGAATAATTTTGTAATTTATTTTAAATTTTCATGTACTTCTATGTACTTCTTACTTACTAAAGAGTCCCTGTATGTTATGTAGAGTTTAACATATCCCTGTTCTCTGGTTATGAAATGTGAAATTACCTGCTTGCATGAGCTCAGAATAACACTAGAACACTATGTGTCTGTGCATACCTGGGGGCATGCACACATATGTTCATGCTAATGAAGCCACATAGGAAAATTACTTGCTTCCAAGCTTCGACTTGCTTACTTTACTGAGGTATCCCCCAACCCATTTCAGTTTCCACATACAACAGGATGACAACATCTGTCCCAAGCCTCTGCAGGCTGCCCTTTCCAGAAGCAGATACTTATTTTTTCACTGTAAGATGAATTTTTAGTTGTTCTGAAAATATGTGCCTATTCAGATTGAAGTTGTGGATAGTGTTGACTGGAAAAGTATCCACGTCTGAAATCTCAGATATTACAAAAGACAAGTTATCTTCTTTCACATAACAATTAAGAGTTTTTTTGCACTCATGACAATTAATAGAACAATGATTTGCTTTTCTTCTTCCTGAAAAGTTATTGATCTACAACTCTCAGAGCTTTGGTAAATGCTGTAGTTATTGAAATATCAGGTATCTCGAGATGAAATATACATACTTTATTAAAAATATTCAAATAGATGGTTTATCCAGCCTGATCTTCAAATTACCCTTACAGAAAATTATATACTTGCTGATCATTCCAGTCCTTTCTGAAGTAAACAGTGTGATTTGAGAGGAGAACTAGATGAGCTTGAATTGTCTCAGACAATAGAATAAAATAAAGTTGGTTTCTAGAGCCTGAGTGAATGAAAAACATTTTCTTAATCACTGAGCTCTTGGACAGTGCAGAGTACAAAGTACATGCCTCTTGTAATCTGTGAAATCATTATTTTTCTTAAAATATTTGCTATATGAAACTGCAAAGATAATTCTGGCTCAGATAGGTAGGAATTTGAGCATTACAGAAAGTCAAGCACAGGAGCATGGGCTATCAACGTTGTTAAGATGCAAAAGAAATTTGAAAAAGTTCCCTCCGTTTGGAATTCTGTTTTTTCTTCATCTAGGTCCATCTGTCACTCATGGGTCTAAAACAAGATGGAAATGTCATACATTCTCTATAGGAAAGAACTTAAAATTTCCTCCATGCTAGTATTGTCTTGGAGTACATTAACAAACTAAGGTCACATCTTCTAGCTAGAGAAAATATTTTACTATTGCTATCCTGTAGTCTATTAATCAAGGTTTCTCAACAATTATAAATACCTGAATATACACATCCTATTTCAGCAGATTTAAAGCAATGTCATTGTTGTTTTGTTTTGGCTGTGCACTGCCCACCCCCCCCCCCACTTCCCTTTTTTTAATCATTATTTTTAATTGCTAATTTTTGTCAAGAGGCCAATATTAGAAATGACAAAACTGGTGATAAACATTGTTCCCTGGTAAACTAATGATAATATAAAATAGCATTATTGAAGATGGGAAGCTGTCACAGGGAGCTCTACTGGGGAAGTTAAACAAGGAAAAGAAACCGGAAGTGGTTGTATAAAGAGAAAGATGATTTTCTAACAGGTTTTATAGGAAACACTGACTTAACCAAGGTTATTGTAGCTATCCATTTTCATCACTATCAGTCCAGATGTCCCTTTCTTTATTCAGAGGTTCAAAAGCTAGTCCTGAGCCTCTCTTCCAGTCATATCAGCATCTAAATTACTTAAGTTTTTGAGCTGATGGAACATATCCTAAGGTGGCAGCAAAGCAGTGATGACTGCAGTCTACTGTTTTATATAGTTCCTTATGAAGTCTATTGCAATGCCATCATCTCCTTCACCAAAGAGTCTGAGTCCCTTATTGCCATTCTCTTCCCCGAGTAGGTTCTTCTAAGGAAAGCTGTGTGTCTGTAACCATCCCTTCTCAGTGGTGGCTCATTCTCTCTGTACCTAAGCAAAAGAAAAAAAAAAAAAAAAAGAGAGAGAACAAACTAGTCCTTTCTATTCAACTTTGATGATATATTTTTTATTATTATTGCAAAGAGAATGAAAAGGAAACCGTGCAGCACAAAAAGGGGAAACAAGACGGCATGGGATGCACTTGGCAAAGCATCGCTTGTCCACAGCAGCTGTGTATGTAATTGTACTAAAGATGTAATCAGCTCCATAGAAAAAGAACAGGCATTTTTCCTTGTTGCCAGCTGAAATTCACTTATGGGGAAAGTAGCTGAAAGATACCAACAATAGCAGTCATTTAGCACAGGGAGCAGATTTGTATGGAACAGAGTCTTGGCATATGAGTTATCTCACTGTCAGTTACCAGGAAAATTGTTTCCAGCTCATATTAGCATATTTGGCTTTACCTCAGTTTTGTTGGGGTTTTTTAATGTGTTTTTTGTTTTCTTTTCTTTTTTTTTTTTTCTTTATATTAGTTGTGTATAATTCTTGTGCTACCGGGCTCTTTGGAGTGCTTAAGATACAACATTTTTACCTGTAAAGAAACACACGTGTACACCAAACCCTGTCTGAATTTACATGGGTACCTGTATGCAAGACACACATAAACTGTTTCTCATGCACTGCCTATGGAGAAGATGTGAATATTTGGTGTCTTGGAGAAGCGAGCTTGATTCAGATGCAGAGGAAGGCATTGAAAGAGTTGTATGATATGATTATGAGGACTGTATCAATTATCTGTGAAAAAACATGAAGACTGAGGCTCCAGAAGGAAAACAGGGTCAGCCTCATGGCTCTCCCTAGGAAGGTCTTGGAATACACTTCCAGGCATGTAAGGATCCAAGGAAACTGAACTAGATGACCTCCACAGGTACCTTACAACAAACATTTCTGTAGTTTAATGATTCTATGAGTGCAAGAGATGATAGGTTCACCAGGACATATATGAATGCTTTTATACATATCTCTTTGGAAAGTGCCTCTTTATAGTATGAGAAATTGCAAATATGAGAAAGCAGTGGCATTCAGTCATTTGTCTTTAATCAACTTGTTTATTTGTGACATCACAAGTGAATTCAATGGGAATTCAGGTGTCTGAGAAGTCCCATTTTAGAACATTTTTTAAACCTATCTGCTGATTTGGATTTCCTTTAACTTCCTTTCTCTTTAGAGACAGGAACATAAACGGGTCAGAGAAAGAAATTCTTAAAGAAAGAAATTTGTTTATGTCAGTTTGGTATTAGGATATAATTTCATGGTGCCTTGAATACTGTGTAGTTCTGAAAGCCTTTTAGAACATAATTACAAAACTATGTTTGGGCAATTATTCTCTTTATTACATTATGACTGGAATAATAAGTCTACACAGCATATTTTCTACATTAAAAGCTGGTTTTCACTCTAGAATCATGACATTTGTGAGGCTGACTGGGACAGCTTAATGTAAATCTTCTTTTTCAGTAGTGAGCTTGGAAAATACTTGTTTCACTGTGTCCTAAAGAATAGCGTGATACGATTGAGTGTTTCATGCTCTTGTCAGGAATGTAAATGTTATGTTAATTCCAGCATGCCTACTCATCCCACTTGTTCTCTACCTCTTGTCGATCAGGTTTTTATGTTAGCATAAGAACTTAGCACTAATAAGTGGCCTAATCTATGCTTGGGAAAGCATAAGAACAAGAAGCTCCAGTGGCAACATACAGGAAGCCTCAGGGGCATAAAATATCTTCACCTTACTATCATAAAAAGTAATTGAAAAGAAAACGACTGAGTAGACATCTTTTTTTCTATTAACTAACTGAATTATGATTATGAAATCAGGCTCATATTTCCTCCTGGATAATTTAGTGAAGAGGAAAGATTCCTATAACCTGAAAAAATCTTGAACTGAATGCACTCTGTGCTGGCTTTGGAATAGCAGTGAGGCTCACTGTGCTCTGAAGACACACTTAGCCACTGCACAGACAGCCCCTCCGTTGTTCTTACCATAGGGAAGTATCTGCTTATCTACAGCAATAAAAATCTTCATTTTTTTGCACTCAGCAAATCTGAAGACAGATGTATGATTAAGTGCATTGAGTCCTGACCCTTACCTGAACATAAATGTTTTGGTAGTATATATTATGGCCACTTCTTCATTGTACAATTAGGATTAATTAAATGGGTCATTTATGTTCCTTAATAGGGGTCAATCACCTTCTTATGCAGGGGCAGATTGTGAACCTTTACTCATTTTGATGTACTCTGATGAGTACTTTCTAACATAAGTGACTTCTTTGAATAATTGCAGAGGTAAAGGTTTCATGGTCCAGAAGTTAATTGCCTTTAGTTTCACTTTTACCTAATGGAACTGTGAAATCCCAAATTTCACACAGAATCACAGAATGGTTGGGGTTGAAAAGGACCTCAGGAGATCATCCAGTACAACCCACCTATTACAGCAGGTACACCTAGAGTAGATTGCACATGAGTGTGTCCAGGTGGGTTTTGAATGTCTCCAGAGAAGGAGAAGACTGGAGTGACATCGGCCTTCTTCCAGTTTTCGCGGACCTCTCCTGTTCTCCAAGACATTTCAAAGATGATGGAGACTGGCTTAGCAATAACATCTGCCAACTCTCTCAGCACTCGTGGGTGCATTATATCAGGGCCCCTGAATTTGTGGGTGTCCAGTTTGTCTAAACGATCTCTAAACTGATCTTCCTTTTGCCAGACTTTCTCTCCTATCTCTAGAGTGTGGGATACCTGAGGGCTGGTCTTAGTTGGTCTTTACCACTTGCATAGAATTTTAAGGCTGGTTCTGAACCTACAAAGAAGTTTACAATGCTTTGTAAACATAAGACTATGATGTCTTATCTTTCCCATGAGTACAAGGTAATCCTCAATTTAAGCACATATAAATCCCAGTTAGAACAGATATGTAAACAGGGCTAGCTGTATTAAAACAGGTAATAGACAGGCTCGTATGGTTTAATTCACACCATCCCTACAGGGAGCTGTAATCAACATTGCAAAAGCATGCTGAATTGATAAACAGGCTAAATTTACACCTAGATTTTTAGGAACTGTCCAAAAGTAGATAGGACTCTGGATTTGGGTATAATTTTTGGAGACTATCTCTGAAAGTGGCCATAAATCAGTATTTAATTTAATGTCCTTGAATGTTATAAAAAAACATTCTGAACAGAGGCCTTGAAAATCAAGAGGGTGAACTCGTCTGGTACCGTCTCAAAATAAAGCAAGGGTAAGTGGACATTGCTTTTTCTATTCAAACTGCAATAAGCAGACAAAATGAAAAATCCGGACTGCAACAGATTCTGAGAAAGCCTGAGATTTTTAAGTGTTGATGCTCTAATGAGAGTAGTCGTAAGTATAAACAAGAGCATAGCATTAATATTTTTCTCTTAGCTTAGCACAGGAGGTTGTGAAATAAAGGATTTATTTGTTAGTATTTTCATTTTCATATCTCTTGCTCCTGTAGTGGTAAAGTTGAAATATTATTGTGAAGAACTGTGGTGTTGCTAAACTGGTAAGTCCACTGAGAAAAGTAGAGACTCATGCAGAACTTCACTCATGCATCCGGAAGGAAGATGATTATCTTCAGCAGAGCTTACCAGCTTGATTTCGGCACTATGCCAGTGTGATCATACTGCTCTCAGACCCTGCTTGGGAGCATGCATCATCTGCATCTTCTACAAGTTCTGGACCTTGGGTTAGTTTGCAAGAGGGCATTTTGACTGCTTGTGATAAATCATTGTTGTTGAGAAATACGTCAAATAAAAAAGATTTTCCACTGGAAGTTGTCTTTACAAACCATTGAAGTGCTTGCAGGGTGTAATACAAGAAAAGTATGTAGAGGAGAAAATATCCTTGAAATGTGTTTATCAGCATGCTCTATGAGTACACTAGATGCATAACATTCATACAAGTAATCTCAGAAATTAGAGTGCAATATTTGCCCTATTATTTGTCACTTTACAAACTGATGCTACTGGTACAATATTTACCTGATTTCCACAAACTTAATTTAGGCTCTTTGCACATAATTTACCGTAAGTAATTTCAGATGTTTATATTATAAACAACAACATTTGTGCTAGTTGTACTAGAGTCATTTTGGGATCAATTACGCAAGATATTAAAATGAAATAAAATGTAATTCAAATAGGCCTTCTTCTCTGTGTTATCAGAAAGAGGAATATTATCACCTAATTCAAATACAGACATCTATGTCACAGATTTCTGAAGTCAGGAAAAATTAGTATTAATTTTGTATATTTTAAAAAACAAGTTGACCGTGTTCTTAAGGCTGTATTGAGGTATCAACAGACATATAAAACAGTCTTCATCTAGGCAAAGCCATGGCAATTTATGATGGCAGAAGTTTTAGTTTATAATTATGGGAGAACTTCCTTCAAATGCCTCCTTTGGTTTGTGTACATACTTTTAATTTTGTTTAACTAAAACTTCTGTGCCTTACTTTTTTGATATATTCGTTTCTTTGGATCTATTTTATGAAATCACCGAAGTATTAGCCACTGTGCTCTGGTACCAAAATTACAACAACTTTCCTTCAGTTAAAAGCCATAATCAGTAACAAGTCTCAGTACAATAATTACTGTTATTTTAAAAGGGACTCTGAATCATTCAGAATTCCTGCAAATGAAATTTAATCAAAGACAAGTGAAGCACAATCCACAAGGTAGTAAATCCTAACATAATATTAAATCATTTGAGAAGGGATTCAAAGTACAAATACTAAAAAGAAATTTATATTACAATCATGGGTTAACAGCATACAGGTATCAAAGTTCATTAACATATAATAGCAGAACTTTGGAATGAAGAAAATTGTTCAACAGATTATATTTTAGTAACCCCCAAAAACCTCATCATGTCATGTCAGGCAACCAACGGTGATGCTGAGATGGGAACTTTCGTCCCTGCCTATGCAGCCAGTACACCGTTAATTCATGAGGGTTGCCATACCTGAGTGCTGAGGATCTACCATGGTGCAACAGCGGTGATTGGTGGCACAGGATGGAATGCTCCTGCTGGACTGAGGGAAGAGGGTGCCCTCAGGAACAGATCAGGACACCCATCTTGGGGTTTAGGGTTGGGCTTCATGGTGCCAGGGGCTCCTGAATCCCCAATAGCTCCATGAGGCCACAGGGACTGGTTGGGACTGTGTTTGAGCTCAGACCTGGTTGTCATGGTAGGGTAGTAAGGACAAGGCCTCGTGCAGTACCATGATGGCCAGGGCAGGGTTATGGGTAACTACTCTACCTTTCGTTTCAAAAATACAATAGCTTGTAACAAGTGTATTTGTAAAAAGAATGTCTTTGCCCATTTTAGCATGTGTAGCTGCCTGCATGCCAGGGCTACACTATGGATATTTAAAAAAACTGGTCATCGTGTTCGAATTTAATAAATAAAATTTTAATCTTATTTCCTATATAATATTAAGTAGGACTTAATACTTAGCCCAAATACTTTCAGACAGGAAGTTGAAATTCTGGCTGTGCATTCTGAGATTTTTGATAGACGAATTAATCTGTAATGATTGTGTCAGCTCTTCAATGATGAAAGTCTGAGTACAGAGTGGTTACTTGTTCCTTGTCCTCAGAAAGACAGATATTGACCATGCTTTTCTGCCATTAATTTTTTTCAGGATGGTATAATATATTTAACTGTATTACAACTGCACACATAGAGAATGATTAAACTACCAAAATATGATGTTGTCCTCTCAAATCAGTGTACATTTTAGATCCACTTATCCAGAAGCTGGAGACAAGTCTCCAGTGCTTGCTTTTCAAGATAATAGTTTCATTATAGATGGCAGACTATCCTTGCAACTGTTGTAGGTAAAAAGCCAATCTTTACTCACATTCCACTGCACCACATATGTGACATTATGTTTATTTTCATCTGAGCACTAAAGGAAATGGGGCAGTGGCACACTTCTGTGCCACACCACTTCCAGCAAGAGCACTTCCCTCCCCTGCATCCCTGACACCACAAGGAACTTTGTAGACCAATGGACCACTATGTTCACGTACACACCTCTTGGTAAACAGACAAGGCCTGTGACCAATGAAACACCTTGGTTGAGAGAGGTTTCTAGACTACTACCTCAATGACCACAAGCTCAAATTCAACTAGGATATAAACAGAGCCTGCTGGAGGTTTTGAGTTGTTCTTCAGAGCAGTTGGAGGCTCTTCTCCTTAGATCTGTGAGTCCACTTAAGGAAACTTCCTTGAGGACTGAGAAATTTGGCTTATTGGTCAGTTATTATATCTTCTGGGTTACCCTTGAGAGTCTTCAGTTTCATGGCTGAGTAGGTGGGCATTCTCCATCTTCATTCTAAAGTTTGGGGTTCCCCTGAATCTGAATCAACTGTATAGTATTTGAATTGCCAATTGGTATCAGAATCTGTGTCTTATAATGTTGTCAGAGTTCTGAATTATTTTGGATAAACAAAATTTCTAATTGGTTCTCCATTAAATAATTCTGGTTCTGTTTTGAGCTTATCACCCGTCTAAATTGATTTTTGGGGTGCTTCCACAACACTGCTGTTTAGTCACTATTTATAAAGGTTGATGTTCTAGAAGTGACCACTGCCGTTATTCTTGAGAAATTACTCATCACTTAAACTGTGAAGCTGTGGCACAGATCTCAGACCAGAGCTATTTCACCTTACTCTACATGTGTTCTTAACATTTCACTTTGTACTTGGACAAGAGCTACCTTTGCCATTTAGTTTTGAGCTCTACTCTCAGACCTAGGTTAGATGTTTTTTTTGTGTAGTAGGACTGTACCTAAAATTTTATTTATAAATGTATATTATGCATCCTGACTCATAAATACGCAACATAGTCCAGTAGTTACAAGCATTTGCCCTCCATTTTTCCTCTTTTCCTCCAAAAGAAATGTGTCCTGCTCCCTGTTAATGAATGAAATTGGGGGACTAACTGTATTGCAAGAAAAAATATATTTACAGAATGCTGAATGTATTGCTGTCATGCCACCATAAAGTTTATTTCTCACATCTATTGATTTGTTTTATGAGAGAAGGGTCAATTTTAAAGACTCCCTGAAGGAATGTAAATAAATATTTCTGGAGAAGTGTTAGTTAATCTTTGTGAAATTGCAACATTATCTTCTCTCTTTACAGTTACTAGGATGATAGAAATATTTCAATCTGTTGTCATTCTTAAATAAATAAGTGACCTTGGAGGACTGACTATGTGAAAATGCTGCTATGAATACTGAAAGACACTATCATGAAATACATATGTTCAATCAACCAAGTAACTTAAAATAATAGTAATAAAAAATAACAGTAATTTTGCATTCGTTTGTCACTAAGTTTTCTGGTCCTCCTCTTTGTTTCTCTGGTTTATCCAAAATTCCTTAGGCAAAGAGAAATGTGATATCACTTATTTTCTCAAGAGAAACATAAAGTTTGACATTATTTATCTTCTTAAGAACTTACACTATTATGCTCCAGTGTTATACAGATGCAGTGTGTTAATGTAGTACAGATAATAAGATAATATTTTATGATGTGGACACTATTACATGCTTGTTCATAATATTCCCAGAAGAAGGAAAATTTTAGCCACTTCTCTTTTCCAAAGATTTTGTGTCTGGGTAGAAATTATCGTGTGGTCCATACTCCAATATATCAAGAAGAGTGATTGTACGGCAAATGCATGGAAGTCTTGTGATGCTTGATATCAATATGCTTTTCTGCAAAATTACCTGCAGAGTGCCCTGGAGGAGTTATATGTCTAAAAGGAGAATTCATGAAAGATTACAACCTGAACAGAAATCCATAAATGTTGGTCAATAGGAAGTGAAAGGAGGAATTTACTGGGGATGCTATATTCCAGTAGGTGGGATGGTATTAAATTCATGTTTTCCTATATACTTCTGGGACTAAGCTACTTAATGTTACAGTTAGAGATTAGAAAATTCAAACTCTTGCAGAGATATGTGGTGGGATATGAATATCTTGACAGCAGCCTACAGCTGTGCCATCAAAATATGCATCCAGAGAGGCAGGAGTCCTCTTCAAGTTTTGTTCCATGAATAATATCTACATGATCTAACAGTGAGTTGTAGATTAAAACTACAGGAGATCTTGGCTTACCAAACTGTTTTCCTAACAGCTTTCTAATATGCAGGAAAACACCAAAGCTGTTCAGTTTGCTATTGAAAAATACAAGACAGTTTCATATGAAATGTATACATATTTCCTATTTATGGATGCAGACTGTGAAGAAAACACAGAATTAATGGTTTGTAAGAAAAGATACAAAAGTTTGAATGGCACATGAAATCACCAAAGACAAAAGAATCCTAATGAGGTTATACAGATTCTTGCAAGGAACCTTTATTCTGAAGGGAAAGTCCTATAAGAGAGACAAAAATAACCACTACATTAAATAATACAGAGATAGAAAACTATGCAAGGTAGCAGAATTCTGTAGCGAAGAAGTAGGAAAAAGAAGAGTAAAGAAAGAAATATATAGTAATTTAACCTTGATATACACAAAAACCATTTTGTTCAGGAAGAAAAATGGTGAAATAAATTTAAAAAAATGAAGTAACAATGAAAATCTGATCACAAGCTGAACTTTTAAAGGGAGGAAGGAAAGAGAAATACGTAATTATGGTGACTTCATCACAGTTGGATGTCTAGTTCTTACATTACAGAAATAGAATAATATACTGCCCTCTGCATTTTAGCAAAATGATGTCACAGTAATACTGCTAGATAGCCAAAAGAAAATAGTGTGAATGAATGACCCAAACGAAAGTACCTTTTCAGGAACTAAAAAAACCAAAACAATACAAGTGACCTTCACAGAGGTGCATGTGATGCATACGAAGAGCAAAGAAGGTTAGTGCTATAAGAGCTTTTTTTGGTACTCATATTAATGTTGTAGAGGGAGGAATTTTGTCGTCTTCAAAGAACACAGCAAACATTTCTCAGACGATAGCCTAGCATCTTTGCTTTTAACAGCCTCCTTGTAAAAAAGAAATTGTACATATTGTTATAGGACTTAAAAGACAGTAGCATCAGCATAGGGGCTTAAAGCTGCTGACAGAAAGAGGTTAAACCATGTGATGTGAATTAAAAGAACCCCTGGAAGACATATCAAATGCACAATGTAAATGAGAATGTAGAAAATTTGGTAAGCAAGTGTTCGATTTAGAGATGCAATACACTGAAGCATTTGTACAAAAAAAAGTAGAACTATAATAAAGAAAAACTAAATATGGTATTAAGAAATATTATTATTCTAATTTTGGAAAAATAGCCATAATCCAGTAACCAAGCTCCAATATGTGGATTTTTTATGACAGCAAAATCCATGTAGAAAGCAGAAACATAAGAAAAGGCAGAAAATTAGATTTACGTGCCAGAAATGAAAATATCAGTGAGTCCCAGAACAAAAATGGAGAGTGCTGGAGAAGTTCCAAAGGTGAGGATAAGAATTCTTTCTCCTTTATCATTTATGGTTGGGTATTTTCTAGGGGCCATCAGGAACAAGGGGCAAACTAATGAAGAACTGATTAACAATAGTCAATATAATAAAACAGGAACTGAGACCAAGTGATAGAGAATGTGTTTACTAAAGATGAAATGCTCCATTTCTTATACATAAATTGGGTAAACATTTTCACTGTAAAAAGATGTTTGGAACTCTTGGTAAGAATGTAATGCCCTCAGATGGACAGTAGAGGTTGACACAGAGGAAAGACCTGGTTACCAGTATAGGTGAATGAACACGCAATTTTACTCTTCTCCATCCAACCTTAACAGAAGCTAACGACCTTCTTTAAAATTAGCCAAATATCTTGCAGAAGGTTAATTTTGAAATGTCATTTAATTCTCCCTTTGAAAGAATATCCTCTGTTTAATATTCTGGACATTTAATGTGTTCTTAATAATATTTATTAGACTTTATAATATTTCTATGTTCAGGTTCATTTTGCCAGTCTAGGATAACTCAATGGCACTGACTTTTACACCAGTCTTAGAAATCCAACAGTCTTAGAAATCCCACAAATTACCATCCAGGAGAAGCAAAAGAGGAGAAAGGAAAATATTCTTTGCAGTTGTCTGTTGTCTAAATTCTCAGAGAATTAATGATGACAGATGCCTCTGAAACACTGCTGAGTAGCAGCAGTAGTTGCTTCTTTGCCATATTTTGGCTGCAGTCCTCTGGATCAGGAAATATCATCTGAGTTTGCAAATTCTACTTTATGCCTTCACAGAAAAAACATGGCATAAGCCAGGAAATAAAATGTAATACTGTAGGGAGTATAAGATCTAAGGATGAGAATCCATTTACCTCCACAAGAGTATTAATATTCTGGAACATAGTAAGAGATCTATGTACTTAGAATAAATCCTGATCTAAGGAAAAGCAAAAGCATACTTTAAGGTAAAGCCTTTTTGTCTTTAAGATATAGTTCTTTTAATCTGTTCTCATTTTGTTCGATGGCACCAGGATTTTCAAACATGAAGTCAAGAGGTGATGGGTGATGTCTGTCACATTGTCAAGCCTCAAATGTCAAAATATGAGCATAACTTTTATTGAAAATGGTAGTCAATTTTTTTAAAGTACTTAAACATTTTTCTCAGTTGTTGTGGTGATGGAAATAGTATGAACCTTTGTTTAGATAAGGTGATGATAGTTTTTGAACTACATATATATTATATAACTTTAAAATTTATATTCCCTTATTGGGTAATAAGTCATATTCAGGATAGGTCAGTCATATGTTACGTTTATGTTTATGATTCTGTGTATGTGCATGACAAACACCCTGTGAAATGGAAGACAATCCTGCTCTGGACTGAGTTTTTCATTACAGATAGGTTACTTTTTTTTTTTTTTTTTTTTTTTTAATTTCTTTCAGTGATTCAAAGTAATACTGGATTTGTTCATGCCAGGTGCTCATGACAGAAGTAAGCAGTGAATTCAGATCCACTTGGGGATATTTCTAAAAGAACTGAACTGTGGTTTTTACCTTCAACCATGCTGTGATTTCTATTTCAGGAAAATTAAAATTCCCCTACCTACTTCTGCATGTGCTCACCAGTATTCAGTCACAGAATAATTTTAATGGAAAGAAAAAGGAAAAAGAAACCAATTAGTACATAAGCCCCTAATCTCAAGTATATTTGCAGTGTTGTGGTGCAATTGGATGCTAGTAGAATAGAGCGTGGCTGATTTTGGCTAACAGGAAAGTACTTTCCGAAAACAGATAGCATGCAATTTTCCTTCCGTAACTCTGACAATGAAAATCACTCCAAATTTTCTGTGCTCTTGATATGCAAAGACTTGGGACCAACTTTAAGAAAAGACTGGCAATCATGTTTAGGTGTTTGGTTGTTCAGACAGGTGGAAAATGCCCAAATACTATTTCTAAATTTCCCAGTTGAAGTGCCATGTATTCCAGTGCATCATGTCAAGTCATTTTTTATCACATTGTCTAACACAATGTGACTGATGCTATACCTCAGAAACAGAAGTAACTGACAGTGCCTAATCTAATTCATGAAAATATGACCTTCAGAAGATGTACTTTGAGATATATGCCATGCAATATTTTCATATACCCTTTCCTTTAATTTCTGTTGACCTGAGTGCAGACTTTTCTCAGGGGCCTGTCCCTCATGACACTGTATTTGGTATCACTCCTTTTCAGAAAGCTATGTTTATTTCCACAGCATTTGAACCAGGATTTCAATGTTTTTCCATCCTACAATCACCTGAACAGCTTCTTTGTGAACATTTCAGAAGTTTGGAAGTGTACATCATCATTTTATCTTTGGAATTAAAAGAATTTAGATGTGATAAACTATGCTTATATAACCAACAAAATACCAATATGTACTACGCACACATTTTTCTTTCATGCATATTTACAAGGTGTTATATCTTAAAGGACCTTGATAAGTGTAGTAAATCAGTTTATAACCTATAAAAGCTTTCTAATTATTTGGCTTCAAAGGGAAATTAAATGAAAAGAGTCTTGGATAATATAGTTGATTCAACTGTATTATTCTTATCTATTATCTTCCCAATATTTTGTATTATCAAAAAATACTTTAAACTAGGTGCTGACACTTTACATGAAGTTATCAATAGGTTATTCATAAAATGGGTTAGAAAGCACACAAATACTCCATTCATCCTGTGTCCTTAAGTTTAGCCTTTGATATGTGATCAGTGCAACTGACTAGTTGCAAGTTTTTATAATTATGAATAATTAAATTCAAAATTACAGGAAAGGTTTCCACTAAGTTATGACAAAAAAAAAATTAATATATTGAACATCAGATAGTGTCAAGAAACATAGCGTGGTAGCATGTTATTTTTATGGTTGCACCAAAATACTACATTTGAGCACAAGAAAGAAATTTATGATGACTTTGTTGATCTTCCTATGAGAGAATTATTTTCCTGCACTGCTATAATCTGATATTGTTCATTAGTTAGAACTAAGCCTTACAAAACATCACCCTGAGGGTCAGAAATAATTCTGTTATGAATTTAAACCAAGTGTTTGAAGGAAGGAAAAGAGGTTTGCAAACACACAGATTTGTCTCCTGCAAATCTCATGGGAATTCTCAACTGCTGACTCCTTATCTTAACATGTAACATAATAAGCAATTACTGTCAAAGTTAGCAGACCCATCAGGCTCCTATTGCATTAACCTTATGCACTGGTTCAAGCGAAATACAATCAATCTGCTGCTAAATTAATTACTAATTTTAAAGTTATCATATAATAATATGATCCCAAAATTGGCATAAATCATGTGGTTAAGTGTCAAATTAGATATAAAGAAAGGCAAAGGAGTGGCAAGTCCTATTCAAAGGATTTCATTATATTCATTTGCTTGAGCACTGCGAGGTCATAATTTTAACCTTGTATGGGTCCAAACCATATGAAAATTATTCATGTCACTGAAGGCCAGCAATAATTCTTTTAATTCCATGGCATATTAATGACCAACAACAAATGAGCCCCCTAAGTATCCCATTTATTGTCTTAAATATGAAAATGTTTTAGAGATTAGAGAGGAAATTGTTTGAATTAATTAACTGAACTGACGCTCAAGGGAACCAGTACAAGATTTTCAGACAAAGGCTGAGAATTTACCACAATGACATTTCTTTCATGGTTAGAAGATATAGTACCAGAGGGACTTTGAGGCACTCTTAACATTTTAGCTGATGTCTGTTGAGGGATTAAGATTCCTCTGAAAGCATTTATTTCATTCATCGGAGACTCCTCTCAATTATGGTGTGAAAGGCATCACATTAAAATAGCCATGAGGCCCACAAATTTCACCATTTAAATGGGATCAGATAACTGACACAATGAAAATTCAGAATGTAAATGAAGATTATTAAAGTAATGGGATCATTTATTAAAAAATGCTTTTTTTCAAGAAAGGTAATGTGCAAAAGATAAAAAACAGTATTGTGTTGAACAAGGCTAACAATCAAACTGTTGAACAGGGCTAACTCAATCACTTTTTTCCTTCTTTTTTATGATATCTGGTTCATAAATGCAACTTGCAGCCTTATACTTTATAGTGGCCTAAGCGCTGAGTACGACCACAGTGAATGTTTTGAATTAGTCTGAAGTTCTAGCTCATGTTGTCGCTACTTTTGAACAAGATAAGCTTTCAGATGGTACCCTGTTTCTTTGCTGGTTTCAAAGTTGTAATGATGTATTTTTTTGTAAATAATTATGCAACTGTTTATTTAATCAACAAAAAGAAAGGATAAAAGTTAAAGGTTACACTGAAGGTCAGTGAAAACTATCCTGTCCTGATGATTTACATCTGATGTTCAAATCTTAAGATTTTCAGTTAAAAAATCTTTTCTTCTCAGTGTGAGAGTCCAGCTCTCAGAAAACTGCCTTCCAAAAAATGTATTTGGAAAGATCCATACCTGAAAATGTGCAGCTATTAAAGGTTTGTATGGTTTTGCTTTGCTTTGGTTTTCTTTCTTTTCTTTTTTTTTTTTTTTTTAATTATTGACTTGGTATAAACTTAAAAATACAAACAAGTGTTAGCTTCAGCTTTTTCTAAGTTATATGTTCCTGACACTCAAACTTATCAGTACAAAATTTTTCAAACCTTAGCAATGAACTGAGAGACCTAAGGCACTTTTATACTTTTTTAGCATATCCTGAGAGTGATCATAATTTCTAAAGGATGTGTGGAAAGGAATACGTGGAGGCTACATGGCAGAATATACTGGTCTTCATCCAGCTGAGGGTTGGTGTTAATAATAACAGAAGCTCTAGACCACAAGATAATCATCAGAAGGGAGAGGATGAAGGTGCCTCTTCAGGCCTGAAACTATGCTTAATGAGGTCCGTCTTGCTCAGCATGAGGTAGGAAGAAAAGCATAGCTTCTTAACTATGAAAACATATTTCTTTTAGATAACTATAAAATATACATAAGGTAAAATATACAATATTCAGGAGAAGCATCCTTGTTCCTCTCTCCCTCCTTTTACAGCTCTGTTCAATGAAGGTGGCCACCTGGCTTATATTGCACCTTTCCTACTAGTATGGTAAAAGCCAGTACTCTGAATTAGATTCCTGGACTTTACATATAGTTAACAGGAACAACTGTGTATTAAAATGGTCTTTCATACTTGCCACTCTGGGGATTTAGGCTTATCTAAAATGAACAGCACAAATGTATGCGAGGAATCGAGAATCTCACAAAGACATAGAAATCTAATTAAAGGGTTCTGTGGGTTGCACCTGCATCCTTGAGGAACCAGAGCTTAGAAATGCACTCCTTTATTTTCCTGGAAGAGCCAAGCACAATGCCCTCTTCGGCTTGAAAAGGGTCTTCAACCATCACATCCTGGGCAGAATGGTTCATTGCAAGCATGTCAAACTCATTTTCACCAGGGGCCACATCAGCCTTGTGGTTGTCTTCAAAGGGATGAATGTAATTTTAGGACTGTATAAATGTAACTACTCTTACACAGTCCTTTGAAGGCAACCATAAGGCTGATGTGGCCCTTGGTGAAAAAGTTTGACAACCCTGGTTTATTGGATTGCAGGGGACCTTTCTTAAAACTTCAACAATAAGTTAGAGGAAGTCTGAGATGGTTTTTTGTTTATTTTTGGGAATCATCATCCACCAATTGTCCCACACAACAGATTTCTTTGACAAGTAAGCCTGCTTCTTTCTAGGTTTTATTTATGGAGAGAATAGTCTAGCTTTTTTTGTTTGGAAGCATATTTTTGATAAAAGGAAAAATATTTTATAGATCCTCCTCATTATTCATTGCTTATGAATCTTTGGCTGCACTTCTTAACATATCTTATTAATTTTGATGATGCTTACTTCAGGTTTTTAACTGGTGGTTTTCTTCCATGGTGAAAGTAACTCCTTATTCCTCTTCCATGAAAGGCAAAACTTGCATGGTCTACCCAGATGCATCTACTTAAGTGTACCTGGATTTAGGCTAGTCTCAGATATCCAACTTAAACCTAAAAACTTGAACATGGAAGTCTAAAAGTGAGAATTTTGCACTTTAAAAAAGTCTTCACTGTCATTCTGACTTCTATAGGTTCAAGTCCTTTCTAATTATCTGTTTATTTGATGAAGATGTTAACTACTGTAAGTACTTAGAATGGCAGTAAAGCTCCTTCTTAGCCATTATACTCCTGCCCATGTTGCTAGAGCTGGTGTCTGGGTCACACCCTGTGCTGCATATTGCAACGTAGTACAGCACTGTATGAGAGAAATATGTTTAAATAAGTACCCTAAAATAACTAAAAGGCAAGCCATTCTATTCAGCTAAAACAACAGTGCACTGGGAAGTGCTGACAGACTTGACTTGGCTGCTGTAACCAGGCAGAAACAGAAAATAATGCTTGTCCATCATTCCTATACCACCTACCTGAGGTCAGTACACAACTGCATTTACCACTTGGGTGCATATTTGCTTACTAGATAAAATAGGGTGAAAATCTAAACTCTAAATTTCTGGTCCAGCATGGCCTGAGTGATAGGTTTAGCTAACTTTTATAATGTTATGGTATGCTGCAAGACTAGAAAATTTTGTGGGAACTTGATGGCTCTGTTGTTAGTGATTCAGTTCTAATATTTTTAACTTTTATGTTTATCAACATTTAAAATGTCTTAATAAAATAAAAACAGTCTTGAAAAAAACATGGAAATGCCTTTTTATCTGTCCATCCATTCAATTTTTGATAGATTAATGGAATGGTTTGGGTTTGAAGGGTTAGAAGAGACCTTTAAAGGTGAACTTATCCACCCCCTTCTGACAATGGCAGGGATATCTTTACTAGATCAGGTTGCTCTAAGCCCTGTCCAAGCTGACTTCCAAAGATGGGGTATCCACAGTCTCTCTGGGCAACCTGTTTCAGCATCCCACCACCCTCATCTTAAAGGTTTTCTTCCGCATATCCAATCTCAATCTACTCTCAGTTTCAAACCATTGCCTCTTGTCACTACAGGCCTTGGTAAAAAGTCTGTGTCTGTCTTTCTCATAAACCCCCTTTACATATTGAAAAGTTGCAATAAGGTGTCCCTGGAGATTCCTCTTCTCAAGACTGGACAACCTCAGATCTCTCAGCCTTTCTTCATAGGAGAGGTGTTCCCTTTGACTACCTTCGTGGCCCACCTCTGAACCCGTGCTAACAGGTCCACGTCTTTCTTGTACTGGGGACAACAGAACTGGATGCAGAACTCCAGATGAGGTCTCACGAGAATGGAGTAGAGGAAGAGAATCACTTCCCTCAACCTACTGCCCACACAGCTTGGGAAATGATTTGCTTTCTGGGCTTCAAGCACGCATTGTCGGCTCACATCCTTTTTTTCATCTATCAATGTCCAGAAGTCCTTTGTGGGGCTGTTATCAATCAGTTTGTCTGCCAGTTTGTATTGATGTTGGGGTTGCCCTGACCCAGCTGCAGGACCTTGCACTTGGCCTTGTTGAACTTCATGAGGTTCACCAATGCCCCTCTGGATGGCACCTCTTCCCTTTAGTGAAAAAGAGAAAAAAGTGACACAAAACATCTCAGCAGAAAGGGAGTTATAATTGTGATAAATACTCCATGTATCTGTCCAAAAAACGGTGTGTGGGTAAGTCTTGGGGGGCAAAGATATAGATAAGCCTTTTAGGGAGAAAATATTCTAATATTCTAATATTTAGGAAGAAAATTGTCTAATATAAGCAATATTTAGTTTCTTAATTTTATGTAATTTCT
Organism: Columba livia; assembly: GCF_036013475.1. NCBI lineage: Eukaryota > Metazoa > Chordata > Aves > Columbiformes > Columbidae > Columba > Columba livia. The sequence goes on from NC_088602.1 coordinate 177,416,418, forward strand.
TAAATACTAGCTGAAATTTATACCCCCGTTAAAGACACAAAAACTTTATGTTTACAAGGAAGAACAAATTTGGATATAATTTCCTTTTTTGACTGTTGTAAAGTATTATCCAAGGATGATACATTGGAATGTACTAAAGAATTGTTTCTACGTAACTGGCACGGTGGTGTGCGCCTGTTGTCACAGCTGTGTCAGGAGGCAGAGTCTGTTGGATCGCTTGAGTTCAGGGTTTGAGTCCCAGAGAGTTTCTGCTCTGAGGCTGCCGGTGTTGTGTTTGGTGTTGTAAATTCCGGAGGGGTGGGGCTGGGGGCACCAGTGTCGTAAGTGGATAATTTATCCACAGTTTAATTTTTTAGAAAGAAAAAAAAAAAGGCAAATTATCATGGTATTCCCTGTCACCTTTGGTATTTCCCTTTTGCTGGAAGTTTGCAAACTCTTATAGATCTTGTTCTGAACTGAACATTTTTGCCCTCATTACACACCCCCAAGGACTCTGGATATTTTTTTAATAATGGAAAATAAGCCTTTCAATCAGCTTCTCTCATATTTACGTTACTGGTATAAAAAATACTATAATATTCATTCTGTGAATATAGCTTTCAGAGGCACAGGTTGAGCTATGTTTCTTAACAGCCTGAGGTATCAGATACAAATGACAAGAGATACTTCACAGTTCCATTTAAGCCAGCTACAGACATATGCAATTCATCTGCATATGTAGCACTGAGCTACACACAAGCAGAGTTTGTTCTTAAATTACTCTTGAGCGAATGTACTCTTCCAAAAGTAGTGGGAAAACAGCACTAATCTGGGACATGAATAGCAGAGGCAACCACCATCCAAGCTTGTGACAGGTCTATGTGAATTTACAGCCTTTGATTGTAGCTTGCTATCTTTTCTTTATCATTTGTGGAGCAGAGATCAACAAATATCCTGAACTGTGTCCTGGGTCTGTGATGTGAATGAACAGAATTTGTGTCAACTGTGCCACAGTATTGGCTGGCTCACATTGTCTTTAATCTGATGTCTTCAAAGGAATAGGGCTTCAACACTCACATAGTCATACATGTAGTGACATGGTACTTTTAAAAATGGAGTTTGCTGCAATAGTTCAGAAGAAACAACAAACAACAACAACAAAAATCAAAATTTGAAGTCTGTACAAGACGTGCTCTTTCGTACTTACATTTTTCTTTTACTCTCATCAGCACCCCTTCCTGTATCACAGTATCACAGTACGTTTGGGATTGGAAGGGACCTCAAAAGATCATCTAGTCCAATCCCCCTGCCAGAGCAGGAACACCTAGGTGAGGTCACACAGGAACATGTCCAGGCGGGTTTTGAATGTCTCCAGAGAAGGAGACTCCACAACCTCCCTGGGCAGCCTGTTCCAGTGCTCTGTCACCCTCACTGAGAAGAAGTTTTTTCTCAAATTTAAGTGGAACCTCTTGTGTTCCAGCTTGATCCCATTACCCCTTGTCTATCATTGTTTGCCACCGAGAAGAGCCTGGCTCCATCCTCATGGCACTCACCCTTTATATATTTATAAGCATTAATAAGGTCACCCCTCAGTGTCCTCCAAACTAAAGAGACCTATCTCCCTCAGCCTTTCTTCATAAGGGAGGTGCTCCACTCCCTTAATCATCTTCGTTGCCCTATGCTGGACCCTCTCCAGCAGTTCCCTGTCCTTCTGGAACTGAGGGGCCCAGAACTGGACACAATATTCCAGATGGGGTCTCACAAGGGCGGAGTAGAGGGGAAGGAGGACCTCTCTCGATCTACTTACCACCCCCCTTCTAATACACCCCAGGATGCCATTGGCCTTCCTGGCCACAAGGGCACAGCGCTGGCTCATGGTCATCCTGCTGACCACCAGGATCCCCAGGTCCCTTTCTCCTACACTGTTCTCTAATAGGTCATTCCCCAACCTATACAGGAACCTGGGGTTGTTCCTGCCCAGATGCAGGACTCTACACTTTCCCTTGTTAAATTTCATCAGGTTATTCCCCGCCCAACTCTCCAGCCTGTCCAGGTCCCGCTGGATGGCAGCACAGCCTTCTGGCGTGTCAGTCACTCCTCCCAGCTTAGTGTCATCAGCAAACTTGCTGATAGAACACTCAATTCCCTCGTCCAAATCGTTAATGAATATATTGAATAATATTGGCCCCAGTACTGACCCCTGAGGCACTCCACTAGATACAGGCCTCCAACTAGACTCTGCACCATTGACTACCACTCTCTGGCTTCTCTCCTTAAGCCAGTTTGCAACCCACCTCACTACTCTATTGTCTACACCACACCTCCTCAACTTAGCTGTGAGGATGCTGTGGGAGACTGTGTCAAAGGCTTTACTGAAGTCGAGGTAGACCGCATTCACCGCTCTGCCATCATCCATCCACCTTGTTATGTTCTCATAAAAGGCTATGAGGTTGGTCAAGCATGACTTACTCTTGGTAAAGCCATGCTGACTGCCCCTAATAATTCTCTTATCCTTGATATGCCTTGAGATGGCACCAAGGATAAGCTGTTCCATTACTTTCCCAGGGACAGAGGTGAGGCTGACCTGTCTATAATTAGCCGGGTCCTCCTTCTTGCCCTTTTTGAAGACTGGAGTGACATTTGCTTTCCTCCAGTCCTCAGGCACCTCTCCCGTTTCCCAAGACTTGGCAAAGATGATGGAGGGCAGTCTAGCAACGACTTCAGCCAGCTCCCTCAGCACCTGCGGTTGCACCCCATCTGGACCCATGGATTTATGGATGTCCAGACTATTTAATTGCTCCCTAACCCGGTCCTCATCGACTAAAGCAAACTCCTCCATTGACCTGGCTTCCAGATATTTCCTTCCTCTCTCAGTTTGACTGATCTCCCTTTTAACAGGGACATTCTCACTTGTTAAGAAAGCACTGGCCAACATGGCCAGCAGTATCTCACTACGATTTGCTGGCATTAGCTCCTGAAACTGGAGCAAGCTTTTTTTATACCACTCTCATGCCAGCAGGAAATCCATTCTCTTCTGAATTTAAAGAAAAACCAGCTAAAACCCAGATACAAACTTTACAATAAATTTAGCTGCTCTGTGCTAACAGGTTTGATTGGCTGAGAAAGCATGTGGGATGCATGGGAGAAACAGCAACAATGTACAGTTTCTACTGAAAAGAGCCCAATGCATCGCTTTTGGAGTTTTCATGACTAAGTTTCTGATGACTAGTATATCCCAGGGAGCTATCTAGTTTAAATCTATTTTACACTGAAATAAATGAATAATACTAAGGAACAGATACATTAAAAAAACCCACCGTGTTGCTGTAAATAGCATAAATTCTCCAATGTGAGGTAGAAACATACAATAGCATCCCAAATCTTAGTCATGCCATATGTTGTCTTCTTTATAGAAGAGGCATTCTGTCAGACATCTGCTCCTATTGTCCTCCAGATTTTAAGTTTTTTTCTGTCTGTTCTTTCTGTCTGTTCTTTCTCAGTATTTCCGATGGGCCAGAAAACTGAAATATAAATTATTCAAATAGTAGTCTATAAAATTTAGAAGTGCTTGTATAGTCAAAGCCATTGTCTGTGAATAGGTATGAATATGAGAGCTGTATCCACTCACATAGTAAATGGTGAGGCATACTGCCGATCATGCATGCACAGTTCTTTGCCATGATGAGCTGAAATAAGGAATATGTTTTGATGAGGTGATTCAATCTATTTGTAAGATACAATTTTATTAAATCAAAACACTTTGTCATAAGAGAGGGGAAGGGAGAATTCAGAATTAAACAGAAGAGGCTATAATCTGTAACAATTAACCTTTTCATAGTGAACAGTAGAGACAACTGGTAAAGCAGTTAAAGAAATAATTAATAGAGAATCATCAGTATGCTGATTAATGTATAAGAATGAACATTAAATATTTATATATGTTCTGTATTTGTGTACATTAACAATTTAATTAATCTCTTACATCAGTCTTTAAGAAAAATTGCTGACACACATCCATAGCAGTGAGAGATGAATATTATTAGAGACTGAGTACATAATCCTCTAGCAAAATACTAAGTAAGGAGCTCTTTCTGACCCATGAACTTAATATTGTCATCAAGGCTGATTTGTCTCATTTTTCAGTCCCATGGTCTTTGCAGCTTTGTATATACTATAAAATTCTTTAAGTTCCCTGCGATTACTACTCAGGTATTACCTCTGAGGTCTAGTATTAATTTGATTTCAAAATAACTTTTCCCCAACTGGGCAAAAAAAATATTCATACAAGATTCTGGTCTGATAAATAAATTATTAGAATAATTGAATAGAATAATAGAATAATTTGGGGAAATTTGCTTGCAACAGATCTTTCAGATTTTTTTTTGGTTTTATGTATTTTTTAATCTAATTTCATTTTTTTCACTAAGATTTTTACTTTTTTTTTTTAAGAACAAAAGTATTGTTCTTTTCACTTCAGCCACAGTGAGTATTTTCAAAGTTATTAATACTACACTGAAAGAAAAGTAGAATAAACATTTAACGTACTACAGAAGGAAATACACTCAGATTTTTTAAGAGAGGTGAAGAATCATCTTTAAGTACAGTGAGTATGATAATTTTCCTACTCAGGGTCCTTAAAGAGTTAAATACTGTTCTCTTATTACACCAGCATGAATCTGGAATGTCTCAGCTAAATACAGCAGAGTTTGCTTTTGTACACACTAGGCAGGACATATCATGTTTTTGTACAGACTTCTTTAGACTTGTTAATAAAACATGGAAAAGCAGTATTCAAACTTCTTTTTATCTGCCTCCAAGACTCTTGTAACTGTGCTATATCACAGTAACACAGTTTAGACTGAGAATGTATTTTGAATGTTGGTAGGGCTGATTGAATCCGTTTAAATTTCCAAGATAGTGCTGTAATGCCCAGAAGTGTGGTATTAATGCGGTGAGTCATGTTTTGATCAAGTTGTGTTCATCCAGTTTCTGCATATGTGACACTGATCATATCTTTCCCCCACTCTATTCAACAAAAAAAAAATGATTTTAAGGATTCTGTGACTCTGAGAATTTACTACATAAAACAAATTATGCACACCTTGCACAAGAAAACTAAGAGCTAGAAATACATGTAATAAAGATGTCAATAAAAAAATATTCTTCTACTATACATTTTTATCTGGCCATAGCAAAGTTTAAGTTTGTCATCTACACCAAGTTTCCCAAGATAGGGATTTGTAACTAGAAGTTAGATTTGTGAATTCTGTCCTCCAAACATCTTGTGCAGCAGTGAGCTTGATCCCAGACTACTAAATGGCACACAGTAAGAAGTGATTCAACGTTAAACAGATCATATACCTCAGAAAAACCATCTTTCCAATATCAGCTTTCTAGTATTAATTTCCCATGCATTAGTCAACACTTGAATAGTAATACGTCAGTTTCTGTCCGCTCTTCAGATTTTTTATTTTATCTGAATAGGAGTGTCGTCCCTGTGCCCAAAATGATGGAAATATTATGTGTCTCCTGAGTTTCAAAACTTGAACTGTTCTGCAAAACATAGATGTTAAACATAGATGTTATCATTTTAACAGCATCTCTGTGTTAAGCTGCCTAATTTTCAGAAAGAAAAAGTTGTTACTTCCAGCTTTTAGAGTCTTTAAATAGATTTTGCCAGTGGCAACTACATTTTGTTTAATTTTATGGTTCTGTAGGTTTTCTGCCTTATAGTTTTGTTGGTTTACTTTTTGCTTCATGACTTCACTTGCTTGAAGATGGAGAAATCCAATGGGAAGTTAAGAAACATATCCCAGGCTCTTTTTTTCCCCCTCTGCTTGCCTTAGAAAGTTCAAACTTAAAAAGTGATCTTAATAACAAGAATGAAGGGCTCAAGTTCTGTTTTACACATGTAACCAGTATACACAAAATCTTATGGTGTTATGTACAAAGCTACTTTCAAATTACGTATGTCTTGCTTATTTTCTTTATTGAAAACAACAACAACAAAAAGCACAGCAGTGATTACAGAATCTTTGGTATAAATTACTTTGGATACAGACTTAACCCATCTATTGAGATCCAGTTCTGTCATAAAAGTGTAAATACATGAGAGTTTGAACTGAATTTAAATTTTCTACAGTGTAGTTTTCACACCCTACTTTTATAGAATGAATGAATCCATTTAAAATGATCCATCTCTGAATGAATCACTTTGGACACAGCAACTATTTTTTTTTTTTTTTTTTTCAAAATGAAAAAAACCATTAAGCTCGATGACCAGAATAACAGCAATGATTCTGCTAGAAAGTTTGCATTTGTGTTCATGTAAGTACATATGTACATGTAATCAATTTCATACACATTTGTCGGTCGTCAACAAAGCTTTGATTACAGGACTGTTTTTTCCATACCCATATAATAATTTTTTACATATGCAGTACAAGAAAAGTCTATGCAAACCATACACTTTATAAATATGAGCTCTTTTCTAGAATGACTCACCTGTGTTAAACTTCAAATGCTCTGAGTTTTCTCAGTAAAGTCAAACGAGCATTAATGGATATGTAGATAAAGATATATAAGGTACCAGAATACTTGCTGTGAGTCTGCGTTCAGGTTGTATTAAAATGAAAGTAACTTTAAAAATACTGCTACTACAGAAGGAACAAAGGGCAGTACAAATTCCCAGCTGCTGAGCTCCTTATCTTCATGCTTTCTTTTGCTTCGATATCCTTTGTTATATGCAGACTCTGTTTCCAACCAGAGAAGGCTGATCTGGAAAATAATGTACGTTTGTGGTGTTGAAGTTTTTTCCATGTGGTTCCATTACCCATATCAGGAATTCAGGATCTGAAGGCTCTGGAGCAATGTCCATGTAACATCTGCATTTTCACATCTGCCTTACGTGCTTTTTTTCCCACTGTGCTTGGGTTCTAGAATAATGAAATTCCTTCTGCTGCGGCAAATGTACAGAAAGTTACCTGTACTAGCTAGTTGCCTTTTCCCACCCACAGATTTCTACATGCAACAGTAGCTGTCTGTGACATCTAGAGTAGTGGACTTGGTTGTAAGTGACCTTCCTTCACCAACAGCTCAAGGATATCTTCGTGCTTTATTTGGAAATAAATTACCAGGTATTTTTTATTTTGGTTCCTACTCAGACTAGAGCTATGTGAACTTGACTTCAGGATCTGAGATTTCCGTCAGTATAATAATATTGTGAACACGCTGGCATGCCATTAAAATTTACCAAATAATTATGTTGGTGGTGGACAAAAAAAATAGAATAAAGAACATTTTTCAGAAGTTCCTCTTCAGCTTATTACTTGCAGACTGAGAAGTGAAAAGTAAGTCATGTTTTTCTCTTCAATAGACTAACTAGACATGGGCCTGAAAACACAAGGAGAAAATATTATTCAGATTTTTGCATAGCCACTTTTGATGTAAACCCATGGTTTTATCCAAATGGTGATCCAGGAGAGATGAGAAAATACTGTGTCTTGGTCTCAGAGGTGGTAACTATTTGTTCTGGATTTACCTAACATAAAAGATACAAATATATTGGCTTGACAATAATTCATGCAGGGATCACCTGTAGTTGTGTACTAAGCCATTAAAGTACTTTACTGGGTCAGAGGTATTGCAGTTTAGCATATTTCAGAATCCATATTTTAAACTTTTAGTTGTAAACCAGTATATTGAGAAACTACTCAATACTGCAGATTCTGTTTTGTTTGTCATAAGTTAATTAGTGGACTGCACATGGTCTGCAAAGGTAAAGACACATGATTAAAAGTGATGGAAATACCTTCATTTAATGTAACCTTTTCAGTGCAATTAATGAAAGATTGTGTTAAAGATCAACAGTTTAGTATGTTTTCCCTGTAGATTTACTGTTTCCTTAAATATTAATTTTTTATGTTTTACAGGTTGCAGCAGAAATTGCACAGATCTATTTTGGGAATAATGAGTCTGTTTTTCAGTCCTACATCTTTCCAATAAATAGGATTAATGCTTGATTTTTTTCTAGGCTAATCTGCTCACACCCTGGCAATTTCACTGAAGGTACAGAGTCAGGTTATTATGTAAAATGCGTTGTAGTGCTACTTTCAAGAAACATGAATATCAGTTTTAGTCCCTTTTACAGCAGTGCAGCTTAAATGATCCTTGCTGGAATGCAGCATTGAATGCCACCTAAAAGCAGAAAACTGCTCTTAGGGTTTTGCCTTTGGTTAATTTTTCATTTAAAGTGCATCACTCTCACAAGTCTACATTTCATAGCGGTTGCCATTTGTTGGAAGTAAAAATAAGAAAATCAGACATTACTAATATTTGAAGATGGAATCTAATGGAAAGCAAATCATCCCACAAAATCCATTTGGTGCTTATTTATAGAGTTGGCCGTGAGTTTACTGACACTTAGGAAAAAAGGATTGTCTTGTTGCCCTCAAATGAAAACTGAATGAGTATTTGCCAGTCCACCCACATACCTCTGGTTGCAACTGTATTTTGAACATGCTAGATAAGGGACTCATAATTTATAACAACACTTTCCCCCTCATAAAAAATATGTTTAGTGCTTGGAAAAAAAAAAAAAACAAACAGACTTAGTGTTTGCTTTCTCACTTACCTGATTTGGGCTTGGCAAGTGAGTATGAAAACCTGCCAAATGTGACTAGTTTGTCAGGTTCTTGGGGCATTCAGTACTTGCTAAGCTGAAACTAGTATTTATTTTATGAATCAATAAACAGGTGACCAGCTGGCTGGTAGTCAAAAAAGACTACTGTAGTAGTACTTGGTAAGAAAGAACTCACATCCACTTAAATCTGTATTTTTTTATTCTCTATTAATTCTGTGTTTGTCTCAAGCTTTTTATATCAATGGAACATGTATGAGAATATATGGATGGTGAAATCCAGATTCTGCCCACATGACAGCATCTCTGTCATTGACTTCAGTGGGTTCAGGATTTCCATGTAATATGCATGGGGCTTTCCACCTCATAGGAAAAGTTCTTTTATCCTGATGACTGACTAGTTTGAAAGCCTGTGAGGAATCTGAAGTCTTCCAAACCATATGATTACTACTAAAAAAGAAAATAAAAACTGGATTTGAGCTGTAGTGCAAAGATTAGATCTAAAAGGAATACTAGAATGATGGAGGTGAAGCATTCAGTCCTCTGCGCTGAACTGTCTGCCATCAACAAATGTGCTAGCTGGAGTCTCATCTGAAGGAGAGTGTTAGGTGATGTAAGAACATGGCTGCCTTCTCCAGCTGCTCCAGCCCAGGATATTCCTGCCCAGTCACAGGAGCCCAGTTCACTGGCTGCTGAGTTCCCCTTTGCAAGTCCAACCAGTAACAAACATGAGCGTGTATCCCAGAGACACACACATGGTCACAGATGTACTTACAGCTATTTGAAAAGGTAAAGGAAGTAGCATTTTTTACTGTAGAGGGAGGAACTGAAGCACTAAAAGAGTTTGTTGTTTGTCCTGCATCTTTCATACCCATAGGCCATTGACCGTGGCCTTTAGCAATTGTCAAGGCATAGGGGATTAAGCCTGTCCTACTCTTGCAACAAAACTCAGATCTTCGATATGGTAGTCCAATGCCCTAATTATATCACGCCTCCCTCCTCTCATAAGATTATATTGATTACATATTTGCACTTGTCACTCTCTCGATACCATAGTCCTCACCTTTATTTTCTGTTGTGCAAAGTATCGCCACTATTATTGTTCTCTGTCACATATTAGTTTGGTCACTGTTGTTGAGTTACAACTCTAGGTCCCACTGTGATCACCAAAACCAGTTTCGGTTAGGAACAATACAGTTTTTCACATTATTTTATTCAGCTGATGCAAGAGCTTTGCAGTGTTTTATACATAAAACATTAATTCCTTTTTCATCCTGAGAAGCTGGAGTTTTGTTGATATAATTTTAATAATCAATGATACCTTTTATTTCAGCTTCTTTGCTTCCAAATTCCTATTTCTGGGGAAGAATAGCATGAAAGATTGCCTATAGAAGAACTACAGAATATAGGGGCCTCTGTCTATAAGACAATAGTTTGAGTAGGAATTTATTTACCTGGTCTTCAGAGCCCCATAAACTTACTCCCTTCTTATTAATATGTGTTAATATTACTAGACCTGTTTAGTGCTATATACATCTGGTAACGTTTTTACACTTGAGATCTGTGGAACTGCTCACTTCTGGGCTCTGCTTTGTTCTGTTGTATATCTTCTTTTGGACCCCAGTTAGGTTTCTGCGCTTTGCATTAAAATGACAAAGTACACTCTAGAATCCTTTTCTCCATAAATACATAAAATTAGGTTTTTCTCTCAACAGTGCTTGAATGTCAAGGATTCACAGCTAATGTGTTACCCTTCTGCACTGGAGTCTTAGGTTTTAGAATTATATCTTCAATTCAGAGTTAGAGAGCTTCTTTGCTTTGGCAAGCTAGATGATTCATGATGTCCAATGGAAAATTATAGATATTCATCAGCTAAGGCTAGGGCGTAATCTTTTATTATAAAACCTTCATTTTCTGTATGACTGTAAAGTACAGCAGTCAGAAACACTCCCATTGTACTCCTAAGGGGCTTGCTTCACAGGAAAGAAAAACAGTTATACTGATTTTTTTTTTTTTTTTTTTTTCCAATTGCCTTTCCTTCCTTCTTTCCATCCCTCACATATTTCTACCTCCCTCTTCCCTGCCCCCCCCCCCCCCCTTTATCTTATTTTAAACCATAGTCTTCCAAGTTACTTTAAATACAGGAATACTGCAAACATATTCCAGATTATAGTCGGTTCTTTTTCACACCCTGCTTTAAATTCTGAAGAATTTGGCAGTTACAATGAATATAGGCTTCCAAATGTCTGGGAAGACTGGAAGCTGTGTTCTGTCTATTGATTGCTTTGGACAGAGATGGAAGAGATAGTTGGCTGTAGCTGTTTCCTAGTGGAAGGATGAAAAAAACAGGAAACTGTGTTTTTGACAGAACTATTTGGTTCACTGCAGGATGATGAAAGAGGTTTGATACCACTTGCAATAAAATATATAGTTTCAACAGTTAGCCCACACAAAGTGAGATGATTGCTATTATCTTTGCTAACTCTTTCTGTGTTTAATCTATTTCTTTGGATTCTTCATATTTGTGGGGAAGATAGCACAGATAAGTAGGAAGGCAGACTTCCATGAACTGAGTCTAAGCAGTAGTTGCTTTTACCTTTTGTCAGTCACTTAGCCATGACTTCAAAGGATTGAAGGATTTTTGAAAAAATGTTTTAAGCAGCTAGAATGCTCCTCAGGTAACACCTTGTGTAGAAATTTACTGATTTGTGGATTTATGTCTTGCACTGAATGGGACTTTAAGTACTTACCCAGAAGTGAAAGCAAAATTCAAAGAATTAAAGTCAGTAGAGTAGGAGATACAGGCTTGCATCACTTTATATACCTACCTAAGGGTTGCACCTAGATCCTTAAATTGCTGCTTGCACATAATTGCCTGCATCTTCTTTAGTAGCATAATCTTCTTGAGCTAGAACACATATCTACAGTAAAGAAATGCAAGAATCAAAATCTTGTTTTCTTCTTGAGACAATTTAATTCACTTTTTTACCAGTATGTGCTGACCTTAAGGCTTGCAGGAGTGGAACAAACTACCACAGATGATTTTTTTTCTATATTACATGTAATAAGCAACTGAGAGAGGAATGGAGGCAAGTGTATATAACTCTAGCATTCAATGGATGTGGTCTTCTTTTGGCAGAGGACACTATCTGGATTCAGTTGTATGTTCCTTGTACGCTTCACAGTGAAATGTGTAGTGATGTAGAAACAGACATCTCAGTCCATAGCCTCTGCTCAGAGATTTTTACAACCTGGTGATGAAGGTGTTCTTCAACAAGGGGTGTACTGTTGTGCTGAATCCCTGAAGGATAAAAATTTTAATGAAAGAAAAAAGGAAAATAAATTCTTCCTCCAAATGGCAAAAGGGTTAAAGCAGAAAAAGAAAACTGTTAGGAACTTTTCCCCAAGAGCTAGGAGAATATTATTTTGGACAACTCCATAGAGATGAAAAGTATCTTCTAATTTACTTCTTCTGTATGCCTATGATGAAGGTTAGTGAATGTGTTTCATTAGTTATATCTCTTTGGAATTCTGGCAAGGAAAAGATAGTCATGTTTTGGAGCTTTTTTGAGTTGTATTTTATTATTCACTTTATTCTATTTTTTTATTTTATTTTATTTTTTTTTTCTATTAGAGCTGTATCACGTCAGTGCTATGTCAGCCTATTCATTAGGTAAATCCAACACAAAGCTGTTGTGATTATCCTCAAACTGAGCTTCTAAGTTAAGGAAATTGAGACCTAAACTATGCATATGAGAAATCCTAATATCTTGATGTAGAAAAGAACACTGTTGAGGTGCTGCACACCTGACACCAGAGACTTCAATAGTAATGTAATTATGCTGAATATACCAGCTCTTTGAAAAAAACTAAAGTCTGAGCTTTGACTTTCTGATGTCCACACTTTCCCCATTACATGAACAATTGTTACTTTTATCCAGTAAAAGCCCACTCTTTGCTGCCATTAGTGTTTTTAAGTAAAGTGCAAAGACTGTGTAAGAGATGTCTGGTTTTCTCTCTCCCTGCCCCCACTGCCCCTTCCCTGGTAGAACTATACAAAGGTAAAACATCCTTATTTTAATTTTCCATGCATAGTGGCTTTTATCCCAGATTTCATTCACAGCTATAGTCAATAACTATTATTTTCTGATGTCACATAAAAGTCTTTTAAGAAAGAACGAGAACAGTGAAAAAAACCCCTAAAACTTCCAGATGGGATTTGAAATATAAACTGCAGCTGAAAAATTCTCCTAAACACATATTAAACCTGCTTGTGTTGGTTTTTAATTATAAGCTGTGCATCCCTCTTGCTTAGATGTAATGAAAATTTCCCTTTTTCATTTTAAGCTCTGAAATAAAGTCACTCAATATATATTTAAATATATTTTATGTTGTGACAGCGTATCTTTCCTGTAAAGCACAATGACTGTAAAACAAGTGGAAAAAAAAAAAAAAGACCAAAACTTCACTGAGACATTTCTAAGGTGAAATGAATTTTCTGGAAACCAAATCATATAACTAATATACATATATGCTATTATTTTTTTTATTAGTGGGTAAGTAGGAAGGTATTTATCTTCAGCTCTAGTAAAAGCATTGTTTTATCCACAAGCTTTTGTGCTCAAAATCTTGTTTACAGGGAAAGAGGCAGCACACCTTATGTATTTCTGTTCTCTCTATATATAATTATAATATATATAATTAATATAATATAATATAAAATAATATAATATAATATAATATAATATAATATAATATAATATAATATAATATAATATAATATAATATAATATAATATAATATAATATAATATAATATAATATAATATAATATAATATAATATAATATAATATAATATAATATAATATAATATAATATATATTATATTATACATTGTATAGAATATAAAATATATAATATATGTATATTATATATAGAATTTTGACTGTGCAAGTGTAGATGCAGTTTCCCATTACCTGATGCAATAAGAAGGTAAATCTAGACAAGTTTTTACTTCCAACAACAACCAATTAATACAAGCTCAAGAAAGCAGAATTTCCAGTAGGAATCTCCTGCAGATAAATATGTCTCTTTAGGCAAACAATTTCTGACAATGCATTTTTTCAAACATGAATATCACCTGCAACCCATTTAAATCCATATTTAGAGCAGAGTAGAAACCAGATGGTCAAATGAATAGTATCACAGGTGATGTGGCTCTCTCTAGTACGTATCTCTTCAAAATGCAACGTTTTTCAAGAGCTTAATCCTTTCAAAAGTGTGAGAAAACAGAGCAACTCTTTCAGATTCTGATGTCATCAATGAGGTCAGTGATGTTCAGGCTAGCAGTCCACTGAAGACAGTGGCCAAGTTTGCAATAGCTCTATTATCAGCAGAACAATGATAAGAATTGTAGGCAAAATGTTGGAAAGTCAGAGAAATATGAAGGATATCTATAGGAAGTGAAGCTGGAATGCAGTTAGATTAACAACACATATAAGCAAACCCACCTGAGATCCATTCAAAGTAGTAAAATTGAATATATGTATATTCTATACAGAATATATATTCTATATTATATATTATATATCTATTTAAGCAAAAGCAACAATTGTTGATGTAATGGAAATCTTAAGAATCTAATAATTCTTTGCCAAGACTGAATTGTTATTGAATAAAGGAACACTAATTATGTATTTACAATTGTTATACGCATGTGTAGTTTGTGCCTCTTTTCCTGATGTGCTCACACTTCCCCTCCTCTGGGCTGTGAGGTTGAAGGTTTAATTCTGGTCTTGGGGTTTTAATGTGAGTCATCAGCATTTGGAGCCTTTCTGCAAGAGGCATGTGACACCCCTGTTGATGATTTATCCTTTCTCACTTTAGGATTCACTTGGGGTCATTTTTGTATGTTTGCGCACACACTTTCACACCTTGGTCTTTTTTCTTTAGTCTGCAGCTCCAAATTACATCCAGATTTACCATATGTACAATACTTACTTTTAGCACGTTAGATTTAATTTCTGTGTTCTCCTTGTAATTCCTAAATGCAGTTTTGTGCATTTCCTGGTCTGCATTTCTTTAACTGATCAAGGTTGAGTTCTTTATAGCTGTGAGGTCTCCAATGTCAGCCTGTGCCCATCTCTCACCATCCCATGTCTGTACTCCTCTGTGTTGCAGCATCCTGAGTCTCCATGTCTTAAGGCTTCTGGTATCCAGGTCTATTTCTCTACACTATAACATCATGTGAGAGTCATAAATATCTCATTATGCACATAATAAGTGCTTGTTACTCCTGTCTATATAAACATGATTTAATGAATCTATGATTGCACCGTATGAAGACAAACAGAAGTAATACAAATTAGCCATAGAGACCTGCTTGATTAGGGGAACTACAGTCACAGGTAAACCAAGTAAAACAAAGTCAGGAAGAGTTCAGACAGAAAACTTCTGACAAATCACAGTCCTGGAGCATTACAAATTCAGTACCAAGCTTATGGTCTGTTATTAGCTATGACAATACTTTATTACATGCTACATTGTTAAAAAATGAATGGTACCTGATTTTGGCATACAAATCAGCAACTGTCTTACAATGTATGTAGATCATTTAGAGTAAAAGGGAATAAAGTAACCACTTGTAATGAAAATATAGAGGGACTACAGAAAGGCAAAATATTTTTACCCTAATATGTTTGCTTTTGGAAAGTGTAGAATTATGCTTGAAATTCTTAGAAATGAATCCAACCCAGATCTTACACACTGTCCAAAAAGACAGGAATCTTGCAGAAAAGGAGTAAATCTTAATGTCATCATAGTGAATGGATCAGTGCTGAATAATAAAATGACAGAGCAGTACTATTTATATAACATCCTCAAGACCTTGTCAAATGAGTATTAACCAATCTATGTCTAATAAACAAGGTCTGATAAGTTTTGCAGCTGATGAGACACAGCCTTCTTTCTGTAACTTTAAGGTGTATTAAGAAAACGATTTAGGAAAGGGGATCTTTTGATGACAATTTTGAAAATTTGAGGGTAGATGGAAGATAATCTGATGCTTTCCTGATTTAATAAGGTGTAGCAGTAATATGTACATTTTTTTTTTCAGCATATCCAACAAATCAGTAAGAACAGAGAAGCAGGTTTCCTTTTTAATATTCTCTCTAATTTGATGTGTTCAGAAGACATCGTCTTCAAGATACACCTTGCTGTGATGCACACAGCAAGCACACAGGAGAAAGGCAACCTAACAGCAAGTTTTGTAAATCTAAGAAAACTAAAGAAGGTGAGTTACATTGGTACTGATGATTCACACTTAACCTTTGTGGTTTGCTTGCTTGCCATATGCCAGCATGACTAACCCAAGGGTGCCAAAAATTACCGTTGATCAATAGTTTGAAATTGCAGCACTTGAACTTTCACCTTTAATTCTGCTGTGCTGTAGTATGTGTTCAAACATCAGTCTTTGAGAATTATTCATCCTGGCTTAAGATCAGCATTGCATAGACAGCTGCAGAATGTTAAACATACATTTTTTTTTTTTTTCTAGCATGGAATGGCAAAGCCAGTTTCAATATAGAAGCATGGTTGATCTCGCATTCTCAGTTTAAGCAGACACTCTGGGGAGATTTAACATCTCTGTGCAGACAATTTAAATTTTCCTTCAATTTTGATGTTACAAAACTCTTTTTGAAATTAGCAGAGTTACGTATATGAGAGGTGGAGTATGCGTGGTTTGATCCAGAGCCTTTTGAAATACATGCAAAGATTTCCAGTGACCCCAGTGGGCTCTGGAAAGAGGTCACCAGACCACATTTTCAAAGATTCTTCAAATCTTCAAAGCCTCCAGATTTCTCTCTGCAGTTCTGAAATGTAATGCTGGGCTTTTGCAAAGCCCTGCCTAAATGTGTGAATAAGATTAGCGAGTAACAAAGAAGTTTGCATGGTCAAAGCAAAATCTGATTTTTCTCGGTGAAGGAATGTGGGCAACACTCAAAACAGACTCACCACATGACTATATAACTCACTTTACTGTTATAAGAAGTAATGGATGAAACAGAAGGTGCACAATGTAATGAAAGTGATGTTCATCTTTCCATCATTTTAGATACGTAGAAAAGGAAAAAAACCTCTCATTTTAGTGGGATTTAAGCAAATCTGGTCATAGCAACATTGATTCTTGAACTTACTTGAACCCTGCACTGTTTAGTGCAGGGTTTTAGTGTGAGATTTAATTAACTTTAGTTGTCTTAAGATTCGGTATCCAAGCTATTTAACTCATTTCTTGTTCTTGTAGTTCGAAACAGTTAGATATCTCCAGCTGGTAATTTAGTCACCATGTTTTAGACACACAGGAGAGCTGAGTCCTCCTCTGGAAGTGTTTTGCTCTTTCTACTGACTCTGTAAATTGTTTAGATCACAAGCTTAGACTGAACACCCATTGAGTGGCTAGAAGTAGACAAAATAGTGACTCATTTGTAGTGACATACCACCTTTCGTATACATAGCTATAGTGATTTCAGAAAGTTTTTTTATATCCAAGCATAATTTAAATTGTGTACCTCTATCACTAGAGAGATACTAATATCTCTAGACCTTTCATTTTACATAAGTGCTTGCTCACAAAAACAAACAAACCAAAACCCAAAACAAAGCAACACAACAAAACAACTAAAACAAGCCAACAAACCGAACAAGAAACCCCCACAAAAACCAACAGAAAGAAAGAAGTTCTCTGCTTTCCTATGGAATTTAGTCTTCATTTATTGCCTCCAGTCCAACACCAAGACATTTCTTTGTCTAGTTGGCATGCTTGTTTGGAAAACACATTCTGTGGCTTCATAAGGCAATTTATTTAGTGAAATGTCTCAGATTAGAGTTCTGCAATTCACCCTTTTTTTTTTTTTTTTTTCACTGATGCAGTGTAATGTGCAAAAAGCCAGAGAGTACAGAGTCGAGAATACCAGCCAGAACAAGAACTCAGGGAAAAAGTCATTAACAGTGCCAATCACAGGAGTCATTATTCTGGTCCTGCCTAGCCTGCAGCTTCACAGTGCTAGCTGCTAATAGACATTGGCTTGCGTCTGATATTCCAGTGCCTGGAAAGTTCCTATTTCAAAAAGCACAGAATCTCTCTAGTAAGGCTAGATATACAGACTTTTATGATCACCAGTGCTACTACTCCCTTGCCAAAAAAAAAAAAAAAGGCAAATAGTTATGAGTATTTGAAGCTTACCATCCGTCATTTAGTGTTTATGGTAAAATATATAGATAGAAAGTACATAATAGAATAAGACTTAAAATTATGTATTTCGTCAGCCAGTCTGTCTTTGTTAGTTCACTAGCAATATTTTAAAAATATGCTGGTTTGCTGTATAGCAGTTCCAATATATGTTTAGTAGCTGTGAATAATTTGGATTATCATAGTTGTTCAAAAAATTTTCATTCTGAGAAAATACCAATGTTAGGAAGATATATATACACATATAATTCTATATTTATACATTCATACATTTAACAATATAAGATATGCCATCATTCAATGTGAAATATCTTACATGCACATATATTTTAATAAGGCGTGAGCATTTTCTTCAGGGAACCATCTGAACTTTTAATTCACATTTTATTATTTCTAATTTACTAATCATCTTTTTATTTTGATCTGTGTTTTTGTTTTCTTAGCCCCTAACCCCCACCACAGGAGTTTCTTGTATTCTGATGACTTACTAGTACTTTACTGTCACCTACAGTAAGGACCACTTGCTCATTCCAGTCAGAGAGAATAACTTATGTGCATAGAGAGTACAACAAAGGCACCTAGTGACTATCGTCTGGCTCTTTTTTTTTTTTTTCAGTAGTAAAGTTGGAGCAAAATTTTTGTCCTTGAATAATAATTAATTTTGTATCATTTTTTATGTATTTTGTGTTACAAAACTTCAGTTTGCATCAGTGTTAAGTAATCATTGGTAACCTTCTTTTCACTACCATCCTAATAAACAGTCAAAATTATTTGTATTTGAGGACAATGGAGGGGGGGAAAAAAAAAAAAAGAAGCATATATATGTAGGGTTTTTTTTATATCTGTGGATACCAATATTTCAGGTAAGCAATCAGCTGGGTGTCAGGTTGACTTTCCATTCTACTCTATCAGGTAATTGTTTCCCTCTCTCTTTCTTCAAGAAGAAAACATTTGGCACAGCAATTCATTCAGAAGACTGTAGTACAACTGACAATCAGAAATGCTGTCTGTGATATTTTATAATAAAGAGATTAACATTTTTGTTCTACTACTGTAATAATTTTTTGTTTGTCTAATGCATTCCCACCTGAAGTTATTTATTTTGACACCATGAATCACATGATGAGATTACTGGCAGGAAAATCGTATTCCTGTCCTGTGGGATGGTCTGACATCTGGAAATATTGTCCTGCTCAGAAACTGAAGCTAATGAATATTTTGAATGACACATACTTGTAAATGTTTTTTAGTTCTGTATTAACAGTATGTAGATACCATGTTTCTGTTAATTAGAGGAAGGAAGTGGCAAGGGTGAGGTATACATGCCAACCAGTCAGCTTCGTTCTAGAGTCAGTAAGAAAACAGAAAGGGAGAGAGAGAAAGAGAATGAATGAATGGGACCTTGAGCATTGCCACTGCTGTGGCAGCTATGCTAGAAGGTGCTGAAGGTGACCCTGTTTGTGTTTCAGCTGCCCAGGGCATGTCCTTGGTTGTCTTAAACTAAATGCTTTTAAACAGCTAAACGTAAGAGACAACCGCCTCTGAACAGGTAATTCTGTGGAAGGAAGGTGGAAGGTGAAAGGAAGGAGTGGGTGAAGTCAGTCTATGAGGGAAACATGCCTCTTTGGAATCATTTCTCATCTCTGTGAGGACAACAAAATACATTTGTCTGCAGCCGCGGTGATGGGAGACCATGAAACCAAGGTGAAGTCTACAAAGTGCTGGCATGTTCACCCAGGGAAGCACTAGAGACGCTGGGAACATGCTGATGTCTCCAGCATCTGTGTTAATCGATCTCCATTGAGGCCTGTCTGCCACTCCAGTTCTTGTGTTACAGTGGTCTTCTATACTTGTTTGTCAACATAATTACTTAATTACTGATGTCAAAAGGAACCAAAATAAAAATGCTATTACAGATAATTTTTGTTATTAAAACTTAATAGATCTGCATTCTGGAAGCGCAGTCTGTATTTGGACCTTGGTACCTTTCTCGTATTTTCTTCTAAATTTTTATTTTTTTTTTTTTTTTTCTGATAAAGAACATACATTAAACATCATATATACAATTTTTCAGTAGGAATCTTCTTTATCAACTTATGTAAAATAATGCTGCTATTTACAAATCATGCATACTAAATGATCAAATATCCTATTTTAAATGATATATTTTACAATATTCCCACCATTTTTATGTGTTTATAAACATAATATTTCACAGCTATTCTTTAACAAATGTTTTCAAAATTACTGTTTGTCTTATTCAGACTCTCCTTCCAGCTCCCAGATGTAAATAGGCTCCAAGTCAAGTGTCCTCATAACTGAAAGATTTAACCTTAATTGCTTCATTAATTTGGGTAGCATTGGCTGGAGAAACCGGCATACACTAACCACCTTAACCTATTGAAAAAACTGGACTTGAGCAGGCTCAAAGCCCTTTTTTTTTTTTTCTTTTTTTAAACAGCATTTGAACATCTTTCCTTTTAGAGACTTTTTTTTCCCCTTGAATGTCATATTTATGTTGTTTTTTCTTCCCAGTTGTCTCTTTTATTTGGATGTTGTTTCTTCTTTTTCTGTGTCTATACACTTATCCATGCCCTTCATTTTCTGTCCTTTCTAAAGCCCTTTCACCTCTCTCATCCCCTGAGACTGACTGGTAAGTACAAAACAAGTTTATTGACTGTACATGTGAAACCTTCTAAGTTCTTTAAGAGCTCTTTGCTGCTTGGTTTTCTGTCTAGCTTTTATGGTGGAAGCCCATACAAAGATTCATTGAGATGATCCATTTTCTATTCTTGTACTTGCTATGGTTACTGCATGTTCAGGTTAGATGTGTAAGACCTGCAGCTCTAGGTTTGTAAAAGCAGTGACCAGTGGCTAATGCAGGGATCAAATAGGTTAATAGACATGCACACAGCTTACCCCCACACCCCCAGATGTTTTTCTGAATAATGTTTATTCAAATATAAATACAAACTAGCAGTGCTTGGCATGCCTAGAATCCCAGACCTCTTTATCTTTTACATGGAGATTTGGAAAGAACTTGAAATCTGCAGGGTCTTGTCAACTCTAGGATGTGAGTGGTGTAATAATGAAAAGAAACAGTTCTGTTTTATTTCAGAAAGAATTTTTAACTCTATATATATTCAATTTCAGTGTTCCTCCTTCCCAGATAATATTTCAAAAGTTTTTAGGCATTTGACATACCATTTACACATGCTGGAGGAGAAACTCAGGTTGGAGGGGACTGGCTGTAAAAATCTGAAAGCTAATGACTTGCAGCATTTTTCTGCAAGTACTTCTCAGGATTTTCTTCACTGGGCTATGTTGCTCTCGTGTCCTTGCTTGTCAGACTCTTAAATGAGTTTTATTGTTGTTTGTTTGGTTGGTTGTTTTTTTGTTTTTGTTTGGGTTTTTTTTGGTTTGGTTTGGTTTTTGTTTTGTTTGTTTGCTTTTGTTTTGTTTTGTTTGGTTGGTTTTTAATTATAAGTCTAATAGAGATCCCAAAAGGCCATTTAATTGATTAGTGAAACATACAGCAAACCTGCAATCCATATGTGCCATCTCTGTCTTTGCTCTGACATGTATTTAGCCATTTTTTGTTCTATTTTCTGATTAATTTAAATGTCTTTTGCAGCCTTGCTAGCTATTAATGGTCTGTTTGAAGATGCAGTCACCTTCTCTGTTGCACCTGACTTTGACAGTCCAGGTCCACTCTCAATCTCATCATGTTCTGGGGTGCTGCCAACTGTCCTTTTCAGGCCTCACACTTAACAGAGAGGCAAGAGCCAGCGCTGAAACACTGATGAGAGAACCTTTCTGACAGAGGTAAGCACCAGCTGTTGAATTTACTCCACTGGGTTTTTTTTAAAAGGTTGCTTTTGCTGTAGAGCTCTCAAGCTGACTAGAAAATATTGAAAGAAGTGATGATTCTGTTGGAGTTTGTCTGGTGTAAGGAGGTAGTGCAAACAGGCATTTTTCTTGCATGTTTTATCTACCCCAGTGGCAATACCATTTCTGACCTAATCAAATCCTGAACTCAAACTAAATCATTCTATAAAGAGCAAAATTTGAGCAAAATTTTCAAGACAGAAACTACTAAGCTATTGTATAATATTTACAAATCATGAGCCTGTTCATTATCCTAAGAGGAAGAAAAAAGCGTAGGAAAATAGGTTGCAATTACTTGCAATTGGCAATTAAGATGACATTAATCTACTACATGTTTGCTTGCCTGTAGTGCAAGATCTTGACATTTTGGTATATGAAAGCATTACTTTGGCAGGTGAATTTAATATTCTTACAAGTCTCACCAAAGGATACCACAAAGAGAGAGTGATAGTGCACGCAAGCTTCCATTCCCCTCTGACAGAGAAGAAATAATATTTTTTTTTAAGTTTGAATTGTGTCTGAAGATGTAGCTTCAATTTATTCTCATTCCTACTTTTTGCTGTTTGGGAATTTTCTTATTTCCTTTCAGAATTTTGTTCTATCAATTTTGTTTTGTTTTTTTGGTGTTGGTTCACCAACCCAATGAAGAATCTAACCATGTTAAATGTTCTAGGTTCAGATTTAAGTCTATTCAGCACACTTCAGATTCACACACTTTGTCTTATTTCTATAAAATTGTAATTATGCATCTGAGAGGCCAATCTGCCTGAGTTTGTATCCATGATTGCCTCCAGAAAACTCCCTTTACTGGAATGAACAAATTTCAAGCAATGAAAAATTTGAAGCTTGTGACCCAAGTGGCATTCCTGTTGGGTCACAAGCCCAAATACTCTTACCAGCTGATCTGGTAAGGAAAGGCTGTAGTGAAAATGCTCACAGCTGAAAAGAATATAAACTGTTTCCACGCATGTTGTTGCTTTGTTCTGAAACCCTTCCTGGTTAAAATGTTCTTAGCTACTGAAAGGAGTGGTTTGATTCTGCCTATTTACCCTGCAGGCATGCCCAGACTTCTCTTCCTGTTGCAATATATAGAGAAAATTATTCCTTTGTTTCTCTATTTATTTATTAATCTAGAGTGAGATTTCCTACACTTTATTTTTTTTTTTTTTTCTCAATGTATTCCCAGAAAATAAACAGTAAATAAACACCAAACAATGAGTACAGTTCTCGGAGGTGTGTTTTAGGGCTTACACTCATGAATATACATGTGGACATGCTATCAGTGGAGTTAGAGAGGTGAACATGTGAAACTGGATCAGGTAAAATGTTGCTTTGACACTCTAATGGAATATTACTAGGGTATTCTAAAACTGAAATGGAGTATAGTCCCAGAAGTATAGGAAAAGAGAAACAGAAATAATAGGATGTTCCTTGCTATGTAGTTCCTTATAAAGGTGAAAGCTGCTGTATATTGGATGCAAAATGATACACATTCTACATGGAGTTTATGGTGATTTCTTGCATGCTCAGGAAATATATCTAAAATATAGCACCATAACATGGACCTTGTCTCCATTTTATAACAGATCTATAAATTTCTAAAGCTCTGAAGGCTTCTCACAATTTCTTAAAAACACAAATTCAAATTGTCACTGATTTCAGACTGAGGAAACCTGGATTTTTATAAACTCTCAGGAGCTTGGAGCCTGAGTGTTGGTTGGCATACCAAATTCCTAGGTATCTAGTTGACTTATAAATCCACTGTTTCAAATAGTGCTTGCAAGTAAACATCTATCACAAGATGTCCCTCAGGGATCAGGTATGTATTTCTTCCCCGAATGCCTGAGAAATCTTCTAGGCAACTCTGGAGATGTTATCAAGAAACAAAAAGGACATATTTCAGTACTAAATACCATCTTGTCCACATATTTGTTGATAGTTCTAATGGCTAAAAAAACCCTGTTAAACATGTGAAATTTAAGAACATAATGCAGAAGATCAAGTATCTGTGAACAAATAGCAAAACCAAAACAAACAATAACATACCCCACAACCAAAAATACCGGGAAAACAAATAGGTGTAACTGGCTACATCAATAGGATATGACAGATAAGGATGGCTAATGTTCTGTTGCCACTGCAAAGTTGCCATGAAAAAGGGAAATGTTGTGTGAGGAGTTATCAAGCAAATATTTACGGGTGAATGGAAGCATCAACTCTATTGCAGGAAGGAGTGATAGGAGTTCACAGGAACTACTGTTTATGTGACAGGTTGTAAATGTTCAAAAAATGAGATTAACCTTTAGCAAGTAATTTTAGGAAGACTCTGTCAAAGGGGACTGAAAACTCATATGATGCAGCAAAATGAACATAAGCAGCAATGTAGCCATGGTCTACTGCCTAGAAACAACAGCTGGAGATACAGAAGAACTCAACTCTGAAGAACAACATTGGTATGAAAAAAATAGATATAAGCTGGAAGTAAATTAATTTAACATGTAAATAAACTTATGGATATTAATCTTCAGAAGGTCTTAGAGGAACCTTGACCGGTTTTAAAAGGACACTTGTTTATTGTATAAAGGGTTTATCTGAAATTTTATAACGCAAATGGAAGGGACCATATCTGATGATCTATAAGGTTGCTTTTGTCCTGTGTTCCTAATAAGGACCTAGAAGTTAGTTCCTTGAGTTATAGTGGAGATGCAGAATTCCTATACCTTTTCAAAAGAGGCAGCATGGTAATAATTGACTTTTGATCTGACTTTCTACTTCCTCTTTTTAAAGGTCTTTAAACATTCCCACAAATGCCAATATCAAACATCAAAATGTAATGACATATATCGTCTACCAAACATAGATACTAGTACAATTTTACAAGCAAACCACTCTAGTCTAAGGCACATTCCAATTACATTCTGATGACAGTTCTCTTCAATTACTTTTATTTCTGTTCCAGTTTTGATTCCAACAGTTTGCCTGCAACTTCCTGAGGCATCTCTGTGATGCTCCTTCTGAGCTTGTACAGCTCCTCCTGTATCATTCAGATCATCTTTGCTTGGGAGGGTGGGTCTGACACCTGCAGAGGTAAACAGCTTGATCAGACATTTAGCCAACATTTTAAAGTTCAATAAAGTCTTGGTAAAGAATCTATCTGGAAATCTTCTGCCATATTAAAGTTAATTTTGAAACTGATAGCAAGTGATTTCAGAGTCCTTCTCAAAGGGAGTAGCTGTTACTACATACATTTGTGTGTGTGTGTGTAAAAGCAGTAGGAAAACAAGAAAGTGACTTATTCAACATCATACAGCAGATCCATAGCAAAACTGTGAATGATTACCAGGAGTGCTAGTCTGGCACTGCACTCTTCAGACTGCACTGTCTTTAGCAGATTGAGTTAATACATTATTTATACTTACCACAAAATGACAGTGTTCTACAATACTGAAGAATAAAATTAGGCAACTTCTTGCATTTTGCAAAGATCATTTTGAAAGTGCAAGCATTTGCCAGAGCCTAGAGATGTTTTCCTAGCCTTAACTACCGAAGAAGTTATTACACAGCTACAGTGAAGTACAAAAGGGCAGACTAGGCTACAGAGTCTTCCCTAAACCCCAAATTTGTGGCATCTGAATTGCAATATGCTGATTCTTCTTTCAGCTTGTAGTAAATGTATGAAAAAGCAGCAGCTTATTGTTTCAGGAAAAATCAAGAAATGATGGCACAGATAACGTAAATAATATAGCATCATCAACATATCTTGTGAGATAATAAAAATGACATTAATGGAATAAGAAGAAACTGAGATAACTTCTGTGAACTCATACTCACATGGCGTTTCAATAGTGCCTTTTGAAGCGCATTGCAAAAAGTACTTTGGAGAAATAAAATAGACTGAACGACCACTTGAGTTTTTCAAGTACATCATAACACAACAATATAGATACTTATTACATGTTATTTATAATAAATAGCAACGTATGTAACTAAGAAGGAACACTTCGAGGTTCCAAATGAAATATTTTGCTTGATTTGAAATCTTGTGTTCAGGGGGATTTTATTTTTCTGAAGAAAACCATTGCTTATGTTTCGGAATGGAAATAAACTAAAAATACGTGATTCCTAAGCAATAGAAATGCAATTCTCCTCTAAACTCACCATTCAGTCGTGGAATTGTATCCTGCACTTTTCCAGTAGAAGATGATGTATTTTATACTATCCAGAAGAAACAGAGAAATATTTAAATTGCCTAACTGAAAAATGTATCAAGTAATTATTGCCAGAGCTGCTTACAGGCTGCAGAATTACAGAGATATTTTGAAACATTACTAACCTTACAGAAATAATTAAAGTGGCTAGATGTATTTTTGTCTAGGTTCCTTTTTCATAACAACGACAAAATTAAATTGACAGGAACTGAGAATTAAAAATATTAACACTTCTCAGTGTGTTCTGTGTAAGGAAGTAACATGATTGCTTCTCCCCCTACCATTTCTTATTTTACTACATTTCATCATAGAGTGTTTAAAAGCAAAGGCTTTTATATTGTAAGGGAAGGCAATGGTTTATAGCTTACTTTTACTGCTATTAAGATCTAATGTATCACTCGTTCAGTCAATTTTATTTGACAAGCAGCTTCTTAAACTTGAACTTTGTCATGTAGTGACAGATAACTGTGCCTGTTTGCGCAATTTCCTTCTTTGCAGAGGCTTCACTATGAAGTGTCTCATTATTAATCACCAGCTTTAGATATGATTTATTGTACTGTATTGGCTTTAAAAAGGGAAAACAAAACAAAGCAAAACAACAAAAAAACCACCAACAACAAAATCTCTGAAAAGCCACAGGATGAAAGGAAAAAAAAGGCTTTATAGCATCACCTTAAAAGGGAGGCAAACATTATTTCCTGAAGGGACAGAGCAATAGCAATTTGTTGGAAGCAGGAATATATGGGAAACAGAACACCTACTTTTCCCATTTGTTGACTTGTGCTTCTGTAAAAATTGTGGAGATAATGCACGCCACACATTAGGTATATTTTAAGGACCACAGAATAGCACATCTGAAAATACTGCCATTTTTGTGGAAAATAGCTCTGGATCCGTGTGGTGAAACAATTCATTGTTGTTGGTGAACTTAAAACTGAGGAACACAGATGTGTTTGGGTTTGTGGCGTTCTTCGTTTAGAGCTAAGTGTCACAAAGTTCCAAAATAACCTTGCAGGGAATTTGCCCCAAATCCACAAGGCCCATTGCCATTCATTCAGTGGGCCTCAGCCTTGCTTTGATCAAGACATCCAGCAGTGAGAATAACCTCTGTGGTCATTCAATTTTTTTCTGTTTGCTAGCAATATAATCACAAAAACTGGCTGTGGTCGTACTTCTTTCCCTGCTACTTTGCCAGGCAAAAAGGAGTCTCTGTGCGTTTATGTCTGTGTGGATTTAAAGAACAGTACAATCTAGGAAAAATGAAGTTTTGCATCCCTTGTCTGTTGGCATGAGTAGATAGATAGAGCCAGAGAAGAAGGGCTTTATGCAGGGAAAGCTACTAAAGCCTGAAATTTTCTGATACTGGTTTTGCTTTGCATGACAACTTACTTGATGTTTTATATAATTTTGTTAAGGATAGCTTTAAAACACTGATATATTTAAAAAGGAAATAATAATACTGCAGATGTTTCAATCTTGATTTGGACAGAATTTGACAGATACTGTATCACATTTACTGTATTCACAAGGACTTAAAATTATTACAGTGTGAATGTCATTCCTCTCATAATTGAAAACATGCAACAAGTTCATTTGAATTTTTTTAAAAAAATCCTTTCATGATGAGTATTTCTGCAATTAATGGCTTTGCAGTTTTTATATTATTCAATCATTCTCTACTGTGACTTTGAGAAGGCTTAGTTGAGAGCTGATTTAATTTTTACGTTAAGACTGAGAGAGGGACAGCAGAGCTACAGCAAAGCACCTAAGTCTGCATGGAGGCTGTTGGGTTGGGAGGCCAGTCAGCCTGCATATAGCTCAGAGATTATATGGTCTCAAGAGAGTTATTTTGAGAAAATGCTCCATGGTTAATCTAGAGAAATTTCCTATCCCAAATCTCAAGATAATCTACAGAGAAACATCCTATTCCAAACCTTTTTTTGTTCAGTTGGGTTGTTTTGGGTTTTTTTTTGTTTGTTTCTTTGCTTTACTCTCAGCAGGTAAAATGAAATTTATATGGTTGTCATGTTATAAGAAGAGCTACTGAGATCATGATTTGAGGTCTTAGCAGTGGTCCAATGGATTCATTTGATTTGGAGGCACAAGTAAAACCAGTTTCTAGAAGCTGCTAAACTGGGACAGAGAGTGGCTTGTGGACACTGGCTCTGGTGTCTACCTACCATCTAAGTATTGTAAAGCTTTATGTTTCATCAAAGGCAATTATAATTTTTCATGTGAATCTGCTCTGTGTGTATAATGAGTTTGCTTTCCAGCTCACAGTGTGTACAAGTAATATGATGCAGTTCTGAAACATATTTAGCAATGCAGACTTCTTATTTGATGACCATAATGCTAGAAAAGTGCTCGTTGTGTCTGTAAAGCATCTGGTGAGCCTGTTGGCTGATTTGGACCAAGTTAAGAACTTAAGACAGGCTATTACTTTGGAAACACAACTATAAATTGCTGACGTCCTTTGAGACACTGAAATCAATTGAATTATATTCAGCACGGGAAGATTTAAATTTTCTAGTACCTTTTTATATTCAGATCCACAATTTATACAAATCAAGGTAAAAATTGTAGTTATGGCATGAAAATTTCATAGTTTTTTTTTTCTTTTCTGTTTGTACCATTGATTTATTTCTGAGCAGTGTGAACCATTTTTAGCCTTTTTGAATCCAGTACCAGGAATATCTGCTCAGACAGAACTTGGGGAATGTGCAAAAATAATAAATTTTGCCTGAGACAGTATCCTATCAGTAGCATTTCAAAAGAGGATTTGTGTCTTAAACAAGAGTTTCTGTAAGACGTGTAAGACTATTTCTGACCGTATTCCCAGGTAGCAATGATAATGACACCTAATGACCATTTAGGATAATAACAAGGTTGTATTGATTTTCCAGCCAATATATTTCATGTAAATACTTTTGATTATAAGCTGGCAGTGAACAATTTGTATAAAGACAGACATTTTATGCATCTTTCTACTCTCATAATGCTTAATGTGTTTCTTATATTTGGAAACCAACTAATGCCATCAGCTATTCGCAAAGTGGGTCACAAGTTAATTAACAGTGTGTAGAAGTGGCAAGTTTAATTAACACTAAGGATGTTTTTTTCCCCTGTAAATACAGTTATGTGACTTGAGTTCTGCAGTTAGAGAAATGAAGGTATGAAATGTATCTATAGGCCAGGAACAAAGCAATGAATTATTGCACATTTTGCTAAAGAGTGGCCTATTAAATAACTTTCAAATTGAAATGGAATTAGGAGACATGCTGCACTGAAAATAGATTCAGATGTCAATGTTTTCAAATGTAACTTTAGTGAGCGAGTTCAGTGGTAACTTTAGCCAGAAAGCAGAACAGAATCTGTTTTCCAGAAATTCAGAGGCAAGCGACAAAATGCTTTATCTTGCATTTTATGCTGTATCATAGGGCTAGTACTTCCTATGCCTAAATAGAATGAAAGTCTTTCCTTCTATTAAAAAAGAAAAACTATGGCTTGCTATAGGCCATGTGTATGTATGTGTAGGATTTGAAACTGTGGGGCTTTCAACTTAAGACTCACCTTTCTCAAAATAACTCTGCCATGCATAGGCTTGTTGCCTATAATTTATGGTTGCATGCATTGTCTGATGGAGAGAAAATTCTTTTAAGTTGAGACATCTAAGTGAGGTGTATGTCAAAAGCTGGCAAAAAAAAAGCTTCTTTTCCCTTATGTGTCTTTTCTTCAGCATTTTAATCTCCAATACATATGATCAAAGCAGCACTTTGTAACCATGCATTAAATGATTTAATGTAAAATTTAATGCAGCACTGCATTTGTTTTAAGGGATGCAGCAGAGATCCCATTTAGCATAACAAAGCAAGAGGGCTAATAATGTTAATAAGATTGGAAGTGTGAGAATAGTTAAAATGAATGGCTTTACTTTTCTATAAGGCAATATTTGACAGACAAATATGGGATGTTAAAAAATAGGTCTGTACCTTTGGGAAGCTGTAAGGGATGGATAGGAATGGACAACAGAAGGTCAGAGTATTGTATTATATTGACTATATTGTATTATAGTGAGTTAATTTCGTTTGCAATGAAAGTGGACCAAACAACATTTATACTACAGCTCCTTAAATGCATTGACTTACATTGCTGCAGACAGAATATGTACAAATGTATAGTTACTGTATATCAGCCAAAGATAAGCTGCAGTAACTTGATCAGTAGTTTAAACCCTGGAATTTGCAAGCCATTCCAAGGGTGAAGGCTGGTGTCAATAGACTGAATTACATGAGTTAAAAGGGGAACTAGAGAAAAGGTTAATGACCTAATGGCAATGTCAGGTCATGAAATTGAATGAACAAGGTGCTTGCTGTTGGAAATAAAGCTTGTGTCAAATCCTGTGTCTTGGTAGGAAGAATTGATTGGCCATTAAAGAGGAGTTAGAGGCAGGATCTGAGTTGTAGAAGTCCTGTAAATTGATTGTGTTGATTGAGAAAAAAAACTGACGCAAAGTGTCCAATTCTGGCCTAAGTACAAAAATATTGCCTAGGTAATATGTGACAAGCTTTCCATTACATTCCAGGAGACAAGAATGTGCTATTAGATGATCACCAGCTTATATGCAGAACTTGAAAGAAATAGCTATAGATCTTATCATAACTGCATTGTCCATCATATCTCAAAAAAAAAAAATCAAAAAGCACTCAAATATTGCCATTATATCTGCTGCTGAAAACCTCATATTTTTATACAAAAGAACTGCCTCTGGACGCACCTTCAAATAGGAGCTCTGCAGTTCCCTGGAGATGCCTAAAAGGGAATTACAGGCAGGGAACTTTCTTCAAGGTGAGGTGAATTGTTATCAATCTTGCCACCTTGTCAAAGGCACTGAGAATAGCCTACAGAGATGTACTGGCTATTATTTATCTGAAGCACTTCTACTTGGAATAAAACTTGTTTGTGAAGTACAAACAAACTTGAGCATGTACCACTAACCATACTTCCCCACAAGAGCTTTTCTTTAACTCTACTTCAGTCTACATGATTTCTCTTCTTAGTACTCTATTGAGGTATTTATTCCCTGTGTGTTGATAGCTCTCATAGGCCAAAGGCAGAAATGAACACAGTTCTGGAAAGAAAGATAATTATCACAATTATTTACCACTTACCTGTTTTCTGTGAGTGTGAACAGCTAATACATTGTATATTACAGTGTTCCAGATGTTCTGTCAGGAGTTAGTTGACAAATCCTTCTGCAACATTAGGTGCAGGAATATGAAATACATCAAACAGTTTGTACATCTCTCAAGCTATTTTCATGTGGGTTTCCAACTGATGTGCTACAAGTATAACAAAAATTTAAAAATACATATTGCTTCAGAGTGACCTGAAGACATCGCTGTTTTATTTAAAAAGTAATTACAATGGCAATGTGTAATTTAAAAAAAAAAATAAAAAGTCTTCTTCCACAGTTTACTTATTTGAATGGAACCTGTGAGTTATGTAGAAGGAAGAATAAAGATTGTACTGTCTTTTCAGCACTCCAGAAAACATACTCCAAGCAAAGAACTTAAATCCATATACTCAGTGTTGAAGGTTGCTAGTTACAAGTTTTGATATATTTCCAAAGGTTGTGTGTAAGGTCTCTTGGGATTCCTTTGTTATCTAAAGTCTCAGCAGCATAAGAGGGCTGAGTGATAACTACAGTATCTCTGGCCTCATTCACTTTCAAGTATCAAGCCATCTATTTTGGAAGTGAATACTGCTGTACTTCAGGTTAGCCCAAAATCTTTCATGAGGAAGTATCTCATAGATATTTTGAAGTTAAGAAGTGGAGACAGAGACCATTGTTGAGATTAGATGATTAGATGATACAGGTCCATGACAGTCATGTTTCCTTTACTCTGAAATATGAGTAATGGGAACGTATAATTTTATTTATTTATATATTTATTTATTTATTTATTTATTTATTTTTGGGAGCCACCCCACAGGAAGCTGTGTCCTTCCCTATGCCAAAACAAAAAGTATCTTGAGTAATTGTCAGGTCATGTAAATTGGATAAGTCTAAGGCTAGTTTCTAGAGCTGTGTGACTTATTCATGAAGAATACCAGGTAACTCCAGCATCTCCCAGGCCCTTATCCCCTCCATTTTCCTGCTCCCCTACAACACTCCTAATACCTTCATGTCTCTCATGCACTATCTCTTACAAGGTTTGCAACTGGCAGGATGTTCTGCATCAGGTACCACTGATCCAGAGCTATACACGCTAACAGACTGTCTGTGGTGGTTCTGGACTCAGAGCAGTGCCATGACCCTGATATCACTTTTTTTCTAGAACATGCTGAAGACACAGGAGTTACAGGTTACAACAGATTTTATTTGAAGAAAATCTGTACAAGAAACTCTTTTGAGTAAGGATGACTTAAAGGCTATGATAAGGTAGAAAGGCTTTGAAAAAAATCCTTCCATTTCCTACTATGTCCTTGAAAATTTCTGGAAAATGGTGGCAACAATTTCACAGACACATCTAGATTTTTGGAAAATTACCTATTTTCTGCCAGTATTAAGTTAGACCATATGTCTGCCCTCTGCTCTTTTCAAGAGTCTCTCAGTCTATTTCCTACTGCAGACTTCTGGTTTGCCTGTTCTCACTGTTCATTGCTCTTAGGGAAAGAGCCATCTCCTCCAGAAGGGATCTTCTCCACTTGAACCACATGCTCTTCAGCTAAGACTAGCAAGACACCTTTTTCCTGCCCAGCTGACTATTTTAAAATGGCATAACCTACAATTCCCTAATAACAAACAAAAGACTTGTGTTATTGGACGTATTAGCCAGCACGCTAAGACGAAAAGGTAACAGTTACTTTCCTTCAATGTTCTGGGAAAGAAAAGTGTAAGAATTTAATATCTTCAGGCAGCTAAATGCCTTTCTCAGATTTATTTTCAATGAGTCAGTAAAAGTTATTGGAGAAGGAGAGTGAAAGACAGAGGGCTAGCCAAACTGCCACCTAGAAAGCATCTAGAGTAGCATATCGAAGACAGATTTATTAAGCTACCATTATAATTATTTCTGTATCTTAACTATTCTTATTCATGCCTATTGTTATTGTCATACTGCTGATGCTGCAATGCATTTTACTCAGAGTTTACAGTCTCTATTGGACTCTAATCTATTGTGTATTTAGTTTTTCTATTATGAAGTTATCATAAAAGTTTTTCTGTATTTAGTAAGAAAAGAATACTGATCTATACACACACACACGCCTATCTGTTATCCTCTTCATTTGTACGCACCAGTTAACCACATACAGCTGCCATTAAAAAAAAAAAAATCTCTGGTTATATCTGAATAATTTCATTCACTTTTTATATAGAAGACTGCATCCCTTCACAAGGAATAATTACTAGATTTCATTTTCTATATAGAAGCTCTATGTATTCTCTCAAATCACTCTACTATGAATAATCAGTCCATTTTTCTCATGTTCACCTACAACTATGGTTATTTTCCTTTTTTCTCCCTTTCTTTTTATTTTAACTGTGACTCGGAGAAACAGCTAGTGCACTGAGTGATAGTCAGTCTCGTCCATGAAGACCTGAGCCCTAGGACACTATCAGGGCAAGTATGAAGAACGACAAACTCATAGAAACCACTAGAAGTTCTACACTGACACTTAACTATTCCCTGTTGTTCAGATCTACAAGGAAAAGCAAAGCTTGTTTTCAGGCAGTGTGGTACAGGTTTCCTTCAGTCCACCTCTACAAACAGAATAAACATTAACTCTAATGCATGTGAAAGCCTCCAGTTAATTTAGCTAAGAAGGCAGAGAGGAAAAGTAATCTTGAGTTACTCTTACTTGACAGGACCTTTACTCTTCTTTTCATGTCATGGTCAGTGAGAGCTTGAGGTTACTAATTGTTAACTGAACAGAGACTAGAAATATATTTTTAAACACATGATAAGGATGAAACCCACTTAAAATGTAAGGACCTCTGTTGCAAAACTGCTGTATTGTTGTAAGAGAGTGTTTGCTAAATGAGAAGAAAAAGGAGTGAACTTCATGTGCCAACCCAGTTCAGAACTCAAGAAATGAAATGTGCTGCTCAGTAGGCCACTGGTACTTCCTACTTTCTCATGTCTTTGTGTGAAAGAGGACAGATAAGTGTGCATTAATGACTGAGACTCAGAAATAAGATTACAAATGTGCTTGTATGTAGGGGTATAGATCAGGAATTACCCCATTCAGGACACACATTTTTTTCCTTGTATATTGTTAGATAGATGTGCAAATTTTCCTTGCACACAGTTAAATAATCTTTAACTACATGTCATCAACAGTATAGATTGAAATTGGTAGCTGCTCATTTTAAACCACAATGAGCCATGGCATACTTGCCAGGTAACACATGAAACAAATCTATACATTAAGTTAGAAAGGGTGAAATGAGTCTCTCAGTGTTTATGATACAATTTTCACAAATTCATAATACTAAACCTTTTCTAATTCTGTATTTTAAAGCCATATTACCAACTGAAAAGGTTGGTTAAACTGACATAACTCCAGGTGTTTTTAATCTTATCTGAAAATGTTGACCCTTTCAGTACAAAGCACTGGAGGAGACTGAGAGCACTGACTCAGGAAAACTCCCATGAAATAGTGAGATACAAAGTACATTCAACTCCAGAAACTTAAGGTCCCAAAAGACAAGGACTTCCTGTTCTACAGCCTTTTGATTAGTAACATAATGCAGCTACTCCTTGCTGCTGGGTCCAATGACATTTTCTCATGATGTTGTGTACCATCTGTCCCTGAAACAGGTGACACAGCTGAGCTGCATCCACACACAGTGGGTGTTCCAGCCTACTGAGGCCCTATCATCTCTTTCTGTGGAAAGGGCAAGCTGTGCTCTCTTGATATTTTTCTCATCAGAAAGAAGAATGTCATCTGTGCTTCCAGTCTTATAGAAAAGGCTATAAACTACCTTGCAAATTGTGCAAGGTCAGTCATTGTCTCACTGGAAGTCTATATGGTGAGATGGTTGCAAGCTAGGTGTGTATTACCTGAGCTGAGAGGAAATAAATCT
Source organism: Columba livia (assembly GCF_036013475.1). Lineage (NCBI taxonomy): Eukaryota > Metazoa > Chordata > Aves > Columbiformes > Columbidae > Columba > Columba livia. The sequence continues at coordinate 177,451,466 of NC_088602.1, forward strand.
GCATGTGGTCATTCTAGAAGCTGTTAGTGCATGAGTGTTTCTAGCAGACTAGCATTTCTAAACAATTTTGGAATCGGAGGCGGCTTATATCTTTTGTGTCTCTATGCCTGGGAACACTGACCTGTCCCCAGAGACTGATGAAGCCCAAGCACAAAACTTATCTACTGCAGTGTTTCTCCCAAATGTGAATTGAAGCTTCACCAAGATGACAAAGAGCAATGTCTCTTAGTTTCTTTTTCTGAACAATGTTTCTTCAGCTACATAAACCTGTTGTGCTTGTTGAGCCTTTAGCTTTGAAGTGAAACATCAGCTGTATCTTGAAACACATTATCAGTTGGAAAAAACAATCATTTTAAATGATCTTTAAACTTTGAAGAACAGACAAAATACCAATTGGCAAAGCTAGATCTTGTACCTCTACATCTGCCAGTTCTCTGATTTAATTTCCATAAATGGAATTCAGTTCAACAACCTCATTCAGATTCAGTCTTGGGGATTGCTGCAATATTGATGGTACTAATCCTTACCCCCCTCAAAATAAAAATAAAACCAGAAATGATAAAATCTGGAGTGTTTTAGTTCAAGTTAGAAAGCTAATTGCTATATTGTTTCTGTTTAGGATAGGATTAGTCTCAGAATTTTGCTCCTGAAACCTTGCCTTTTCTTACTTAACACCTTACAGGTATTCCTTCCTTAGGATATGAACATATTAAAAAATATTCAAATACCATAATAAATGCATTATTTAAACACCATTTCAGTGTTTTGTCAGGAAAAAAATATTTATACTATTGTTGTACCTTCTCAGTGCATGGCAAAAACCCAGCAACTCATAATTAACCATCAGTAACATTCGTCTGGGTTTCTTCACGCAATGGGTCTTATTTTTCTTTTGATATTTGAGAATATTTTTTCTTGTTCATTAATTATTTCCCTACAATTGTCATTCTTATTTTCTTCTTACTTTCTAGGCTTGGTAGATGTTTATAATTTGCTAACATTATGGCTTTCAACTTTCATAATAATTGATTTATCGAAAGAAAAAATAATCATGCTAGTTACGTACAATGTCTTCTGTGCAGTTTTGGTTTTGTTTTTCCTCAGGATTTACTTCATGGTTAGGAATTTGAAGAGATTTGCACAATGAGAAATTGAAATATGTTGATTTAGATCATAAATTATATGACAGTTACTTGATATTTGGCAGCTTCATGAGGCAGACACTGCCACATTTCATCCAAAACAAGCAATATAACACACTAGATTAAAAGCTGTATACTTATATAAAATCACAAAATATGTGACAGACAAAGCATTTGTTGTTTGTACTTTACAGGGATGTGCTATAAAAGCAAAAAAAGCATACCACAAGGCTGAATTTTGCAGACTTTTCAGGATATTATGTGAAGCTCAGCAGTGTTTTCAGATCACTCAGCCTGAGCATCTGTGACAGAAACATGCCTATAAGGATGTGTCTTCTGAGTTGACCAACTAGGACAGCATGAACTCTAAACGCTGTCTCTTCCACACCAAATATTGGTTTAGATGGACTTTTTGTCTGGAGATCCATTGCATTTATTTTAACTGACATTTATAGGCATTGATTATAGTATAAAATTACAGACGTATATGTGATGCTAAAAAAATGTATTGTGATATTCACCTGTATGGTGTGTGTATACATATATATATATATATATATATATGTGGCAGCATGCAATGATGTGCTTAGCTGTGGATTGTTTATTAGATCTTCAGCATTAGCCAATGTTAGATATGTTCCAAAGAAAGGAGAATCAAAGATACTCTTGAAATCTGTTGGATGTTCAGTAAAATGCACATCAACAGCTAATTTGCACTTGCATTCAGTGAGTTCAAAGGACTTAGAATAAACCCTACTACATTTGACAGTATAAAAACATTATGTTCCTGAGAGAAGCTGAATTCTGATCTTGTCTGTTTATAAATTCATTCACTAACTTCTCAAGTTTTGATTCTTTTAGCATTTTTAACTTACATGGTAAAAGTGGCAGTTCTCCATCTATGTGGGGCAAGTGACACAGGCAAAATCTGTATTTCTTCAAGCACTGAAATATCTGAACATAGAATTTAGTCTGAGGTTTAGTGCTTTACTTATGCTTAAAATAAATTCATTTTTTCTTAGTAATATAAAACAGGAAAAGCTTTCCAGTACAATTTATGGTGGTAGAGATATTTGTTTTCAACCATATAAAATGTGCACCATAATTTTTATGTCTTCTTATTCATAAATATGGGCTTCCATCTGAATGCATATGCATTTATATGAATTTCCACAAAATAGTGTCCAGCAGGAACCTAACATATATTAAGAGCTGACTTCCAAGTAGTGAGAACTCTATTTGATCACCTCTCTAGAAGTTCATCTTACACACATCTTTCATATATTTTCTAACTTTTTTTTTTTTTTTCCTGAATAGCAAATTGGCAGATTCTCAGTTAGTATTTATTGCTGTAGTACTCTTTAATTCAAAGTATATCCCCGATGATCAGTCTGCAACTCCTAACAAGCATTCTTCAAAAGGAAGACTTCTGTTTGCCTTCCTGTTTCATATTTTTCATACCTCCAGTAATGTATTCCTTACGTCTTCTCTGGAATGAACTGAATGAAGTTTTTGAGAGGATAGGCTGTCACTGTATGATTAACATTTCCCTGCTTTGTGCGCCAGTACTTATTTCCTCTTAAATCAAAATTCAGTATTATATGCATCCATGATTAGTAATTTTTAAAGAACCTATTGGTGGTTTGATGTTTTTGTGATATGTTAGGCCATGCCACATTTTGGTAAGAATAAGAGGTAATTATAATTGTAGTCTACAAGGATCACCATTCGTTTTTACAACTCCTACCTTTAATTTCAAAAATAATTACATAATTTTGTGTTTCTCAAAAGAACAACAAAAAGATGTTCAAAATTAAATCACTTCAATGTTCTTTCCAGAATTGCTTTGATAAGCTAGTACAATAATATTATCATTTCAATTGTCACTCTTTTGATCCATTTTGATACCAAGAAATGCATCAAGAGATGACAGTGCCTGAGACGTCCTAGAGACTTGATTGCCCCTTATAAATTTTATTATAGCAGCATTGCTGTAGTAAAGGTTGTGTCAGCATTTTCATTATAATGCCAGTCTTCAAGGAGTGATAACTCAGCTGTAAAAATTGCTATGAGCTTGGCATCCAAGGTCACAGTTCTGAAAGCCAGTTTTTCTAAATGGTTAAAATATTTGACAAATTAAAGAAAATAATACAAATTATACACATTTATATTTCCTCATAAAGAACAAGAACATACAGTTAGGAATTAAAAAATACCTTTTGTTCTTTCTTCTTCATTTTCAAATCTCATTTATTTTCAGATGTCTTTCATAAGTATTGTTCCATACTTGAAATCCAGAGCTGTACAGAAAAGTCCACCTGTTATTCTCAGTAACACTTATAGGTTTCTAAATCAAAAGCAGTCTTCAATGGAAGGGGTTACTGATGTTCATACTTGGACACAACTTTTGATATATTGAACCTACTTTTATGTTATCAGCTTCTTTGTATAGGAAAAACTAGGTCTGGTGCTTATCTGAATACTCATTTTAGACTATGGGGAGCAATATTTATTTCCCCAAAGATATCTGAAAGCTTGGAGAACACCCAGGTATACATTTACAAGATGCTGTGGACTGCATGCTTTCCTTACCTAATGATGAATTCTGAAGGCATTTTATCCACACCTCTTGGAGGCACTCCATAAAATACCTTGACGGTTGTTTTATTCTGATGTATACAAGGGTTATATCATCTTGTAGCCATTACTCCATAAGCTCTGAAATGAAAATACAGAGGAGGCTCTAGCTCCTCCCTTCCACTGCTGAATGCTTACCCGACCATTCTGTGTGCAATTATTTGGCCAGTCCTTATTTGGCCATTTCTAACAAAGAAATTACTGTTTATTGAAAAAAATATTTTTGGGAAGCCTGACTTCAAAATTAGGCTGCTTAGAAGTTTTTTTCCCACACTGAGAAAAATTAGCGTGGCCTCTCCTACTGTGGGCTAATAGATTTCTCTGTTTTCAGAGTATGAAAGCTATATGAAAATTTTATTTATTTTTTTTTTTTTTAATAAAGAGAAGTATGGAAAAGAGAGAGGAAAGAGAACTATATGCAATGTGCATTTGTTAAAACTAGTAATATTTTACATGCCATATTCTCTTCATTATAGCATGAAAAAGCATAGGCAAAATGACTGCATACTACAGTAATGGGATAATGCAGAGAAAAAGTTGACAGCAGAAAAAGAAAGGGAGAAGAAAAAGACTCAAGTTTAAACATAGTACTATCAATTTACTAGCTTACATATATGTTAGACATTTCTAAAGGTCGGTTGTTGACTATTGTTCTGTTTCAATTATGTTTGCTTATATCTAAGGGTAGAAGATGAGAACACTGTGATGAAGTAGCTTGATAGGTTTTTCTAGCACATGCTGACTTGAATAAGTTTCTTTGTGAGTACAGGCAACAGAGGAAACAGATTGCATCACCTTTTTCTGTCTTTATTTACCCTTTAGAACTGTCAAGAATATTTGGAAAGTGATTATTTAAAGTGAAAAGCCTAACAGTCAAGCTGTTTTGTCACTGTACTCTTTTACCTGTTATTTGAAAAAGGGCAAATTTAATGGAATTGTCAACACTTTCTCCATTTTCTGCTTTTATAAAAATCTGATTACTAGTGTTGATTTTTCTAAGTAAATTTAAAGTATCCTATTGAATAAAGTGACTATCCAATATTTCAGTCTCTTACATTACAGGGGAATAGAACTTCAATATATGGGATGTGATACTAATAAATGGCTAAAATTGTTCATGCAGAAGTAGTTATTTCTGTCTTCATCTTTGTTAATAATGTAACCATCGTGAGAATATTTTTGTTGGTATCTCAGGTGGAAGAATGTATCCCTTTAATTTTGCAGTAAAATTTATTAATGTAAGTAAAAAGACAAAATAATAATCACACAAGTGTTAGGGTGAGAGTTATTTTCTGAAAAAAGAAATTAAAAATTTATAACTGACTTCAGAAATTTGAGTTTACTATTGCTTAGATGAAATAAGAGAAACAAATCTCTAGTGTGTTTATGAAGTACAGTACAAAACAGGCAACTGGATCTTAATTTTATACTAGAGACTTCCATTTTACTGTGAGTCTACATATTGCTTCTGAAAATCCACAGGCACCAGGAAATTTGGAAAATAGATAATCAGGAATAGTTGTTTTTGTTTGTTTATTTGTTTGTTTGTTTGTTTGTTTTTGTTTTTGTTTTTGTTATTGTTGTTGTTGTTGCTGTTGTTGTCATCTTTGGTCCACCTGAAATAACTTTTTCTCTGTTTCAATATGTAGTTATTCCTGATGAAAAATTCTTTCATAATTATTGGTGCAAAAGTCAAAATAAGAGAGCATAATGTTTGTCAGACAACATTAATTATTTATCTCTATTTTAAGAGAAATCTATATTTTACATTACTTTGTCATTTTATAGTGCTAAAATGAAGTGCCATAAAAATATGGACCAAACCCCATGCTATGTATTAAATAGAAATGAGCATACTACTGGCCCTTGAAATCTGAAAACTCTCTGGATTCATACTTGTCAAAAACATTTACTGTATTTCTTATATTTTTTGTACTGTATGTGATAAGCCTGTATCCAATACTCACTAGATGTATGGTCTTTCCGTGTGTTTTAACCTTCCAAACAATAAGACACAATATTGGAGCGGAGAGTGGAGACATGTTTCAAAAGTGAAATTTGATCCAGTGTCTGTTGATTAGCCATCAAATGTCCTGGATCAGATGCTAATGATAACGTTAGTAGAATGAGATGAAGTTTGAGGATTTGTTTAATATACATCAAGACACAGACATTAAAAAAAAAAAAAAAAAAAAAAAGGTTTAAATGCTTGAACTCATTCAAAAGTAAGGAACATCTGTGAGGCTCTAAAAACTAGCTTGGAACTGTTACCTGCTTTTGGAAATTACTTCCATGAATGATGTCTGAAATCTGGGAGAGTTTTATGTTATCCATGTTTGCTGTTTTTATTCTTGATTTGTCTCTGAACTGATTTTCAAAGTAACAGTTAAGTATAACTTCTACTCTCTTAGAAACACTGTGTAGTTCTTACCTTGTATTTCTGATATGCTTCTGAAAAACTAATGCACTCTCCTATTATGTCTCAGCTGGTCTATTTCAACATTCTTAGCAGATCTGCTCAACAAATTGAATAGTAGACTTTGATTTGTTCGGGACTCAGCTGCAAAAATAAGAAACCAAAAAGCATGAGCATATCGTGCCAATTTTAGTCTTGTTACATTCACTGGCTTTCTGAGTACAGCATAAACTTTGAAATCTTATTGACCATATTAGATGTATTAGACAAATCTGGCTCTAGAGAATAGGCCCAGACTGATCCCCCACTTACTATTTGACCAGAGACTACAGTTAAATGATGTAGGGAAGTTAGCTTTTTTTTTTTTTTCTTAAGACTGAAACATCTACCCCTGTAAAATAAGTTTTTTATATATCATGCAATGAGAAACCTTGCCTCCTTTTATCCATGTAGTAAACCTGATTGACTCTTAAATCAGTTTCGAGTTTAACTACTCCATTTCTCAGTAGTAATTGCATGTTCTCACTTCCTTTTCTTGTGATTAAGGTCTTACTTGACCTTAGTTAGTGTTCTTTATCTCTACAATCTTTTTTATGAGCTATTTTCCTTGAATCTTTTAATAATATTTAAGTTGTTGACTACTTCCATTTCTGCACTTGCAGCATTATCTGTTGGTAACAGACACATCTATCACATGTGCTGTGGTGTTGGAAAGATGTGGATGGGCTTGAATCCACATGTGGAGATGATACAGAAGTAGCTTAACAGTGTTGGTATAGACTTTGTCTGTAAAATATTTTGTAGTTTTAAGTGCATGAATAAATCAGGATGACAGTTTAGACAGTTTAATCCTGTTAGGGCACCAGATCCTGATTAAGGAGCTCAGCATACATACCTGATGTGGTCTACCCCACTTATTTAGGACAGCTTCTGTAGAGAATCCTTTGCCAGGTCTTCTCTAGGGAACTTTGTTGAGTGTGGTGATGAATTCTGAATGCAAGGCTTATAGCACTGAAATTTCCAAAGAGATTGAAAGAAGAAATACAGATCAAGTATGGTAATGACAAAATGAATTAAATAGTTGTTTTAGTTATATACCTTGATATGACTTTTTTTTTTTTTTTGTAATACCACTTAATAGATGTGTCAGAAGTGTTGAAAAGTTGATTGTAGGCTGGCTATCCCTTTGCAGAGGAATATGAACCTGAGCATGCAGTATACACTAGGTTTGCTTTCAGATTAATAAAACAGTTTTTCAAAGGCAGGAAAAAATCAAGCCTGTATGCAAGACAGCCAGTTATTTTCTACAGTTTTGATCTTTTTAGAATAACCCACTGCATACACACTTTTTAGCTTTTAATAGCTATAAAGCATGCCATGAAGGTAAAATGAAGCCAAAAGGCTTCTACTATGCTCAAGATCAGAGCATCCCAACACATAGGAAGTCAAGGAAGGGAGCCAGAAGACCTGTGTGGTTAAACAGGGAACTGCTGAGTAAGCTCAAGTGAAAGAGGAGAGATTATAGATCATGGAAGGAGGGGCTGGCCACTTGGGAAGAATATAAGGCTGTTGTCAGAGGGTGTAGGGAGGCAACTAGGAAAGCTAAGGCCTCCTTAGAATTAAACCTGGCAGGAGGGATCAAGGACAACAGGAAGAGCTTTTTCAAATACGTGGCAGATAAAACTAACACCAGAGGCAATGTAGGCCTGCTGATGAACAAGGTGGGTGCTCTGGTGACAGAAGATACAGAGAAGGCAGAGTTACTGAATGCCTGATTTGTCTCTGCCTACTCTGCCGGAGGCTGTCCTGAGGAGCCCCGTACTGCTGAGGCCCCAGGGGAAGTCAGGACAATGGAGGAGTCTGGCTCGGTTGATGAGGATGGGGTTAAGGAGCAATTAGACAATCTGGACATCCATAAATTCATGGGTCCAGATGGGAAGCACCCGTGGGTGCTGAGGGAGCTGGCTGAGGTCATTCCTGGACCACTCTCCATCATCTTTGCCAAGTCCTGGGAAACGGGGGAGGTGCCTGAGGACTGGAGGAAAGCAAACGTCACTCCAGTTTTCAAAAAGGGCAAGAAGGAGGACCCAGGTAGCTATAGACCGGTCAGCCTCACCTCCATCCCTGCGAAAGTAATGCCATCTCAAGGCATAACAAGGATAAGAGGGTCACTAGGGGCAGTCAACATGGCTTCATCAAGGGGAAGTCGTGCTTGACCAATATAATCGCCTTTTATGAGGACATAGCGAGGTGGATAGATGATGGCAGAGCGGTGGATGTGGTCTACCTTGACTTCAGTAAAGCATTTGAACCAGTCTCCCCCAGCATCCTTACAGCTAAACTGAGGAAGTGCAGTCTGGACAATCGGGTAGTGAGGTGGACTGCGAACTGGATGAAGGAAAGAAGCCAGAGAGTCATGGTCAATGAGGCGGAGTCTAGTTGGAGGCCTGTATCTAGTGGAGTGCCTCAAGGGCCAGTACTGGGGCCAGTATTAGTCAATATATTCATCCATTATTTGGATGAGGGAATAGAATATACTATCAGCAAGTTTGCTGATGACACCACACTGGGAGGAGTGGCTGACACTCCAGAAGGCTGTGCTGCCATCCAGTGGGACCTGGACAGGCTGGAGAGTTGGGCAGGGAAAATTTAATGAAATATAACAAGGTAAAGTGTAGATTCTGGCATCTGGATAGGAACAACCCCAGGTTCCAGTATAGGTTGGGGAATGACCTATTAGAGAGCAGTGTAGGGGAAAGGGACCTGGGGGTCCTGGTGGACAGCAGGATGACCATGAGCCAGAACTATGCCCCAGTGGCCAGGAAGGCCAATGGCATCCTGGGGTGTATTAGAAGGGGGGTGGTTAGTAGGTCGAGAGAGGTTCTCCTCCCCCTCTACTCTGCCCTGGTGAGACCACACCTGGAATATTGTGTCCAGTTCTGGGCCTCTCAGTTCCAGAAGGACAGGGAACTGCTGGAGAGAGTCCAGTGCAGGGCAACAAAAATGATTAAGGGAGTGGAACATCTGCCTTATCAGGAAAGGCTGAGGGAGCTGGGGCTCTTTAGCTTGGAGGAGACTAAGGGGAGTCCTTATTAATGTTTACAAATATATAAAAGGTATGTGTCATGAGGATGGAGCCAGGCTCTTCTTGGTGACAACCAATGGTAGGACAAGGGGTAATGGGTTCAAACTGGAACACAAGAGGTTCCACTTAAATTTGAGAAGAAACTTCTTCTCAGTGAGGGTGACAGAACACTGAAACAGGCTGCCCAGGGAGGTTGTGGAGTCTCATACTCTGGAGTCATTCAAAACCCACTGGACACCTTCCTGTGTAGCCTTATCTAAGTGTTCCTGCTCTGGCAGGGGGATTGGACTAGATGATCTTTTGAGGTCCCTTCCAATCCCAAACATTCTGTGATTCTGTAATGCAGCGAGGGGAAAAAATTTATTTTCATTTCAGGAATTTTGCTTAATATTCATCTTACCTCAATATAATATATATTTTTTTTAACTGTATTTAAAGAGATCATTTCTAAATGAAGTGAATATCATCTAGCCTCCATGTCCATTTAACATTGAAAAACCTCTTTATTTTTTTCTCCAAAAATATTTCTTTGGGGAAAAATATATTTAAAATATATACATTTAAAAAAATATGACTTTTTAAAATAGCAAGTTAATATTTCATGCATACTGCATTTATGGTCTAATAAAATAGTAAAAGAATCAGCTTTTTTTTTGTTCTATTTTGTCCAATACACTTTTATGTAATTTCTGCTGGGAAATAACACAGATTTCCATTTGAAAACTCTCAGACATAATTAGATAATCAGGTTTTGCTTAATTAACATAATATGGTGAATTGTTTAACAAGTAGAGAATCTTTGCTAGTTATCACTAATTTTTCCATCAAGGAGTAATATTTACATAGAATATAAATGAAAAATAGGAAGTTCAACTTAGTAACTGAATTGGGCAAGAAAGATTCTTTTGGTACTGTATTGTACTCATACTGAGCATTGCATTCAGCACAAATGTTTTGCAATTTGTTTCTTCTACTTTGGTAGTGTCAAAATAGCTAAGGTTCAACCACTTCATTTTTGAATAAGTACAATAATTTAATTAAAGATTAAAGTCTAGGAGCTCCTGAAGATCTTATATAATCCAATTACTTTTTATTCAATTAGTTTAATAGCAAACCACTTTGCTGTAATTACAGTTAATCCCCTGATTTTTCTCCTCAGCTGTTTTTCAATGGCATGTATGGTATCTTTGAGGAAATCATATTGGGATATAATTATCAACAATCCCCAATGGAATTAATGTACTAAATAGAACTTAATTATCAGCAGTATTCCATTGCTGGATGGGTTAGATTTTAAGATGGTAAGAACACAATATATAGTTTGAAGTTTCTGAGCCACCCTCCCCGGAGTTTTTGAGAAAAGGAGACAATACAGTTATTTCTCCCACTTGCTGATGCTGAACAAAGAAATGCCAAGATACAACCTAAACTGAATCCAAGAAAAGAAGAATTGCAAACAGGCCCTTCTAACCGCTGTGGTTGTTTATTGAATTGTAAGTATCAGAAACAACTTTCAGCAGTATCCTAGTCTCCTATGCATACAGCAGATTGGTATTAGTTTCTGTAACGTTGGATCCTTGGCAAGCTAAAGCCACAATTTCATTAAAATGAAAAGTACGTGCATAATCCATCAACTGATGTGTCAGAGTCTCAGAATTTCTCAAAGAAATTATCCAAATTTCCTTTTATTGTTGTATGTTCCTTTTTAAGTGGAAATAGGTGCTTCACATGTAGGATACTGAATCTGCAGGAATGGTTTTAATTCAGCACCTATCCACAGAAATTCACCATTAAATATGGCATTAGATTATTAGGGACATCCCATCAGTAGGTTAAATATCGGCTTCCTCTGCAGTTTAGAAGCACAAGCCCATCATCTTGCCAGACTTCAAGTCATAAAACACAGAGAGTGAAAAAATTGTTCTAGACAAAACATGAAAATAAGTGCCTATTATTGAGTTCCTCATATTGCTGACAAAAAGTGTATTATTTCAGTAGGATGTTCATCAAATCTTACACAAAGCTATAGTTCTCCCTGCCTGAATTAAAGTTTCTCTCTTTTTAGAAATGTTAATTCTTGCCCAGGCAGGTAACAAAATGTGCAATATGAGTGCCTAATGATCCTTAAATAAAAAAGTTATGGAAAAAAGAAGATGCTTTCTAAGGTCATTTGTATGTGTCAAAAAGAAGTACAATGAAGTACAGACTGCCCCCTCCCCCCTCCTCACCCCAGCACCCCATCAAATTTGCAGTTGGTGCAATTGAAAAACCTAAATTCATTCATCCTGTCTGAAGTAGGGTAGATGTCTATGTAGGCTACTTGACTAGTCAAGACAGCTAAGAATCATGAGTATCTGTTTGAAGCAATACACATTTCTGTCATTCTCCATTGACTCCAGTAGAGCTGAGTGGGAACTATAAATTAATCCTTACTTTAGGCTTCAGCCTTAAACATGTCCAGGATGAATCCAGAGACAAAGGTCATACTTCATCAACCAATATGGCATGAGTGTCAAAATTTCCTAGATGTTATGTCCTGCCATGTTTTTTTCCCAGTCCTTGACTTTCAGATGGATGGTGGAGAGGAAGGATGTTATAGGGTCATTTCAATACTTTTATTTCAGAGACATAATCATCCTCCTAAAAGTATTCTTGGAAGCAAGTGTGTTTATACCTGAATTTCAAGTTGGGTGTAGGAGAGACAATGGGAAATAATGAAGAAAAAGATGTTTTGAATGCCTTAACGTTTTTGCAGGCATCTACTGAGGCAAAGTCAAGATTAATTTCTCAGTCATATGCACCAGTTTTACTCCATTCTATCTCTCGTGGAAAAGAGGTTGAGACTTGATTTTCCACCTTCTCACATTCATAAAGACATATGACCGCTTCAGGAACACCCTCTTACTACTTCCCCTCCCCCATATTGATATCTGTATTTAAAGCCAGTCCATTTTCTGTTAGTATGGTAAAAGTGAAATTTGTGGTCTTTCATTTGTTTTTCATTGTGGAAAGATGCCACATTACTACTGATTTTACTGGTTTGTATTTTACTGTTGAAAGTGCATTGTTCCATTGTTTCCAAATAGGAAACAGAAACTCAATAAATTTGCTGAAACTGAAAATAAAATCAATCAAAGGCATCAAAAATACACTAGGAAAAAGACAGAGCTTTCCCTGAGTGAAAAAAATGAGGCTGATAGAAAAGAGGCACGTGTCACTTCAAATTTCAAACTTCCTAATGAGGTGATATGAGGGTCTGACTGTCAAAGTGGAAATAATACCACCTGCCTGTTTGATGTTGTCCATGTCCATATTTTATTGAAGGAGCTCTGAGCATCAAAGAAGTAGAGTAGGTATCGATTATAATCATAAAACTTCTGGCCAGGTTGGTGTTGCCTGGCTGTGTTACAGCAGCAATTACACAGCACAGCTCCCCAGAGACCTTCACCTACTTGTTAGATGAAATCAATAATATCCAGACAAGCACTGAAATGACATTTTAATGTTCACAAAGAACATTTACACTTCAGGTCTACCTTTGGAAAAGTTTCTAACAAAGACAGAAGGGGCAAATGGAAGGTTCTGTGTAGCAGGTAAAGAAAATTGCTTTCAAACAAAGATATTAACTATTATTTGGGATGTACTTTCAAAAACTATGTGACTATTTAGGGTAACAGCTGATGGAGCTGTGGGTTTTGTAGGAACCCATGAGGTAGGTACAACGTTAACACTACTACAGTTATGCTCATAGAAAAAACAATGTGCAGAGGCACTTGGTGTCTCTCTACAAGTTACTGTTTTTTCTGTTTGTAGTCACTTGCTTCAGGAAGATCTGTTGCTGGCCCTTCTCATGGGCAGCATGTTGGACTAGGTGGATCACAGGGCTGTGCCAGTTATGGCAATGGTGCCAGTAAGACTAACCTGTAATGTTTAGTACCAGGAACTATGGCTTTCTAAGGTAGAAACCACATCTGTTACACCAACTGGAAAACTGAACAAATTGTAACAGAAGTTAAGCTATCATTCTAGATAGGTAGAGTGTGATAAAAAATAATTAAACTAAAATTGTCCAAGAACTGTCAGTTCTTTACTATGTTTTTACATAACATATGGTTCTTTATTCAGAAAAAATATTTAACCATGTGTTTAAGCTAGCTATAACATTTTGAACAAAGTATGTAAGTTGATTAAATTAAAAAAATAAATCTTTTAATTCAATTTTGCTTCATTTATTAGTAGAAAAAGGCCAATTTGAAAAAAAAAATATAGATTTTAAAAACAGATACTTAAAGGAATATACAGAGTGAGATCTGGCAGATAAAATCTGAGTTAGGCTGCTTTTAATGAATTTATTTCAAGACAGTAATTAATTCTGCACTGGAGATTCAACCAGTTACAAAGTCACCTCCATGTTTATTCTGAATGCCTAGATTTAGATAATGATACTTAAGCATCCTGGCCTGGCAATCAAGGTACTTATTTTTAGTTTAATCCCAGGAGCAGCTAAGACCCACACAACTTCTTGCTCACTTCCCCCTAAATGGTTGAGTTGAGAATTGGAAGGGAAGAAGTGAGAAAAATAATAGGTTGAGATAAAGACAGTTGAATAGATGATAAAGCAAAAAAGCTGGGCTTATGAGCAAGACAAAATAAGGAATTCATTCCCTATTTCCCATTGGCAGGCAGGTGTTCAGCCACCTCCAGGAATTCAGGGCTCCATCACATGTAACAGTTACCCAGGAAGACAAACACCCTAACTCTCAGTGTCCTCCCTTCCTACTTCTTCCTCCAGCTTTTATTGCTGAGCATGGTGTCATATGGTATGGAATATCCCTTTGGTCAGTTGGGGTCAGCTGTACCAGCTGTGTCCCTTCCAACTTCTTGTGCACCCCCAGCCTACTTGCTGGTGGGGTGGAGTCAGAAGGCCAAAAGCCTTGACACCATGTAAGCACTGCTCAGCAATAACTAACATATCCATGTGTTATCAACATTGTTTTCCTTATAAATCCAAAACACAGCACTATACAAACTTCTATGAAGAAAATTGAGTCTATCCCAGTCAAAACCAGTACATGGCCTTCAATTTTATTGTGAGTTAGGAAGAAGGCTGCTAAACATTTGCATTTTGCATCAGTGCCCGTGGGTTGTAGGAAGCAAAAGATTCCTGCAACCTGAGAACAATTGCCTTTTCAGATAGATATGACTTAAACACATATTTCTTATTTTTAAATGAAAGTGCTTTCAGTACCAGGATAATGGCAAAACCCAGCTCAACCTTCTTATTGAATCTAGTCCAATAAGGCCTCTCTTTTTTTTTTTTTTTTTTTGCATTGCTGAAGTGAAAATAACTTAATTAATTGTAATTTATATTGATTGTTGTAGTTAAAAATAATTCACTACTTCTTTGTTCTCTTGCAGAAAAAGACAAAATCAAATTTGAGAAGCACAGAGGTGGAATTAGGAGGATCTTTCCTACTGCAGTATAATACTGTATAAGTAATTTAGCTCCTGAACACCAGGAAAATACCAGTTTAAACTCTTTTCATACCTCAGTGGATACTCTATCACACGTTTGCCACAGAGACTGTTCTCTGATATATTTTCTGCCTTCTTCAGTTTGAAAAACATACTGAAAACCCGCAGAAAATACAGATATTTAATCTGTAGTAATTCAGGTCTGTCACAGTATTTCTCATGTGTTAGCTCAAAAAACCAAGCTTTACAAAATACAAACAGCAATTCAAATTTCTGAGTTTTAAATGAATCAGATTAAATGGACAAGTGATATGAAAAATGCCTAATACCTTACTGAACCGTGAGAGATCTGTCAGAATTTTGCCAGTGTGAACTGAAAAGACCCATTAATGATCTACCTCATGCAATATTTACTGCTGCTACATCAAATGGGTCTGCTTGTTACACTAACATAACCAGCGCCAAGAACTGCTGCCTTACAGATCAGTGAACAATAGTAAATCAGTCAACAACTGCCCTCTGGAATTACTGCCTCTACCAAAAACTTATCAAGCATCAACAGAATCCCAGCTTTCCTGAGGTGCTCTGAAATGAAAAACAGTACAGCTTTTTATTTTTTGTTTTATTTTGTTTTGCTTGGTTTTGGGTTATTTTTGTTGTTGTCATTTGTGTTTTTTTTTTTGTTTTATTTTTTAACAAGACATGGAATAGATTTATGCCTTTCTTTTTCACATTCATAATTTACAAATAAAGCCCGGAAGGAGATGTCTGGAGTAGAATTTTTCAATGGAGTTTCTTATTACTGTTCGCTTTTTTCGCTCTGAGAATGTTTAATCAACTATAGGTGACTTAATATACTTGTGTTTAAGAATTCTGTTTCTTTCACAGAAACATTGACATAGGTCTTATAAATAAAGGTATCCAAAGTTTGCATGCATATGAACACCATTGTGTCCTCTAGACCCTGTTTGAGCACACCCAGTGTCAATGTTCAGTAGTATAATAGGGTAGTCCCTCTTGGTCTCTGAATACCATATCTCCATCATCACAGCTTTTTTTGGGAAGCATATCTATAATGTCAGCCATAAAATGAAAGCTAAAAAAAAAAAACAAAAACAAACTAACAACTCAAGAATTGTCGGTACAATTAATAAGATAAAGTGTTTTTCACTACAGGTTTCAAAGCGTGTTTATCTGTTTAAATAGCACTTTGAAGAAATAAAGTATTTGTTAATGATGAAAAACAAAGTCATTAAATTAGCTAGTAAACACAACACTGTCCATTCTCTGTGACCTGTAACGTAACCAGGCAGTATGAGTGCTGCTACTTTCTTTTGGAAAAAACAATGAATAAAATGTGCAGTCTCCCTCCTACCCCCCAACTTCCAAAAAGTTTATTTAAAATATACCCTTTTGACAGTCACCTCTATGAAATACAGCATGTTGTGTTTAAACAAAATCACTTTTTCTATAATGAATTAGAACAGAACAGTACATAAGGACATGTTTGCTATGAAGTCAAGAACACTATGCATTCAGGTGCTTACTATAGTTCTGGATGTGGCTGCATTCTCATTTTTGTAGAATGTTAGTAAAACATTTTTTTTCTTAGAAAACACCTTTGCAGTCAAAATGTTATTTTTAGATTTTCAATACAGAAAATATATCTAGCTTTCATGTTCTATTTCCTACTCACACAATTAAATCAGAATTCTGTACTTTCTACAGGCTGCAGTATTTTGCATTCATTTTGAATTCTAATAGCTGGAGATGGTTATGTGCAATGAAAAACTGAATCTTAATATAGCAGCAATCAATGAACTAAATCCTCAGATCTATTGAAGTGGGGACCAGGAGCAGAATTCTTATTCTTCTTGTGTCATCAGTACTGGAGGTGATCCTGAAAAGCATTTAAGTCATTTCTACCTAGCAAAAGAGGATGCACTGACTTTAGTGTTTTATGATATTACAATAAAAGTGGGGGTGGTGTTCAATTGGTTTGTTTGTTTATTTGTCTGCTTTTTTTTTTGTTGTTGTTGTTGTTTGTTTGGTGTTTTGTGTGTTTTTTTTTTTGTTTGTTTGCAGGGTTTTTTAGTTTTTTGTTTGTTTCTTTTTTGTTTGTTTTGTGTTTTTTTGTTTTTGGTTTTATTTGCTTTGTTTTGTTTTGTTTTGTATTGTTTTTAGGGGTAGATCTGTGCTTTTGAAAAGAATCTGCTGTCCATCTCCACTTAAAAAACTTCAGAGGTTCACATCGTGGATTAGAGTGTATCAGCTGCAATGCTTGCTAATCTAGGTGTGGTAATGTGGGGTTAAGTTTACAGGAAGAAAGTATTATTTTAAGTAGTCTCTCATTTGCAGATAATTTTGTGTCCCCATTATGCTTTCAGAGTTTCTTTGCTTGATGTTTATTGTTGGGCTTTTTTGTTTGGTTTTAGACTTTACCTGAATGTATATCACTTAGAAACATTTAATCTTGTATCTGTGCTTGCTGCCTGTCTGTGAATTAGTAAAAAGAACAAAATTCTCAAATAGTAGGCAATTAAATGGTCAAAGATGAACCTAGGAGAAGGCGTCAAGCAGAAAGATTAATATGAAAATGAAAAACCACAAAACATAGAATCCTAATTGCCTACTGTCAGTTATTCCTGACTCTCCACCAATTTTTATTTTGTACTGTTTCTTATGTTTTTGCAATCTATATGTACATAGAATTTCAGAACTCTTTTAGATAAAAAATAGAGGCAATTTTCACCAATATATATGGCTCCACAAGACACAAAGTAGTTATGGGTCAAGCTTATTTCATTCAGTGTGCAAGAGTTGTCATATTTTGCTGCTTAGGCAAAACTCTGCTGCAGTAACTATTATCCTGTTTGACGTTTTGCAATCATTTTAAAGGAGGGACCCTCAGAATAACTTGTATGACTTTATTTTAGCACTGATGTGATTTCTAGAATAAGATGAACATGTCATGAATAAAATCAGTAGGTAACAGTTTTACACTTTTTTGTGTGTGTGATACCCTATGGTAATATGATTCATATGTGTTTTTGTGAGAGTATGTGTGTGTCACACTATGTGTTCACATTTTGTCTTGAGAGGAACAGCACAATCTGGAACCTCACTTTGTGAAGTTCCTGATAGGTCACTCCTCTAGCCTGCTGCAACTGCTACACTCAATTCATTTTCACTTACAAATTGCTGAGAAGTCTTCCTCTCCCATGATATCATTGAAACACTGTGTCCCCGTATTGATCTCCTGTGTTGACCAAAAGAGCAATTATCTTACTTTAATGAAGAGCAAATTAAGTCCTTACTTATTCTATGAAATAGATGCCCTGGCTGAGGAGGTAGATGCTCGAAGATTTTCTGCCTGAGGGAACAGAAGAAGAATGAAGTCACACCTTCTCAGATACCAGAAAATCTTGTATCAGACACTTTGCCATAACTGTGGGGAAAACTATCTCAGAATTTGTCTTGTGTCATGAGGAAATCCAGGTGGGAGATACAAATCCAAAAGAAAACTGGTTTAATTAGCTCTAAAGCTTACAATGCTGCTGCTTTTAGGTTAGCTGTAGACTTCAGCAGTTCAGAGCTTTACCCAGGTAGCCAAACATGCTGCATTTCATATCAGTGATCATTAATTATTCTGGTGACATCAGCTACTTGTCAAATCCGGAGGTTTTTAACAATTTTTTTCCATCCATTTTAATAAGATTTCAAATTAATTAAAATAGTAATGATGAGTTGCATATATATGTGTTTTTTAACATTTAATCCCAATATGTATAGCATTTATGTCTTCTAAAGTGTCCAGTATACATGTATTCTAGAGTTTATAGAGTTTACTGAAAGTGTTTAGAGTAATTGGTTTGATTTTTCTTGTTTTTTTTTGTGTCTTATTTGGGGTGGTTGAACTGATATTCTGAAGTGGTTGCTTTCACAAATTTTATGAAATGTATTTGGACATTAAGTTTTCAGTCCAGATCCAGTTAGGCTTTTTGGAAGGTCTGTTATCACCTATGAAGACAGCTACATGAGGCTTTCTATGCAATTGTAGTCTAATTTTTACGCTGCTCAGTCTTTATATTATCTAAAAATGCATCAGGTTTTGTTTATTGTCACCAGGGCAAGTTTTCACTTCATATTAGCATTCTGCCAACATCTTATATAAAATAGCATTTCTTAGACAAAATCAATGACTCCAAAAACAAAGTATTTGTTCTTTCTAGAGTTTTAAACATATTCGTAAAAAAATAAATGCATGAAATTGCATTTTCATTCTAAACTGAAAGTAATATTTTAATTTAAAAATAAGTTTTATTTGCAATATGAACTTAACATGGATTAAGAACTTGAAATATGAATAAATACTTCTAAAAACCTTATATAGTTCATAGTTTAGCTCAGGTGTGTAACCACCCACACCTGTTATTTTTATTTATTGCAGCATGAATGTGAGAAAATATGTTTGCATTCATTTATGGTGCTAATTAACTAATCTTGTTTTATTCTGCAGTTTCTGAAAACAGATCTATCTTGTATAAAGTAAAAAAAAAACAACTAAACAAATAAACAGTGATCACTGTTATGCTGAATATTTAGATAAGCAATATTGATAGAAAATTTATTTTATAACAGAATTAAAACTAATCTTTATTTCCATATCTAAAGTTATAGAAAGTTAGAAAAATGCCATTACAGAGACACTGAGTGCATTAGTGCAAAAACAACATTACACTTTAAATTGTTCATGACAAGCTTGCATCAGCAGGCTAACAAATTGTTCACTTATGATATAGCTGCTCAAATATGAGATAAAAATGCATTGCTCTTTTGAAGCTCCAAGTCATCAATAAAGTCAGAGAAAATAACATTCCAACAAAGCTTGATTTCTAATTCTGCTGAGCCCATTAAAGCAAAACAAAATTTAACCTCATACATGATCAGGAAGACCCAAAATGTTTTGCTGTTGCCTTTTGTGATGCCTGATTAGCAAATGTTCTCTTTTCTTTGCTCCTCTGTCTTACCTACTCTAGCTCCTAAGATAGCAGAAGAGTGGAATTATGAATAAAAGCTACCATACAGAAATGCTGTATGATGAAGGACATGTTCTAACTTCTTCCAGACGTGCAGATGCACAGTAAATCAATTTAATTGAAATCACTGAGATACTTTAATACAAGTTTTGCACAAAAAGCCTCGATTTGACCTTGAAGTATCTCCTCCACCTTTGCTGTTTTAGAATCTCTTTAGGCAAGAGGTAATGATGTATGGTTGGTTGTGTCCTCTTCTCTAGCCCTAGCAGTGTAGTGTTTGAAAAAGATAGTCATGATAAAGAGCTGCTTGTCTGAAGAAAACAAACAAAACATTTGTGTTTTTCTTCACCAAACCACACAGTCAGAAAAAAAAAACACTATAGGTTCTGTCAGTCATCTCCTGCTGCCTGTGACTGAACAGTGTTTGTGTGTATGGTTGAGAAAGAAGAAGAATTCATAACATAATGTTTTCATAATTTCTATATTCAAAAATTGTTTAATGCTTATTTAATGATCAACTAAATGGTCATTTATTCTCTCATATTATATTGCTTCCATAGCATATATGAGACTGGAAGTTAGACTCCTTTTCCGCACAGCCATCATCTGAGAACATGGGGTATCCATTTCGATTATCTGAAGGGTACTCCTCAGAACCTATTTTCAACCACACAATTCACTCCCTCTTCACACCAACATACAACCTTGTGAACAGGCATGTTGCCAAAACTAACAATGAGAAAGAATGCATTTCTAAAAGTGAACCAGGACATGCTTCAGATAACAGGAGTAAGAATCAACCCAGCAACAAGAAAACAGCACCTCCTGATTATCCAGTTCCATAGGAAGAATAATGCTCTGTGACAACAATGAGGAGCTGAATTAAATTCAACATTAAAAAAAATGTGCAGCCACAGAGGGCACATCTGTGGCTGACTAAAAAAATTGTGCTGCAGCTTGAAATAAACCAGGAATACCCATCTAAATTTTAAAAATTATATTAAATGTAGATTACACAAACTAGAATATAACTGCATACATTAACTAGACCTGATTAGCTGCTGATGTTCTAGCAATAGTCATTATACTCTTCTTTTGTAGTTTAGAAAAAAGTGAAAATAATCAGAGAGAAAAGGGAACTTGCTCTTTTACATTCTCTCTTAACAAACAAATATCACAGGTAAACCCTCAGTGAGAATGTCAGCTGCTTGGGTCAGAAACAACATTTTCCTGAGTGACTGACACATACTTGCAAGCAAAAAGTTCATTGAGAGTTTTATGAATCTGTAATTTACAATAATTACGGTGTTACAATCCCTCAATTTTTTTTTTTTTTTCACAGAATATTCAGTGCTAGAGACTAAATATATTAAACAGTGTTACAGTATGAAAATGTAGATCTTGTATATAAATAATATAAACTCTACATGAGAATAATAACAGTAATAATAAGATTAAAAATGTCTTCATATTCTAGACATCAGATAAAAGAAAATTAATTTGAAAATGCATGGAGTGTTTTCTTCCATCATGTCATCACTGGATAAAATTAATGTTGTTTGGGCATCTACTCATGTATTGATACTAGAACATATTTAAATTTCTATTCATTTGAATCTGTATTTCCAGGAGCCAGAGTAAGGTTCTGTTGTATTTAAGTGGATAGTCAGTTTTGTAACTGAAAATAATTGGAAATTTGGGTCATTCAGAGAGAAGTACCTTTAGTAAAGGGTATTAAACTGTAGTTGTTATTTTAAAGTGGCTAGTGCTTCACTGATGTCTCCCATGCTGCTGAAGAAGTAGCTTTGTATATGAATTATAACTCTACTAAGTGGCCATTAATCTTAAAATAGGTAGTGTGTAAGCAAGTTATCAGGCAAATTTAACAGTGTGGGAATTGTGAATAACTTCTTATTCTTCTGTTCCTTCTTTTACTGTGTTTGTGTCTATTTTGCCCAGCAGAAGACTTTTTCAAATTTTGCTTTGGCTGTTATGCAACCTGAGTTGCAGATACCTAGTTGTGGAAAGGATCTTAAACCATGATACAGTCTTCATAAAATAATAATCTGTATTAATAGGTTATTAGAGAGTAAAAAACTATCAGTTTATTCTAATATTAAATCTAACAGTGGTTTATAGAGCATGCCCAATAGCAGTCTCTATTGAAGCCTTCACCAGGGGCATATTCTTTCCTATCCAGCCTTTAAATCAGTGATAACCAAGCAAGATTCTTGGATAGAATAAGTCTTACCTGTACAATGCCCGTAATTTTTATCCCAGAATTTCAAGTACAACTCTCTACAGTCTTTGAAATTGTGATTCAAGATATAAATGGGCTGATAAAGATAAGCTGTTTTGCCTGCAAATGTGCACGGTAAAGTCCTAAAATACAGTACACAAGGTGAATCCTTTTACTTTTTCTCCATTAACTCTTTAATTAAAAGAAGAAACAGAACAGTTCATTTATATAATGCTATATCGCTCCAGCAATATTATTACTATGCATTTTACTATTTGGAAGACACAACCCACCTACAATGTCATTGCTCTGTGCAGGACAGATGCTTATGTTGATTTTTATGTGCAGTTTCTGCTTTTATTAATAGAGACCCACAACCACATTTTTGAAATCTCATAAATCAGGTTGTTAACAATGTTCAGTTTGTTTTGGTTTTATCTACTTGTAACTGTTAAGGCAAAGTAAAAAGTTAAAAACAAAGACTGAATTTGTTTGAATAGGCCCTACAGTGACATAACATTAATGATGATGATGATGAATACCAACTCTTTAGGTATATGTCAGAGTTGATAAATTTTGTATTGGCAAAACTAGAACTGATTAAGCTCCATTTTACTCTGGGCTGCAAAAATGCATTTAATCCTGGCCATGTGTACTCCTAACCCAGGCAAAATCCCCTTTTTGTCAGTTCCAAAAAACAGGGAACAAAAAAAATATATAAGATTGCCAGTGAAGCTGATGAGTTTGCTTGAATGAAAGTGAACGAGAACACATTAAAATCTCTATGATTTGGCCATATGTAAAATGAGTTAAGGATTAACTGTGTCGATAAGATTTCTCTGCTCAAAACTGATTATTGTGCATTATGTTATACAAAATCACTGACATCACCATCATTTTTTTTAATTTGACAAATATAAAGGAATGCGTAAAATTGCTACTTAAAATAATTCTGTTCCTGAATTAGCTATAGGCTTTTTTTTTTTTTTTTTTCCCTTTGAAAACCTAGCCAGTAGAGATAATTGATTCAAACCAGCAACCCTCTCTTCCAGTTATGAGCAATGTAATTGAGAATGGACAACAAAATTAAGTAGCTGTCACATTTTCCTTGTCTTTTGTCTTTGGAATTTGGGAGATGTGAAGGTTGTAATTTATGTGCTACCTGCTGCTACTGTAACCAAATAATATTGCGGTTTAGTGAATAATTGGACTTGCTAATTATGGAAATAGAATTGTATGAGGAAACAAAGGTGTTAGGGTATCTTTTTTAAATCTGGAATTTTCCCCGTGTGTATTGCCAGCATTTCTCATCCTGTACATCTTTACACATTCTCTTCCCACACTCAACATTATTGCTATTGGCAACAATAACATATTATGTGCATAGCATTTATATAGAGAATTATTTTTACTCATTCATACAAAGCAGTGAGTCATTGATACTGTGGCTATCTGCTTAAAAGATTGTCTATATCCAAAGGCTTATATAGTGAAGAACTGCAAAAATAGAGAGCTATAGATGCACTTATAAAACTCTTGAGCTCTATGAGTGATACATAGTGATCTGACTCTTAGAGGATGGAATTTTCTTGCTCATTCGTTTTATTTTAAGTTATGAATAGAATATTAAACACTTGACCTTCATTAGTGCCTTGCAAGTCTTCGGGACGAAGGCGTAACCTTTTTCAGGATAATCCATATTTCTGGTTATTCTACCAGCAGCTATAGTTAAGATCTATTGTTCTCCTCCACCCCAATTATCTTTGAAAAAATTAATTAGCTGCTTTCTTTTCCATTGTGGTTTCTTCACTTTAAATTGTATGAAAGAGATTGTTGAGGGCTATTTTAGTAGTTTCAAGTGGATCATTCATGTAAGTTAATTTCTAATCTAGTCTATGAATAATAGCATATTTGTGGGAGACAAAGCCATCTATTCTATTTGTGATTGTTCCTTTCAGTTTCTGGGGCTAGCGTTTTCAAGGCATAAGTGATTACAGCAATATCTTGCTTGGAGGGCAAATTTATCTGTCGTCTTTGTCTGTTTCTTATAATTTGCATCCTTGGAGTTGCTGTTTGCCTCAAATATTGTGAATATTAAGAACATCATCTTATTTCAGATAGTGTGAAGTCCCATCTTTTTCTGATTGTACCCTTGCTGTAGGCAATTTAGTGGTAGGGTGGATTAGGTTATAAACATGAAGACAAAAATAGCAGCAGACAAATCCTATTAAAAATGTTTACTTTTCTGATTTCACACAATTAAGTAAAAATTATCTTCTCTATGGTGGAACAACTTTGTATCAAATATATCAATAACTTTGTAAAAACTGGACATTGATTACTGCCATAAATTAGATGAAAAAATATATAAATACATAGTATATGATGCTGAAATATGAGGGATGTGGTATTTGTGCTGCCATATTGTAGTCGCCAGGAGTCCTGGGGGTGGTCCCCTCTTCCTATAGGAAGCAAGATGTAGCTGGTGGAGACCATTTCTAACTCAGTGAGATTCTAAAACATTGCATTACCTACCTGCTTCAAAACAACTCAGATCTGGTGACTTCCTGGGGTGATACAAGGAATATAGATGGTATTCAGGCAAAGGTAAATAGCACAAATGCTGGGGAAGTGAAAATGAGTTTTTTTAGGTGTTCAGTAGGCTGAATTTCTGCTAACACAGTTTGAACTCTAATTAATTTAAGCAGTGTTTTCATTACTAGGAGTTTTTCTTGCCATACAGTATTTTTTTCTTTTAAACACAAGTAAGAGATGCGTAACACTTATTACACAGTAATGTCATCAAAATAAGAAGTGCTATAATTTAGAGGCTTAAATTTTATTCATTTTCTTGAGGTAAAATATTTCTAAAACACCAGAAGGTTCAATTCCTGGCATATACCTTAAATGCTATTCAATGGACGTAGATCATATGCAATCACTTCAGCATGTAGGAGATCTACTTACACTTGATTTCAGTAAGAGGATTTTTGGGGCAAATTATGTCAGGGGAGTAATTTTTAAAATTATAACTCTGAATCACAGCTGCCAATATACATAAGAGTTTAGTGACTGAAGCTGCAGGGTGCATTCAGGAAAAGGTGGAAAGAGAAGCCAAGACTAGTGGTCCACACTAGTGCACTGAAACCCTGAAACCCAAAACATGAATCCTGATATATTTACTGACTTCTTTTTTTTTTTTTTTTTTTTTTTTGGTGAAGAGATTCCTCTTTCTGTCACCCAAAGTAGACTGAAATATTCAGTCCATTTCAAAACTCATGACAACTTACAGGTTGTTTTATTAAGGCCTTGGTAGCATCTGTCCTCGTGGCATTTAGCACTGATCAAGCAATTGTCTTGATTCACTCATCAATAGTGAAAAAGAGACTAAGCTGAATCTCATCTCCAAGACGGGAAGTTCAGAAAGTTAGATGTTACATGTCAATGAATAGATTAGTTTCCCTGTATTTGTGGTTATACTTCCTGTGAAGGTCTCAACTTCAGTATGAATATTTCTATATTTCCCAATAAATAAGGGTGCTCCAGATTATTTTCCAATTGGATGAAGGCCCAAGTCTTCACAGATCTCACCATGTAATTGTGCACATGTATTTGAAAAGGCGATGATTGAATTAGTGTTGTCCTCAACAAATTCCAAGCATGATACTCTATCACAGGTGATGACAGTTTCTCAGTATTGAAATGGATTCTCTAACAATAGAAAGCATTTTCTCAAATGAAGAATTACTGAACATATGTTAGCATTGTTATTTAAAGAGGATCTGCATGCCAAAGACTGATAATGAAGCAATAACACACATTGCTGAATTGTTTTGTATGAGAAGGGGGAGAGAAAAAAATGGAGGGGAGAAATTTTGTATTTTTGAGTCTTTCTGCATCTGGTTACATTGGCTAAACACTGTGCTATTTGTAACATCAGTTGAAACAAAATGGTTTTTCAAAGTAAGTGAAAGTGTATGCAAAATTTCAAAGTATTAATTGGGTGGTTTGGGAGGATTTCAGTCATTACACTCAAATACAATCATGGACAGAATGCTAAATCTCAACTTTTTAACACATTCAAGGTGGATTGATTAGGACTATAATCTTTAAAGAATGATTTCCACTTTTGGTGGCTTTGAGGAGGCGAACCCGTTTTTCCAAGTATGTGAAGCACTTTCTAATTCTGTACTTAGGTTGCCACAAATAATGATGACAGACAATCAATACATGGAAGCATCTGTTTCAGGTTATACATGTTTGGTAAGAATAATTATGCTGGTAATGTTTCATAGTATGTTAAGTTACTAAAGCTCCCTGTTCCTCACTCTTCAGATAAAAGAGAAAATGACATGTGCTATGGCTGAATATAAGACACTGGCATTTGAATAATGAATCCTCAAAAGTTATGACATTGTATCTAGAATACAAGTTTTAAATACCTGTATGTCTTGCTTTAGACCTTCAGTCTATATTCCTTGTTACCAATTCTTTCTGTTTTGATACACTGTTGCTCCCTGAATGCCACCCTATTAATTTATTTTTTTTTTTAAAAAAAACAACCAAAACCAAAAAACCCAAGAAAACCCCAAAAAAACAACGAACAAAACCCCACAAACATGTGAGTTATCAGGACTTTCTGTTTAAGTTTTTACTGTTGATAGTGGTGAAATCCAATAAATAAGGAGAAACTGAAGGCAGGATGATACTTCCCAGAATCTTCGTACTGAATCCAGGATATTCTGGCTGAATGACACACCTATTGTACCCTACTAAAAAAGTAATGTGGTAATTTTTCGATAAGTAGCTGACTCAGTTTCTTATTGGGTCCAAACTTTGGAGGGAGAACTACACATAATTTAATTTGACATATCCCAACATTTTTGAGATATAGGCATCGGGTAGAACACTCATGAGCTTCTTCTTTAGACCATAATTTAAAAACTGCTTTAAAAGGAAATAGAGTGCTTGTTATGTGGTAATGCCCTTGGTACACTTTTGCATACAATATTATTATGCAAACACACATTCACAAATAATAAGCAAAACAGTTTTCAGTAGACATATCAGAAAAAAATTTCTTGTTAAAAAAAACCCAACAACAAAGAAACAAAATTAAAAGCTTTAGATTGCAGGAACTCTAGTATAATGTGGCTACTCACAAAGTCAGATTTTATTGCCAGATAAATATTTTTACAATGGCATAGAAGAAATCCAAACAATTAATGTAAATCTCTCCATTTTTATGAAACAAAACTTGAGATAAATACTTTCAGCTCAGAAACAGAGGTATTTTATTACTATTATTATTATGGTTAAGATTAGAAGTGTAAAGAAATAAATTTCCAAGGTCAGCCTTTTATCTAATATGCTAACAAATCAGAATTCAGGCTCATAGATAAGATTACTACTAGTCTGTGTAGTTTTACAGAAAGTAAATCAAATCTTTATGTAGCATTTTTTAATAAGGAATCAAATATCACCTGTATTGGAAATCTCATGTATGGAATACATTTTATCAAAGGGATTAGTGGCATGTAATATGTTGTTTTCAAAATAGTTTTATATAAGAACAGTAAAAGACTTTTAAAAAAGTTTAATAACTGATAAATGTATGATTTTGAAAAGAATTTTTAAAGATGTACTATGGTTCAAAAGGCTATTACTAACCAATCTTTTATGGACATCTGTTTTTAAGCTTAAGTATTCTCAGCAATAACTTGGGCAGAAAAAAAAATAATTGGTTTATTCTTTAGGTGATATAAAGATAGGTGAATAGCACACGGTACGCGGTATTATTTGTATTGAAACAAAATGTGCTTCATTATAGCCAAATACAAAGCCACAAAGGTAGGAAGAACTTTGCAGTTATATCTGCAGAATGTAGGACTCTATCCTGGGGAATGCTGGAATTTTGCATCCTTTTTTTGGGCCCCTTGTTACCACAAAGGCATTGACACACTGGAGGCAGTTCAGCAGAGAGACACCATGACAGCTGGTGTTGGGGCATTTTCTTTGTGACAAGAGACTGAGAGACCAGCACTGCTTGTCTGAGAAACAGTTAAGTCTCAATAAATGAAGACACAATGTGAACTACAAGAAAGAACTTTGTCCAAAAAAGATAACCTAGTCCCTGACTATATAAAGAAGTCAGTAGGAGTCAAATGGTCATTCCATTTTGTACGGGATACATGCTTGTTTTACCCCCACTTTTATAGGACAAATGAAATACTTACAGTGCAAATAGAATTTTTAAAAGAATTTGAAGTCTAGAAAAACTCCTTTTGGTGATTTAAATTACAGTCTACTCAGCTTACCAAGAAGTAGATAAAGATTTGATTTGATTATCACGCATAAGTACCTTTGCAGGAAGAGAATAGCAGGTACTTAAAGGTTTTTCACTCTACTAGAAAAAGAAGAAGAAAAAAAAAAAAAGCCATGACAGGAATTTGAAGTACTTGATGATCATGATGGCAATAATAATAGCTGTAACTACCACCAATAGGAAGAAAAAAAATCCTTAAGAATGAGGTTCATATTTTTTGAAGGTAAAGAAAATGGACTCTAGAAAAAAAAGGGAAATGGTGGATTTTTTTACTATTAATGGCTTCAACTCAGATGTGGATAGAAGAAATTGTAGCCAAACACAAATTACTGCAGTTGTTAAAAGCATCACTAGGCTAAATTCTATGGACTTCGTGAGCAATCTAGTGGGTCTTTTTGGACTTAAATTCTAGTCTATGTATAAGAGTCTGTTACATTCAGTAAAACAGCACTAAATGACTCAAGATGCTCTGCTTCAACCACTTTCATCTTGTTCTCTGACTCTGACCTCTCCATATTCCAAGTGATAGCAACTGGCCTGCAGCATGTGAATCTAAACTACTCTCTTTTTATGTACAAACACATTGTATTATGTACATGTGAATTATACACACACATTATATATTTATGTGTTTATACATGTCTTGCAAATATGTTATCACATCTAAAATCTGATGCCTTCTAAATAATAATTGTATTAAAAAGAGTTGGGCGGGGAATAACCTAATGAAATTTAACAAGGGAAAGTGTAGAGTCCTGCATCTGGGCAGGAACAACCCCAGGTTCCAGTATAGGTTGGAAAATTACACATTAGAGAGCAGTGTAGGGGAAAGGGACCTGGGGGTCCTGGTGGACAACAGGATGACCATGAGCCAGCACTGTGCCCTTGTGGCCAGGAAGGCCAATGGCATCCTGGGGTGTATTAGAAGGGGGGTGGTTAGTAGATCGAGAGAGGTCCTCCTTCTCCTCTACTCCACCCTGGTGAGACCCTATCTGGAATATTGTGTCCAGTTCTGGGCCCCTCAGTTCCAGAAGGACAGGGAACTGCTGGAGAGGGTCCAGCGTAGGGCAACGAAGATGATTAAGGGAGTGGAGCACCTCCCTTATGAAGAAAGGCTGAGGGAGCTGGGTCTCTTTAGTTTGGAGAACAGGAGACTAAGGGGGGACCTTATCAATGTTTATAAATATATAAAGGGTGAGTGCCATGAGGATGGAGCCAGGCTCTTCTCGGTGGCAAACAGTGATAGGACAAGGGGTAATGGGATCAAGCTGGAACACAAGAGGTTCCGCTTAAATTTGAGAATAAACTTCTTCTCAGTGAGGGTGACAAAGCATTGGAACAGGCTGCCCAGGGGGGTTGTGGAGTCTCCTTCTCTGGAGACATTCAAAACCCACCTGGACATGTTCCTGTGTGACCTCACCTAGGCGTTCCTGCTCCAGCAGGGGGATTGGACTAGATGATCTTTTGAGGTCCCTTCCAATCCCAAACATACTGTGATACTGTGATACTGTAATATAAATAACTTCAGTGCTAAAGCCCAGGACACCACTGAATCACCGCTGGAGTTGCCTGAGTTTCCAGATAGAAGCTGGCATAGGCAGGCTCATATGCTCCACTGTTTTCTAGTAAATCACTAATTTTTTCCAACTATATGCTTCGTATCATCATTCCTATGGATTTCTGTATGAGGAAAAAAAGAATGACACAAACAAACAAACAAAACCACAAAACAAACAAAACACACACACAAAGCCAACAAAACCACAACTAAACAGGCTATCAGCAGTAGTAATAAGAAGGTACTTTCTTCCAGCACCCAGTTACTTCATCCTGTTCTTATCTTTAACTTCAGTACTACGCACATTTTTCTCCATTATGGTAGGGTAATATTCCCCGCTTATTCTTCTCACAGGAAACACTCTAAATTCACCTCTATTGAGCCACATATAATTACCTTTGTCTTTTTCTTAAATTGTGCATTTTTTTCAAGCAATTTGCTGCTATCCTTAGTCTTTTATCAACAGCTAATTACATTAGGGCATGGTCTATACTGTATCTTTCAGATTGCTAACAAATATACTCAGTAATACTGGACCAGTCACTGGCTCTTGAGGGAGAAGGTCTAACACTCAAACACAGTAAATTCTGTGTTTAGGGCAAGTTATATCTTCCTTTTTTGCTGGCACTTGGATCATCTGAAGACAGAACAGAACAGGACCAGCTCCAGTACCAGTCACAGTTCTACAGTCTTTGATTACCTACTTATTCTCTGACCTTTTACAGTCTGCCCTTCTGCCCTTACCTACTTTCTAATAAAGTAAAATAGTGCAGAAATGAAAATGAAATCGATTTTACCAAGTGTGTTCCCTCTTGTAACAAAACAACAGATTTATGGACCTAAATGAGCATATTTACCCAGTCCATATTTCTCCAGGTGCTTTCTGATCATGCTTTTGATTAAATTCTTTGAATGTTTGAAGCTATACAGACATACACCGGTTGCTGATAAAATGTTTGGAAAAGACCTCTGAAAAGTAGACTTCTTGTTAAGAGCAATAAGAACCAGAATATCTTCCAGAAGTCATCAAAAACGTCTCTTCTTCCTCTTTTTTCTTTCAGCAACGTGTTTAACCCACCTGTCAGCTGCCACTGAACCAGGGAATGAAGCATATTTACAAAAGAGAATGCAAAAAATAATGCTGTGTTAACAGGGGTTATGATTCACAGTTAAGTAGTTTTGTTGCTTTTTTTTTGTGCAATAAATTATAGTTTTTAAGTCCATTTGATTTTGGCATCTTGAGGAAAAAACGGATCAAATTTTCTATTGTATATATCTAGTCAGGCTGCAAAGCTCTGTAGGACTATACTTTTTGAGTCAAACAAGTGGCAATGTCCCAAAGTTGACCCGTGTTTCTAATTCACCATTGGTTATGCCATCCTACTTTTTCCGAAATATTGATAATGCTGAAAATAATTTCTCTTGAAGGTCCATGGTATGTTTTGTAATCAAAAAGAATATGGCATATACTATCCCTATGGCTATTGTTCCTAAATACCACCCCTATTCCTTGGAATGAATGGCATCTGAAACAAAAACGTGTCAGTTAATCAGTCAACAGAAATATCAATTTTACTGCATGACCTCCTAAGACAGACCTATTTGGGACTGTTTATATTTGGTTTGATTAATGTGTTCAACACAGGGTTGACATTTTGAATGTAGACAGATATTGCAGGAGGTTCCTGAGGCCAAGTCATAGCTGACAGAGTGGGAGTGGCAGACCAACCAAATTCAGCAGAGATTTGTAACAGAAAATCAGTTTTTTCTTAGAGCTTAAAATGTTGTGGAAAACAGTTTAGAAACAAATAGTTTATGATTTAAAGGCTGGAAAAACTGACAATCAAGTCCTCAAGTGAAATGAGACCAGTAAATGTTATGCATAATGTCAGGTGACACTAAAGTGCTTGTATTTAGAAAGAATGCGTATAAATTTATGATCTGATTATTATTAGAACAGAATATTTATTGTCTAATACAATGTCCAGTGAGTAGATGATTATTTTCTTGTATATATAATTTCAATGCAATCACTATATAAAATAATTTTTACTTATAGTCCTGGTCTGACTCATGGCATATATGAACCAGAGTGGTGCCATCTGAAAATCTAAACAATCTCTGCACCAGAGGGATAATAGCACAATGTAGAAATGAGTAAGTTAATCTTTTGGAATCCTAGACTAAGCAATGAAAATTGAGTAAGCCTAAGTTATCAGCTGAGAAACACTGTTTATTCATATTTTCTTTAAAATGTACAAGTGGAATAGAACATTACCTATTCACATTTTTGTACTCAAATAAATAGTTACTTTAAATTAGAATTTTGCTTGTTTCAAAAAAATAAACATCAGTGCAAATTCAGATAAGTTCTATTGAAAATTTTCAAACCTTAAAGGGTTGAGTTACTTTATTATTTTTCATTAAAAATTTAATAGTTCTTAAATGAAGTAGAAAAAAAAAAGGAAGTGAAAGGCTTTTTAGATGTTTTAATACGTACCTTCAAGTATTATTCAGAATTTATGCATGCTCTTATTTACAGTACAGAATAAATAACAGTTTGCCACAGCCCCATTAAAAAGCTCCATAAAGGTAACTAACTGAAAAAAAATTGACTGTCATCAAGAACATTTATAAAACAATAAGGTTAAACTATCTTTTTGAGCATTCATTACCAGGTTTTCAGATTATTCATTAATTTACAAAAGTAAATAATTTTATTTCATATATTTGCCTGTACATTGACTATTTTAATTCAGTGTATTCTTTATTGTCAGAACACTTTAAAACCAGTCATACTCTATGTCTGAGTGTTATTTTCTTCCTCAATTAAAATGAAATTGACAAAGTGCAGAGTAATTTTGGAATTTGCTAGAGTAAGATAGTTTTGGATGTAAAAGAAAATACTGTAAGTAAGTAAATACGAATTACAATGATTTGGAGACCTTGTTTTGCTTCATAGAAAACAAAACAAAAAGTCCAAATCTACTGCAGATTATTTTATTTACTGACTAACAGGAAAAGACATAGTACAGAATCACAGAGTGTTAGGGACCTCAAAAGATCATCTAGTCCAATCCCCCTGCTGGAGCAGGAACACCTAGATGAGGTTACATGGGAAGGTGTCCAGGGGTGTTTTGAATGTCTCCAGAGTAGGAGACTCCACAACCTTCCTGGGCAGCCTGTTCCAGTGCTCTGTCACCCTCACTGAGAAGAAGGTTTCTCTCATATTTAAGTGGAACCTCCTGTGTTCCAGTTTGTACCCATTGCCTCTTGTCTTATCATTGGTTGTCACCAAGAAGAGCCTGGCTCCACCCTCGTGACACTCACCCTTTACATATTTATAAACATGAATGAGGTCACCCCTTAGTCTCCTCCAAGATAAAGAGCCCCAGCTCCCTCAGCCTTTCCTCATAAAGGAGATGCTCCACTCCCTTAATCATCTTTGTGGCTCTGTGCTTGACTCTCTCCAGCAGTTCCCTGTCCTTCTTGAACTGAGGGGACCAGAACTGGACACAATATTCCAGATGTGGTCTCACCAGGACAGAGTAGAGGGGAAGGAGAACCTCTCTCATCCTGCTAACCACCCCTCTTCTAATACAACCCAGGATGCCATTGGCTTTCCTGGCCACAAGGGCACAGTGCTGGCTCATGGCCATCGTACTGTCCACCAGGACCCTCAGGTCCCTCTCCCCTACACTGCTCTCTAATAGGTCGTTCTCCAACTTATTCTGGAACCTGGGGTTGTTCCTGCCCAGATGCAAGACTCTACAATTGCCCTTGTTATATTTAATTATTTTTTTTCCTGCCCAGCTCTCCAGCCTGTCCAGGTCTTGCTGGATGGCAGCACAGCCTTCTGGCTTGTCAGCCACTCCTCCCAGTGTGGTGTCATTGGCAAACTTGCTGACAGTGCACTCTGTTCCCTCATCCAACATGTTGATGACTGTATTGAATAATACCAGTCCCAGTACTGACTCTTGAGGCACTCTGCTAGATACAGGCCTCCAACTGGACTCTGCCCCATTGACCACAACTCTCTGGCTTCTTTCTTTCAGCCAGTTCACAGTCCATATTGACTCTTTTCTTTATATAATTCATCGATCGGAAGAGCTTGTACTTCGGGTCAGCTGCAGGAAAACAGAGGAAGACCTGGCTTATTAAAGCTTCCTCTCCTCTCCTCTCCTCTCCTCTCCTCTCCTCTCCTCTCCTCTCCTCTCCTCTCCTCTCCTCTCCTCTCCTCTCCTCTCCTCTCCTCTCCTCTCCTCTCCTCTCCTCTCCTCTCCTCTCCTCTCCTCTCCTCTCCTCTCCTCTCCTCTCCTCTCCTCTCCTCTCCTCTCCTCTCCTCTCCTCTCCTCTCCTCTCCTCTCCTCTCCTCTCCTCTCCTCTCCTCTCCTCTCCTCTCCTCTCCTCTCCTCTCCATTCAGTAAGTTCTTATCTTTGTTTTTAAATTCTACTACCATATTATTTACATGTATATCCAGAAAAAAAATCAGTGTGTACAGCCTTAAAAAAAAAAAACAACAAAAAACCCCAAACAAACAGAAAAGCCCCACAAAAAAACCCCCAAACAAACTAGAGAAAACTCTTTAGAAGGGAAAATGAACCAGGATTCTCTTCCAGTACAAAACACCATGAAACATCTCTGTGCTATGCTCTCAGAAAAAGGTGAGTGGTCAGGTTAGCTGAGGGAAGCGTTTACATGTTAATCACTACTCCTAGGGACACCAGTTCGATCAGGTTATAGGTATAGCTCTAGCTGTCCTTCTCAACTCTTGGCACCCAACATCTAGAATCACATTTTTGTGAAAGAAACATGTTGCAGTGCCAGAAAACATGTAGAGCAAGACTATAGAGTGTTTTTCTCATTTCCTGAAATGAAGTGTAATTCTTTTGGAAATGAGTGTTATGCCTTCCACTCTACATCATGTCCTTGCTTTTACAAGACACTGCTTGTATTGAAGTACTGGGATGAGGAAGAGCAAAATATTTTGAGTTTAAGAAATCTTTAGGAAATTTTGTCTGCTCCATGTTGTCTTGCATTTTTCCTGTGTTTTTTGTTTGTTTGTTTGTTTTTAATTTTCAGGATACAATCTGAGATTCTATCCTTAGACATCAACGCTCATGTTTGCCTTTCTGAGTAACTCCTCTGCAGTACACCATTTGTCACTGCATTATATACACTGGTCATAAACACTTAAAAAACGCTGCAATAAATGGACACTGTTTAAAGTTCCTCTGACAGATTTTTATAGCTTTGATTATGTCTTGCAGACATCTTTTCATCCTGCCTGAATCAATCAATGCATAATTCCCAACCTAAAATTACCTCTAAAGATTCTGAATAATGTGAATTCTGGCCTACAGATATTAATTCAGAAAAGATCTTCACAGGGTCAGTTCTGGGTTTTTTGTTGTTGTTTGGTTTTGTTTGGGTTTTTTTTCAATACTGGAACTTCCATAGAAGTCTAAATGTCAGAAAACTCATGAAGTAATGCTGACTTGTGTGTGAAAAGGCTATTAAGGGAATAGAAGGTATAAAATCCGTAAAATATTAAAAGAAAATGTATTTAAACTCTATAAAAGGATTGTTAATTCAAAATACATTAACAGGAAACAGCAAACCCTTTATAAAGCTGATTTTATAGAGATTTTTAGTTAATATTTAGGTCTTTCAAATAATTCCTCTGTAAAACTTTCTATTAATACATTTTTATGCTTATGTCATCTTAGAAAACCATGCTGCATAGAGATGATGGACCACCACTTTCTTCCCCAATAATAAAATAAGGTTTAACCTATGATGATGAACAGGCCCAACTGTATTTCATTTCCAAATTAAACATATGATTATATGGTGATTGCCTTAGAATAAGACATTCAAGAAAACACAATACTTGAAAAAAAGTATAATGACCTTATTCAAAATCCAGTAAAATTGCTGTGGGAGAACTCACATTTGTGCTCAAGAACATTGAAATGTATCATAATGCAGGGTGTTTCAGAAAGACAGACCCAATTTGAAATCACTACTACTTTGAAATGGGGTCCCTGTAGATGCAAAAAATAAGAAAAGTTACAAGATCATGGTGTGCCCTGCAGCTGCAATATAGTGTAGATGAACCAAACTCTCTTTAGAGTGATTTGCATGAGCAATCAGAGTGGTCTGGCAGCAGCAGCACAAGGCTCAATACAGCCTCAAAAATCTTTGAGGACATTGAAAAAAAATCTATTAATGTCTAGCTTATTGTCCAGCTACACGAGTTAGATCAATCAATATTGCTTTATATGTATGCCTGCACTACTCTACTGCCTAGATTTTACCTTTTGACTACTGGACAAGAAAGTTTTTGGATTATAAGAACGAACAACAAAAGCTTAGCATAATTTTATTGTGCAAACACTGTCTTTAAGAATAGATTTGTCAAAAAAAGCACAGTTTTTTAGTTTATATTCAAAACCAGTGAACACAGAACTATTAGGTAATTGCTGAATGACTGAACAAGTTACATAGAAAATGGAGAGGCATTTTTAGTAAGAAAATTTCACAGCTTTGAGTAGATTATATAGTCACATAAGAATGTTTAAGTAAAATATAATGAAAAAAACTATGAAAAAAATAAATTAAAATCTGAAACTCAATCAGGTTATAATTAATTGTCTAGAGCTGTAAACCAGTTATATATTAGCCATTAAAAATAAGTGAAAAGGAGTTTAATAGCTTAAACTAAGGTTTAAAATTTTCATTAGTGTCTAAATCTATTCCAGTAGAAGAGATGATAGCTTCAACTGATTCAGCTCTAGAAGATTTAACAAAGTATCAGGAAAGTTTAATTAGACTAGAGTCAGTCAAAGAGGAAAAACTCTGAAATGACACAATATAATCTGAAGAAAAGTTAAATATTATTAAGAAGCTAGTCCTCAGTAGACTTAAAAGTCACAGGACAGTTTAATCATATAAATTGCGGTATTTTTAAAAAAATATGCCAGCTGATAAAAGTGTCAGTAGAAACTGCAGATGTGTTAGAAATGTTAAACAATCGGACTAGTATTCAAAACTAACTTTATAGATAACAACGTGTTACTTTAAAGATGAATTTGCTGCGGCAGGACATAAAGTAAATGTCCAGTGGACAACCCACCATTCCAAATCTGCAGTACAGGATCAATGCTATGTGTTAAGAAAAACTGTATAGTGGGTAAAAGTGAACTGAATACAACTCCCGTTGGGATGTTGATGGTGGGCTAACTGGTCAGTAGGACTCCTTCAGTTGACTTGACTAGGTTTTGAAAAGTCTTCAGAATTATGGAGCATGAAGCTTCTCTTAGGTTAAACACAGTTATAGTTACAATGTGCAGGTCTTCCTTCCTGGCTTTAACCACCTTAAAATTAGACCTCTTTTTTTGTTTGTTTAAAATCAGTATTTTTTACTTCCTCCATATTCAACAGAGCTGGATAGACATAATTAAAATGTAATGAATTGAATCCATAGGGAATTGCAGTTGACATGAGTGTGTTGACAGAGACCACTAGCAAGGTTTTGAAGCAAGTCCCCCACTTATCTCTGCTTCTCATGCATTGGCTCAGCTTGCACAGCAGTTTGGTTGATTCTTTTCTGAGAGGTTTAATTGTGATGCTCCAATCTGGGAACACATGAAGGTGGTCCTACTCTTTCTGGGAGCAAAGGGTCTAAAGCAATGACTCATTTTTCAGGTAGGTTCAAGATATGTGTGTGGCACAGGCATGATCCATGGAGATATGCTCCAGACTAAATTTAATCTGAAGAAGAACCTCTAAACTGCTTATAGCATAAGCACATGGGCCTAAGAACAAAGTACTTTGATCTGCTACTACAAAAAATTTCTTCCTAGTGTAGACATACCATGTAAGACTAGTTTAGACTCTAGCTAGATGAGAAACAGCTCATATGAGATGAACTTGTATACTATTGAAATACTTCAGCAATGATATGGAAAGGAAGTTTTGCTAAGAACATTAGTTCTCATGTTCAGATTCAGAGTAATGTTGGTAAAGGGGTGACTTTACTGTTATGGAACATATTTGCAATGGAGACCACTGGGCAAGAGAAAAGAAATAAGGATATCTATGTTACTCCATATATTCTGTATCTGAAAGGGATGGTTAGCCCATGTTTGAGATGTAAAGAGATGGGATGAAGTTCACTGGCTATGCTGAATGCTCTTCCCCTCCTTCCTATATTTCATAGTTTTTAGAAGCTGGAATAATTTCTGTTCTTTAAATTTATACTGGACCTTAAGAAGTGCTGATCAGAAAATATTAATTGCTTCCCTAAAAACTTTGCTAGAAAGAATTACTATTATATCCTTTAATTTTTCTTGATATCCTGAGTTTCAGCTTTTAACTGAAACTTTTTTGCCTTTTTTTTTTGCGTATAGCTTTTTTCTTCCTCAAGAAACCCTGTGTAGTAGTCCCTGTTGTCTAGACAAACACAAGGATGCTTTTTTGTCACGGTTGATTGAGTGGACTCAGCTGATTCAAGAGAGTATCAGAAAGCTTAGAAAAAAAATAAATAATTAATAATTTTTCTACAAGACAGGATGACATAAAACAAAGAGATGAAAACAGTTCCTTTTCTGATAGTACATTTATTTTTATCCACAGAATCAGGAGAGTACATTGTATTAAAACATTAATGTACATTATTGGAAATGTGTATGTATATTCATAGATAACAGAATATTTTCCTGTAACATAAAAATTTTCACTGATTAAACACTCTTTTTAAAGAAATATGTATTTTTAGATCCTTAGAATGCTTATATTTAAACATTTTGAATTCAGTTTCATTTAGAGTCATCTTTCTTCCACACCTCTGTATCTTACACAGGCAAAGAATTTCAAAACTGAAAAAACAATTCGATCGTCTACATCCACTCTCAACTTTCTTTTTTTTTTACAGCATGTTGTTCAGATTATTTGTCCAGACTTAGTTTAAAAATGTCAAAGGTGATTCCTTATCTTTAGATGACTATCTAATAACTATAATTACTATTACTGTTTTTGAGTAAGATAGTTCACCATGTGCCTTATTTTAAGCACTCAAAAAGTGTCATTGACTTCAATCAGTCTGCTAGACTTAACATTATGCATATCTTTAAATGCCTTGTCAACTCAGACTGCTGCCATGATGAGAAACCTTGTCAGATCAAACAAAGGCAAAATAGATCCTGACCTACGTCATTTAAATATATATAAAAATTGACAATGGTCTTTTGTGAAAGTATCATGCACCGTGACTAATGGTTTCTAAATATTTGTTGACACAGTAAAAATATCAGCG
Source organism: Columba livia (assembly GCF_036013475.1). Taxonomy (NCBI): domain Eukaryota; kingdom Metazoa; phylum Chordata; class Aves; order Columbiformes; family Columbidae; genus Columba; species Columba livia. The sequence goes on from NC_088602.1 coordinate 177,490,702, forward strand.
TCAACCTTATATGAAAATTGTTGCTGATTATTATAATGGAACTTGTTGATTATTATAGCTAAAGTAAGGCTAAGGTTTAAATTAAGCATTTAAATTGAGCTCAGTGCTTAACTAACTTGAGTTTTAAACAGAGTTAGCAGTCAATCACAAAAATTCTTTCAGTGTCATCTACTAAATCTGAAATGAGTGATCAAATTTTAAGTTTGTGGTAGTATAGTTGGGGATGTATATCTGTCCAGTAAAAAATCATGCTGATTGAAGTGATAAAAAGGAATATTTAGGGTGCATCATGAAAGCAGGAATAAGTAGACGAAGTATTAAAGGAATATTTTATTACATCTTGAAAACTCCCAATTAGTGAAAAACGTCTTTATGACTTATATTATAGATTTACAAGGAAAAAGTTCCTGAGTTCTGTTTTTACTATCTTGAATACCGCGTTTCTGTGTATTTGTTGTAGATGTCTATAATTTCAGTGTCTTCTGAAAGTACCCAACTTTATAAGGGATTTTATTCCTGAAAAACGTAAGCTAATAAAAACTAAAGCAGTTTAAGTGGTCACTCCTTTAAAATATGGAGGCCTGGGTTAGACAGGTGGCTGAAACATGGATTTTGTCGTTAAAGGTTTCTGTAGTGCAATTTCCTTAAAAAAAAAAAAAAAAGAGACAGAAAGAAATTTTTTTGTTATGCATTCTGAAGCATTAAACAATACTTCTGATGAATACACAAAGGGTTTCAATTTGCCATTGATGGCAGTCTGGCCGTGACATAGCAACTCATTCAGCTTACATTCATCCACTGTTAGCTTGAATCCAGAACTTGGCAGAAAATGGAGGAAAAAAAAAAAAAAAAAAAAGTTGGTGAAATCTGCTTTTGTTAATGGGCTTTATCTGGAGCAAATACAATTGAGTGAAGCAGAAAATTTATACAATAGTCAGACTATTTTCTAAAAGATTTTATGTTGAACAAGCATGTATTTTTTTAGAGGGGCTCGGTAACAGATGAGCAAAGTAGTTGGGAAGGATAAAGAGGCTGGGTAAGAGAATGAGATTGTGGGAATACATGGCAGGGCAGCTGAGAGATGAAACACAGGCAGAAGCTAGCAGACCTGCTTGCCCATGTTCAGCAGTGGCAGTCCCACTCTGGCTGGGCTGCTTTTTCTTGCTCTTGGATTTCCAGGACCTTACTCTTGAGGTCTCTTTTTAGCAGGGTGCCATTTAAAACTGCTTTAAGTGAAGTTAAATGCTATTTATTAAAAACATTGGCAGCAGCTGGATAGACCTTGCCTTCTGAGCCATACTTGAGGGAACCATACACAGATCATACTGCTCTTAGTTTTACCAGAGCAGCTGAGACTTAGTCACAACACTGGGATTTTTTTTTTCCCCTGTAATCCTAGAGTTGCTACAGATACTCCAGAAAAAAGAATATCTGAGGATATCTCAGTAAAAACCGGGATAAGACATTTGGCAGTTTGAGAGCTGTACTTCTGTCATAATCAGGATACTTTCCTGGAATTCCTTCACGGATCTTACATAAGATGAACCATCTTTTGGAAGTGCCCATTTACCTCCCCAAATAAAAGGGAGCTGCAAATAACAAACCTAGTAACAAAAGAGTCTCAGGTGCTTCAAGGTACATGGGATGAATGTGAATGATAATATTTACAGTATTTACAGCTGGTGCCCTTATGTTTATAGGTGAGTTGTGTTTTGAAAAGTGCTTAGACTCCATTTGCATGTTTTTTTGGAATGTCTCAAAGTCTTCAGTGTTAGCCTTGCTACTTACACGTTTACCATACCAAAGTCAGCAGAAAGGGATTATCTCTGCTGTAGTCTTGCCAGAACACAAAGGCTAACTTCATGTGGAAAAATAGACAACTAACAGCCAGGCCTTCATGTGATGCTAGTCCTCTTGTGCATAGAAATAGATAAATGAATGAGATTACAGTTATGATCACAAGCAACTGCAGTTCAGGGTATGCACAAATACTATAGCAAATAATTTTCTAATGTGAGAATTTCAATCACAGTTGGAATTTCCATGACTGACTCAATCAGTCTGTTTTCTCTCTTCTGTTCAACAGGCACGGAGATCATTCATGGGGCTCTTGCTCATTACTGTCAGCATAGTTCACGGCATATAAAACATTCAGTATCTTTTGATACAAAAAAATGGCTAAATCCAAGCTTCAGCTAATAACTTATTTTCACCGAAGACCTGCTAAATAAGCAAAGCATACAATTAATTACATTTTAATTAAATTTTTGAAGTTAATCACTGTAGAGAGTCACTGATAATACAGCCCTTGGGGGGGGCACTAGATAACAGATTACAACACATTTCAATGAAATGGAAGTTTGAGAGGATTTTAATTGACTGAAAACTAGCAAAAACCCAACTTTTGTAAGTAAACTCCGATCAGATATAGTCAACTTCTTCACAGTGTCACTGTTGTCAAAGGACAAAATTTCATGTTGCTGAGCTTTCCTAATGTTTGTCAGAATATTACAAAGTGATAGAAAATGTACAGTCCTCTAATTTGCAGAGTTTTGATGTTCTGCCAATAGGATATGTATATTTCTCATTATTTTGTATCATGTTTGGTCTTTACATGGAAGGTTGGGTGCTTTTACCAAGACTTAATCACTAGTCAGATATTAGCTGTATATTGAAAAAAAGAAAAAGGCAACCTGAAAAATTTAAACGTAGATCTCACTTAAACTAAAGAAATAGTAAATGTTTACAGTACAGTATAAAGATGACAGGCATAAAATACCTCCTTTAACTTTTGTCTATATATCTTGAAACCTGTCTTCTGTTTCTAGTGTATTCTGGTCTCCAGTCTTTCTTGACTGTCTTTATGTCTTTTTTTTTTTTTCCTTCTTCTCTCCGGACATCTTTCTTTCCCCATTTCAGAAACAACATTGACACTTGCCATATCACAATGATCTATACAGTTCACTGTTCCTACCATATTCAAGCTTAGCTTCTTCCTCTATTTCCTCCTCTAGTGTGTGGTTGTGCTTCACTTTCCTTAGTTTGATCATATCTCTAGTTGTTTTTCTGTAATTCCTCTTGCTATTTTTCTGTCATTTCTTTTATACATACTTGATCCATTTTTCTCATACATTAAATCTAAAATTCCTGGGTTTCATGGTTTCCTCAGTATTCTAAGATCTTCTGAAATGCTGAAGACGCCCCACATTGGTGATAAAAATTACAAAATTGATTGCAGCATAATATGTCGGCCTAAGTTGTTGTCATTATATGTTGCACTGTGTTAACATTAACAGATTACATTTAAAGATGATACCTAGTTCTTTTCTGCATTCTATCAGACTGATCATGTGATAAATTAATGCTAAAAGTTCCAGCTCTTTTATTGAATTCTTATGATGTGTCCAACAAGGATCTGTCTTACTCAGCCTTAAATTTTGCCGGTCACTCAGGTTCTTTTCAGGTGCCCTGTTTCCAGCTGGAGTGGGACCTGTCACATACCATGAACAAAATTGCTCTCCCATTTGATGGAATTCTGGTTTCCTGCTTCCTTGAATTATTGAGCTAAGAGCTGATAAGGATGCCAGAGAAACTCCTTTCCCGTATATAACTTTGGTTTAGATGCCTAATGTATTCCTCTAATGACCTAACACTATTTATTGCATGAATGACATTCATCTCTTCTTGGCTAAAATTTGCCAAATGCATTCAATAAAAATATATCTCACCTTCGTTTCTGCAAATTGAAGGTCTCAGCCTTTTTAGAATAGATGCAAGACTATTTGAATTGATGAAGTTGGATGAAAGTAATTGAGGATGAGTTGGTGGACAGGTCAAGTAGAGCATTTTTTCTGTACTTACTGGTCCATAATGAGTGATTGCACCAAAGTTTGTAGCTCAACAGGATCATGGAAACTACTTGTATTTTTAATGAGTAACCCGCTACAAATATCTGCTTACTATTAGATTGAAAGAGGAGTTTATGTGATTACAGAGAGGTTATTAAATTACATTATTTTCTTCACAACAAAAACGGGACCACAAATGTATCTGTGAATACCAGATACATAAATGGAACATGTGCTTATCTGGTATGAATTTGTGTATACCAATGAACTTAGCTCTTCTCTCTGAGTTGCATTATCAGCTGCTGTTTGATTTGAAAGCTGCTTTTGAGCATCCAAGCACACACACTTTCTGATTTTCCAAGATATCTGGCAATGTAGAGAACATGCCAGCTGTAAGAAAGTAGACTGAGTAGTCCACTCTTGAATGAAAATTCCAAACAGGTAGACATAAAGAGATTGGAGGTTGAAAATTTAACACTGACAAAAATGAAAAAATGTTGGTTCCTAAAGCTACTAATGTAAAATTCATCTTTTAGAATTCTTATTTTATACAGGAGCTGTATATGGCATCTTCATGGCTTCATTTGTATTACTGGAAAGTCAGAGCTTTGAAAAACACATTTCTTTTACTTGTGCAATAAAATAGGGATTTTTTTATGTAAAAACCTAATTTGATGCACTGATTTACTACTAATTTCTAGAAGGAAAATTAAGATTTTTTTAAATATTTTGTTTCTAATTTTATATGGTAATTTCTACTGAGTCATACTCATCTGTTCCTTTTTAGATGCACATATCTGTACAGAAACAGATTGGCTCTTTTTTTCTCATTAAATCAAAAGCAGGAGATTAATCTCTGGCTGCAGAAGTCTTTATGACAAAGAAGTCTTTATGACAAAGAAGTCCAGAGAATCAGGAACAAGGAATCTGCAGGATGCTCCATATTTGTGTGAAAGGTTAGCCTGATATTTATGTTCTGTGGCCTTTGCTGAAGTTATATGCAAAGGCAGCTTCTTGGAATGTAATAGTTTTTTACTTTTCTTGGTCAGGAATATGTATGCCTGTGTTGTACAGTCACATACATCTACAGCATGTCAGAGTTATCAGATACCACACTGTCTAAACAGTACAGGTGGAACTCTGTTAACTCTGTTAACTGTTTTTAACTACCTTCACTTTTATTTTATACAGTATATATACATATATGCACGTATTTCTGCAGCTATATTTCTGCTTATGGCAGCAAATTAGTATGTTTTCTGTGCAAAGGAACCTGTCTAGTCACAGTGTGTCAAGTGCTCTGCCTTTCCAACTGTCTTAGTTTCAGCTGGAATAGACTTAATTTTCTTCCTAGTACCTGTGATTTATTATAAGACTGTTAATAATATAGTGATACTTTGCTGTGAGGCAATGTTTGTACCAAGTCAGGGACATTTCCATCAGAAGGATGCGGTGCCCAAGAAGCTGGGAGGGAGCAAAGCCAGGACAGCTGACCCAAGCTGGTCAGAGGGTATTCCTTAAGATGTGATCACAGAATCACAGAATCGACTGGGTTGGAAAAGACCTCAGACATCATCGAGTCCAACCCTTGGTCCAACTCTAGTCCGTTTACTAGATCATGGCACTAAGTGCCACGTCCAATCTCGGTTTAAAAACCTCCAGGGATGGTGAGTCCACCACCTCCCTAGGCAGGCCATTCCAATGCCTGACCACTCTCTCCGTAAAGAATTTCTTTCTAATATCCAGCCTAAACTTCCCCTGGCAGAGTTTAAGCCCATGCCCCCTTGTCCTATTGCTAACTGCCTAGGAGAAGAGACCAATCCCCACCTGGCTATAACTTCCCTTCAGGTAGTTATAGAGAGTGATGAGGTCACCTCTAAGCCTCCTCTTCTCTAGACTAAACAACCCCAGCTCCCTCAGCCTCTCCTCATAGGTCTTATGTTCAAGTCCCTTCACCAGTCGTGTTGCTCTTCTCTGGACTCACTCCAGCACTTCAATGTCTTTCCTGAACTGAGGGGCCCAGAACTGAACACAATAATGTCATGCTCAGTATATAAACTGGAGTTGTTTGGGTGGCAAATATTGCTACTCAGGAACCAAGGGGCTATTGGTGTTGTGGACAGTGAGCAATTATATAGTGCATCACTTGTTTTGTGTATTTTATTATTATTATGAATAATACTATTTTATCTTCTTTTGCTGCCCTATTATACTGTTCTTATCTCAACCCATGAGCTGGTGTTTTTTTTTTCCTTTGACCCCTTTCAGTTGTCTCCCTCAGCCCTAGGGCTTGGAGTGAGCAAGTGGCTGTACAGTCTTAGTTGCTGTCTGGGGTTAAATCATGACACCAACATTTGTACAGACATGTGGTGAAGGAATACTGTAGAGATTCAGGATTTCCCAGATACATACAGAAGTTATGCATTTGCTGTATTAGTAATCAGCTGCTGCTTTTGTTCTTGTTCCAGTAAGCTAACATCCAGAAAGCCCAGATAAGTGTTAAAAGCTCTCACAATTTCTAGATGGGATTTCCAAATGGAAAAGAAGAACACGGAGAAGTCTTAGTGCAGGTGTCATGGATTTGAAGTTCAATTTGAAACAATTAATTAGACACCTTGTGTGTTTTGCTTTGTTGGTTCTTTCATTCTGTCCTAGTCCTGTTTTAGGTTTCAGATCAAGTTCCTCTCCAGACCTAACATTTTATTCCTTTTTGATGATAAATGCAAAGAACAGAATGACTCAGCTAGCAGATTACTCTGTTACTTCTCACAGCAAAGTAAGTTGTTTACTTCTTGAAAAATCTCTTTTCCTTCTTCAGAATGAAAACATGATAGAATGTTATGACTAGTGAAACTTACTGTTATACTGAAAGAAACTTATTTTTTGAGCTTTGAATATATTAAGACAGACATAGAATATGTTAGAGAAATTAGATGGCTTGATAGAAACTGTAACTGAAAACATTGATAAGAAACATAATTATGAATAATTTAAAGGTATATTATTTGATAAAAGAGATACCTCCGCATGTACAAAAAAAACCTGTGTCACACTCAAAAAAAATTAATTCTGTTTTTAGATTGCTATGTGTTAGTTCAAGTACCCATTATTTATAAGAAGCTTATCATTGATTTCTGTGCTTTAAGACAAGATTTGAATTGATATGTAAAAATGAGAAGAAAGTAAGAATGGAAAAGGCTTAGTAAAAACAAAATATAGAGTGATAAAGGAATATACACTCTGAATATAAGAGGTTACAATTACTGAAATTATTTCATGTTTAATAGTTTATGTTCATAAATTTGTAAGTTTTGACCCTAAGAGCTCTATCATCTCATTTCATTTTTGCATTGAACAGGAATTTTCCTGTAAGACTTTGGAGAAGCATCATATGAAAGCATTTGTGATCCTAGTAAGAAAATATAATACATCCATCAATAATTTTAATTAGTGCCATTATCTTGTTTAATCCTGGGAAAAATGGGTTCTTCAAGAAAGCCCTATAAAATTTAAGATAAGTAGAATTACAGGGAATTTTTAGAAAGTATTTTTAAGAAGGTTTAGAAAGTATGAATAAAAAATAGCTTGATGGAAATAATGTGTTATATGTGGGGGGGAAAAAAAAAAAAAGGAGGTGTTGAAATAAATGGCTGTTGAAAATTCACCAGCAGATTTGTACGGGAACCAGAATAGGAGCTACATGACTAATGACTATAGATGAGATTTTAACAGAAGTCAAGGATTTATCAGGAGAAACAATAATTTAAGCATGTAACAAGTTAATTGAATGTTTTGAGTGGGGAGTTCTGGAAATATTTCTTAGGTGTGCTTTAATTAAGATGAGCCAGTGCACATTTTATTCCAGTTATAAGGTGTATTCATTTGCAGAGGGAGTAGTGCCTGTCAATAATGGAGGTATTTATGAAAAGGGAGCTTTAGGGAGTGGGGGACTGAGTTATGGATGTTTGCACATAATTTTGATAAAACTAATAAAATACAAATTGGAGATTACTCAGCTGACATTAACTGTATCTTCAAGACTTTAAATATTTGAACAGTCTCTGAAGTCTTCACTGAGATGGGAAGATGTAGTGTTACCTATACAAACACTGTGCTTATATCTTCAAACATTGTTTGGAGAAAATACATCACTTGCATGGTAGTGTCTGATATGACCATCAACAAGGATTGCCACCCAGCTCAGTTGCTTTTGGGTCTCCTTTGGGACTAGGCTTCTTAGCTGCCAGTAAAACATACTAATCTGTGGTCAAAGTGGGGTGGGGAGGAGTTGAATGAAAGAATATAACACTGGAAAGGGACATCAGAGTCCCTTACTGCTGAAGGATTAAGGAAGTTCAAATTTTTGGTGAACTCTGTATGCACAACCAATGAAAGAACTCAGCAGTAACCCTGTAGTTGGAAACGTTTTTCAGTACTCAGAGTACGAAACTGTCAAGAAAATACACTGTTGGGCAGAGGATGTCTAGCAAGAGGAAATGTTCTTTTTGCTAACTTTTCTTTATAAGTAAGCTGAGAATGCACATTATAATTCATATTGTAAAAAATTAGGTGCTGATGTTAGTGCTTAAGCAATTCCCTTCATTTTTCTTTCTCCTTTTTTTTCTTTTTTTTTTTTAATAGTACTTACTGTTGAACATGCTTATTTAACTGATAGAATATTAATAGACTAGTTTCTTATTGAACATTTGAAAAAGTGAACATTTTTTTTAACCTTTATGGAAAGGTAGTGATATGTAAAACATCAGGAAGCTTGCTAGTTTAATGTTTTATATACAAATGAAAACACTATTGAAATATATTAAGGCTTAAAGCAGGATGGAAAGTGAAGTAGCATGCTTACTAACGTTTTTATATGCCTTTGAAACCCTGGGGGTAGGAGATGGGAGCAATTGGGAAAAGATGTTATAGTAAGTGTATAAATTCTAAAAGATTTTCTAATAAATACAGTTATGAAAGAATTTTGGGAAACCTAGAGGTCTGTGAACAAAATAATTTAAATTATTAGAATCTATGGTTTTAGCATTGAAAGAATGTACAGAAAACGCTATCTAAAGGGGGTAAACATCTTAATATGAGACTTAGATGCAACTGCCTGAACATTTTTCACACTGGCTATAGAACATAGTGGAAGGAAAACTCAGATACTTCAGAACAATTACTACTGATTGATCATATTCTACTGCAAACAAATGATCCTTATCATCTTTATTATAATCAGGTGTAAGCTTGATAATTAATGTTGCTGTATGCAATACTGTAATGATCTGCTTGCTTTTGCATTAAAACAACATGTTGCTGTTGTCCAAAAGCAGACTTGGATACATATGTACTCTGTTAGGCACAATTAGATTTGTATGTTTGGTCTTTGCAGATGGGTGGTGTGCAGGCAGCACATCACACACTTTGGTTACTTTGGATTGGTTGGTGGTGTCCTGTGTACAATTAACATGGGATACAACTGAAAGTAATTTGGATCATGTGAAAGAATTCTGTTCTAAAATATCATTTCCCCAGTGCTTGTATTTGAAATCGAGGAAAATTATCTTGCTTAGTAAAATAAGTACAATAGACTGTTTTGAAAAAAAGTCTGTTTGTTCCCCTTTCCCCTCATATCTGTTTTCCACATTTTCAAGAGAATTTCTCCTTGTGATAAGAAATAGGTGACAAAAGACCATTGTTTTTTTTTCAATTTGTTTGTTTTATAATGAAGCTAAAACTTCACTGGTTCAAAGAAATAAAGCACATCTCCGTTGTGAAAAGGGTTTCAGGTTTCAGTAACTTATTCAAGGCTTCATCAAATGGCTGAGTTTAGAACAGGCAATAGAATAAGAAGTGCTGTTTCTGTGGCTAATCACAAGTAAGATTCAAGACTCATTTTCTCTCTGACACTTAAGGTGAAAACTGCAGAGCTTCTTTTCCTACTTCTATCTCACTAAGAACTTCGTTTATCAACATTCTAAAACACATAAGGAATCATTGTCCATGATGACCTTTAGGAATTGTACAAGAATGTGTGTATGATTGCCCACCGAGCCATGGAAGTGTGAAATTCAATAATTTACAAGTTATGGATTTCTGCTTACCAGCTCTTGTAGACATCAGGTACAATATTTCTCAAACGAGTTATTAAAATTAATGTCCCATCCTTATCACCACAATCTCCTTCTTCCTAGATATCTCCCTTTTGTCACCACACTGTCACATTTCCTGGAAAATATGCCCCTGGTTATTTTTTTTCTCTTCCAAGGAGACTCCTTTCAGTTTGAGGAGAGTTCTGTGAAGTTCAAATTCAACAAAGCTGTCAGAGGACAGGGCTGAGGATAAGAAGAGAAAGAAGTATGGTTTTGAATAGTTACATAGAATGTAATGGATTTAAAAACAACAGAAAGACATATACAAAAAATTAATAAGAATTCTGTGGAAACCACTCTAAAAACCCTACAGAGCTTAATAGAGTGTTGTGTTCTATACTACCTCACTTTTAACCATATCAGAGATTCTATTCTAATATTACCCAGAGCTTCTAAATTTTGTAAAACTGGTTTACAAACTTAAGAAAAATAGACTCAGATAATCATGCCATCATGCCATCAACCCAAACCCCCAGATCTTTTTTCATGGAACTGCTTTCCAGACTCAGGCCTCTAATGTTATAGGCTGCATTTACTGTATTCATATACAAGGCTAATATTTTCCCATTTCACACATTTTCTGTTTGTATCTTGATGAAAATCTTCTTTATCAAAAGCAATTTTGCAAAATCAAGATAAATGTTTAAACATCTATGGAGCAGTGTTTGACACTGACTACTAAAAACAATGGCTAAAGTTTAGTTCATTCAGATCTGCTTTAATAGTGGTGAGCCTTTTTCTTTTTAAAATGTCCTTTAATACTTCAGTAATTTCTAGTAAAACTTTACAGTTAACGGTATCAACAGACAATTTTAATTTCTGCTTTAAATGTCAATACTGTAAACATTTTGTTGTCTAAAAATGGTTTAAATAATGCAAGAAATATTCTATATATAACACATTGTCAGCTGATCTGTTTTTTGAAGAGAAAAACAAACTTTAATTTTCTTAGACTAGAAAGTAATAAATGTGACTATTTGATTAGTCAGATAAAATACACCTTTTTTTTCTTGAGAAACTCACTGCAAATCTTAAAAGGTTACCTTGTTATTTCTAGATTTTGTCAATTGTAAAATAAATTACCTATATTCACACATGCTGCTTTATAATAGGAGTGGAGAAAGACCACACATACTAAGGATTCTCTACGTCAGATTCAAGAAAAAGAATAAAAGATGCTGACTCTCTGAAAATTTAATGCACATCTCCTACTGCCTTAGTGATGTCTCATGGAGTTAGTCCAAAATGTATAAAAGAAATCTTTGACAATTTTTTCCACTGGGACCTCAAAAATCATCCTACCAAAGCTTTTAAAATGTTGTATACATGAACACACACACAGAGACATGTATGAATTTAAGTAATATAGGTATTATTATTGTTACTGTTATTTTTACACTAAGTACTGTAGGTATACTGAACTTCAACAGAAATGTGAACGCTGAACTGGTATATCAACATTTTGATATAGTAAACAGTATCTCTAGAGCAGAGGCTCCCTTGTACTTACTCATATGAGTAGTTTCAGGGATGTTAACGGTGCTACACTGGTACATAAAGAAGGAATGACTGTGTAATTAATTTTATTTCCAGCTGTTGAGATTTCAGACAATAGCTTTAAGCTCTCTAAGTAAACATCTTCCTTTTCTTTACTTCTTTCCAGGCAAACTGATCAGAGGTGCTTTGTGGATTGGCTGTGTGCCCAGTTTCCATAAATGCCAAAGACTCCTTCACATTGAGTTAATTAAAATTGACTGCTTCTCTTAGGCAGAAGAAACAGGCTAAATTCTGGCTTGTTCTAAAAAATAATTGAACAATTTAGGCAAACAAAATAACTTGCTACTAAGCTAGGGAATAAAAATGTATTGCTTTGCCTTGAAAACACAGATCATATTTTTATTTTGTTTTCACTTCTACCTCAAAAGCTTTTTCTGTTTCTTGTTTGGTTGGTTATGTTGTTTTTTTCTTTACCCTGCTGCAGTGAATTGTAAATTGTTAGATCTGTGTATCCCGAGGATAGGAAGACATGTATCAAATGAAGGATATAGGCAGATTTTACAGACTAAAATTATAAATGACAACAAGAAGTCTAATCCTGCAAGTGTTAAAACCTCACAGGTATCTCCTTTCTTGAGTGAAACTTCCCCGGTGTCTAGTATGGCTTTCTCACTCAAGTGCACCAGAAGTGCTGCAATCTGCACAGCTCAGAAGCTATCACATGCTTAAGAGCAGCCAAATACCAAAGGTCTCCAGAGACATTTAATATGCATTTCCTCAGAACAACTGACTGACACTGACAGTGGGGCTCTCAGTGAACTGAAAACATGTTCAACATTTATAGCATTCATACACTCAGGTTCAATGGCCTCCTCAGGTTTAGGAGTTAAAATTTGCACATTCCTGAAGGTGTTTTTACTTCTAGCATGTATTATGGGCTAAGGTTAGCAATGGGAAGCACTCCCTACTTACTTTTCTTCTGCTCTTCTACAGGAAGCGATTCAGAGGAGTGTACAGAAAGAGGTGAAAGAAGAAATTGGTGGGGAGTGAGAAGCACTAGAAAATACATTACGCTATAATTCAACATTTATAGTGTTCATAAATTCTGTCTTTGCTTCAAGACACTGTTTCATACTTTTTAGTAACCAGTCTTCTGGGGACAAAAGATGAGCAGACTTGATAAGAAACCCATAAATGATTATTTTCCTGATGAAGGTCCACCCCACAAGGCTATGGGGTCATGTGCTGGGTGTTTCTAATGGGTCTTGAATTCTCCTGTGTGTAGTTGTGAATCTTCATCTGGCATACAAAGGTTTCTGAAAAAAAAATAGCCTACAATTTGTTACAGCAATCTTCAGGGGGAAAGTGACATTAATTTGGTGGTAGATGACATCGTATTATAGCTTTATTTTAAAACAAAAGGCTTTGGATTTTGAAAGGATCTACCTCAGGAGAGGGCTCCAGCCTCTAGGTATGAAATGATCAGAAGAGTCTCCTTATATGACTAACTCTCCAGCCACTCCTTAGGGTTTCCTATTGATTTTATATATGTGATTTCCCCAGCACACTGGCTGTTCTGTTTCACAATCTGAGCTTTTAGTGTCTCCCTAGGTATATTACAGATGCCCTCAAATCAATATATACACTCAAAATACATTTTTTTAATAGTATATTTTTGTGTTTTCTAAAGAGATTTTGATTTTAAACCAGATTCTTTTAATTTGTTCTGAAACAATTGATTTGTCTACTAACTGATGTTAGTGCTCTATCTACATAATTGTGATAGTGTGGAAATGTGTCAAATCCTGTTCATAAGAGCAATATGATATTCATTTACCTCTTGGAATGCTCTGAGGATCTAAATAGAATCATTAAGTATCCACTGGTGGGTATTCACAATATAACACATGGAAGGAATCAGGCAGACAAATGTTAGCCTAGGGATGTTAATCTCTCCAGTTCTCTTTCAAGACATGGTTTTATAGGCCTTAGGAACCAGTTCAGAAGGAGGACCCAAGAGTCAGCTGCTCATGTGCAGGTGGTCTCTTTAGATTTGGTGTTGCAAGCAGGGTTCATCTGAAGGAGAAACACGCTTTAGCCACAATTGTGCTTTCCTGATGGACAGATCTCATTCTGCCTGTACTCCAATATTTCTAACTCTTGCCACACTGATAATGTCTCAAGCAAGGTCAAATTGTCAAGCAAGGTCTCAGTATGTGTGTTGACAGTCAAGGAGTTATGGTAGAGGTGTGATTTTGTACCAGCTTGGACTCAGCTTGGATGAATTTTTTTCCTCTTCATTCCTTAGCCTATCCTTACACAAGTGGTAGTTGTCTACTTATTGCCTCTGTTAGTAATATGATTTATTGAGTTTCATTTTTATTTGTTTACATCAAGTGGAGAAACATATTTGAATTGTTGTACATGGGAAATGTGTTTGCTACCTGTACCTATACTATGCTTTAACTGAGTGGTGCCAAGCCACAGGCCTTAGGAGGAGAGCACATGTAGATCAAACTATTACAAATACTTTCTAGGGTACTGTCAGCATATATAGACTGAAGTTTCTACATTGCAGATGCTATAAGCAACTCCAAACATACACAAAGTGGAGGCCCCATCTTGTTTGACATTCTTGTGCACATCTTTGTGTATACATGTGATGTCCTAGGCCTCCTGGCTTCTCAGGAGTAAACCAGAATCTTCTGCAGCTTCATAGCAATTCAGAGATCATACAGATATGCTTCTGGTCTGAATCATTTAACTTATCCCAGCCAGTCCAGGGATAATAATGCCTCTGGAAGAATGTTAGTTTTTCAAATACCCATTTTAGTTGCATAGCTTGTTATCTTTGGATTCAAGCACTACATGAGTCAAACAAGGTGATGAAAAAAAGATTCTAAAACAATTTCAGACACTATCTAAAACACTATCAGACAAGGCTTATGGATGGCAAAGTGAAAGAGGAAAAGTTCCACTTCTGTTTAAATATGTGTCTTCTTTCAGAAGCACTGTGCTTAAACAAAGTTTTCTTTAACAGCTGATAAACATAAAATATTGCTGATCACCATGTACCTGAAAATACAGCTACAAAGTAGAAAAGAAAAAAGTCCTACTTCAAGGAGGAATGAAATTAAGAGTGAAGAAAGGCTGAAATGGTTTGGAAAGAGAGATGCAAGTAATAATTTTGGGAGGAACTCTTGGAATGTTGTACACATGGTGTAATGTAAAGATATTGCCTGCAGGAATTTATGTACTGTGAAGACTTCTCCATACTTTTCTGAAAAGAACAATATATATAGGCTGGGCATCAAACAGCACTACTGTTTGGAAGAGTGCTGGAGGAGATGCAAATAGAATTGGCAGCTGACCCAAGATTAAAAAAATACATTATATGTTAAAGATTTTGTTATAAAGAACATTAAATTTTAACCAAAGAGTAAATGCGAAGAGGGAGCAAAGATACACATTTGACGTTAAATCTGTAATGAGTCCTATGTTGTTCCATAATAGAATCAAGCTTTTTATTACTCTAATATTAAATTATTTTACATTATACTTACAGTATATATTTTTCTAAAAATATATCAATTAGGCAAAAGGCTAAATATGCCTTCCTAAAATGTAATTATCTTCTTAATAGAGGAACTTGTATGTAGTATAAATTGAATCCACAGCTTCCTTTCTAACCTGTTTTTCCATTGTATTTTCAAAGACCTATTGGATTAAATTTTTCTATTTGGGGGGGGGGGGTGTGAATAGAGAGAATAAAAGAGAAACATAAGCAAATATCGTCATAAAAATTCTTGAATATGTCATATTCTTTACTGAAATTAAGAAGCAAAATAACAATTGTATTGAACTGAACAGGTTAGCTTCGATAAGTAAATCACATTTTAAAGCAAAGAAAATATGATATTTTATGAGAAATTCTAAATTTAGCATTGACAATGAGAAATTTCATAGACATTCTTATAAATATTTTCTTTCTTGTTTTTGGCTATATCTGCAATGCACAATACTAGTAACTGTCAGCTGAATAAATTTATGCCGGTCTGTGACTCGTCCTGGTACCTCCTTTATAGCTTATTCAGAAAGAACTTGGGTATGTTGTGGGACTGTGAAACACATGCCTGTTTTTTGTGCCCTTTAAACCATTTCTGCACTTTGAGTTTTAAACTATTTTCCCCCACTAGTTTACTGTTCTCTCATTGGATAGCTTTATCAATAAGCTTGTACGAATGAACAATGATTTTATTTTTTTAAGATTTCTAGAATATAATTTTAAATTGGTAAACATTTTGGTGACTTTTAAACATAAATCTCTCTGAAGCCTTAAAGAGAGATCAAAGTCTGAAAGGGGTCAGAAGTCAGATGAATTGTAATGCAATAAAAAACGAAATTAAATACTTTACTAAGGAAATTTGCTTGATCTATCCAAAATTATATGGTAAAAAATGTAGTTACAAACCACATTGATTCATTTTTAAGTAAAACTATTCCAAACTAATAATTGTTTTCTTTATACTGGGTTTTGTGTTACTTGGAATCAATAAATGGAAAATACATAGACGTAACAGAAGGGTACCTAGTATGGATATCAGTTGCAGGGAAAAAATGAATAGGTCTAATATGTCTGAAGAATTTGATTCTTCAGCAAAATCTGTTTACAGTCATCAAAGTGATGCTGTTGCTATTGAAGGCTAAGTGTAAGTGAACAATCAAATTTACTTGATGTGCTCAAAGAACCATAAATCAGGAATGATTTGAAAGTGAAAAGATTATTCAATCTAACCCTTGTATGAAAAGGTGACAAACCTGACAGTGCAGCAAGATAGTTATCACAGCTTTAAGACAGAAATCATTACTTGAAATAAGAATTTAATCTGAACTTAGCTTAAAAAATATTTTCATTTTCACATTTCATTTTCTTACAGAGGTAATAAAACTGCGAACACATTGAAAGTAACATCATGAAAACAAAAGGTACACCATCTCTTAAAGACTATTTCTTATTTTCTAACATGGCTTAGTATATAAACACCTTTTTTTTTCTTTTCACATACATACACTTTTCAGCAACTCTCTGCTGTAGACATAGCTGTACTCTATTATTAATTGAAAAAGAGTTTAAAAGCAAATGAAAACAGATCATATTTATTTGAGTTTCATAAACCTTGTGAGTTCAGAATTGGTGGCTACACTCATACTATCTGACTTGTATTACCCAATCCCATTAAAAAAAATATTCTAAATGAGAAAAGGGTCTGGAATTTGCATTCTGTTCAGTTTTGAAGAGTCTGTGCTAATTTCAAATATGTATGACTTTTGGTCTTCGCTATCACTTTCTCTTTGCTTATGGGTTGTTAGTAAGTGATGGAAGGCTCTAGTAGTTAGGCTACATGTTTTAACGGTCAGTTTATAAGTTTTGAAAGTTGAAGAAGGAAAGTAGGTAAAACTTAAATGCTGGGTAGAAAACTGGTGAGAAAACATACAGTAAGTTTCATCAAAGTGCTTAATCCTTAATCCTTGGATCAGGTTGCTCTACAGTTGGCTTGAAATTCAGATTTTAGTGTGATGTACAAAGAAAGACAACTTTGAATTTCCTACTCTTTTAATTTTATTTTTATTTTTATTTTTTTTTTAATGGGAGAAGTGAAGACATCTCTTTCATGCTTGACAAATGTCTGTACTTGACCAATGTTTAGGAAAAAAATTATGTCTTTGTTCATTAAATCAGCTCTGTGTATAAAGTATACCTATCTGATAGAGACATGTACAAGCACATGACCAGTAAAATATTTTTCATTTTTTTCCCTTCTGCTTTATAACAGCAGAAGTGCAAATACACTAGAACAAACCCAACTTTTATCCTTCTTGAATACTGCCTATGGAGCTGTTTTCCTATCCTGCTTAGATGCTAGTTCTGGTCCTACATGTGACACATTTGTAACATGTGACACATTTGTAACAATCTAAGGACCCTGTTTGTGTTTGTGCGGGCGTATATGTCTGATCAAGGCCTTTGAGGGAGATGTGTCGAAAGAAATAATAGAAGATTTCTTCCCAAAGACATACAAAGAGTGAAAAAGGATTTAACAAAGTTCCTAGAAGATAGAAAGTGCTATGCCCAAGGTATCGCAAAATAAGATCCACAATGGCCAGACAAAAATTAACATGTTCAGCAGGGTCCACCTTAATTAAGCTGAAGATATTAGAAGCAAGGCTTGCTCTTCAGTCCTACTCTGAAAGTCTGCTACCTGTGTTTTCTTTTTAGCAAAGTAGTCAACTTTAAGAATGGTCCTAGAACTAGGACATCAGAACTAGGACCTTTATCATAAATCCTTACCTCCAAGTCCTGGGCTTGGGTCATAGACATCCTTTTGCTTTGCTTTTCCTTCTCCCTCTTTTCTGTTTTCCCTAACCTTCCATGCTGATCAGAAAGTCATCTCTAAAATAGAAAGATCTTAACATTGGAAATGTCATTCAGGTGCCTTGAGCTCACTGCTGACTTAAGGACCTTTGTGCATTGACTCTGTCCAGCGTATGCATAATTTTCAGACTGAACACCCTTCATATCACCCAGCTGTTTGTTCAAGCTCACACCATTCTGTCTGGAGTCATTGCTTCAGTCTCACTACCACTGATGCCATTCTCCACTCTTTTCTTCCTTTCTTATTCTCTTCTCTCCTATCTGAGTGACCTCCGTTCCCTCATTGATCTTCCTTTATCAAAAATCGACTTGAAAAAGTTAAAAGCTAGGCACAACTCAAACAGCAAAACGGAAAACAAGCAGGAAGACTGCAAACCGAGATATTATTTGCTCTTCTCTTGTCAAGTTCCTCTCCTTGGTCTGCAAAAGACTACATAGCTTTTAAGATGCCTTGCTTGCAACCATCACAATGAGTAAGTGATAAGTAAACTAGTTTAGTATCATTTTAGCAGAGAGGGCAAGAGATAGAGGGCATCTGATACGTGATTATTGCCATAAATTCCTGAGTCAGAGTCCTATTCTCAGGTCACACACAATTTCTATTATGCTTCTTTTTTAATTCAGAGGTTAAAATGGAAGCCTGTTACACTACAATACATGGCAGAAGAAAAGATAGCAATTTTCTTGCTTTGCCTGCTGTCAGTAATTACAGCGTGGTTAAGAAGTTTAGGAGCTTTTTTATTAGCTATTCAGTTTACTTATTTCTTTTTCTCTAATCTGATACTGAAAAAGTAGTGAGGCTAACAACAAAGCTCAAGGAAAAAAAGGCTAAGATTAAATTCTGCACTCACACTTCTTCATGAATTTGAAGTAACTCCATTCAAGGTGAATGAGTGAGAGAGAACAACAAAAAAATCTTTTTCTCACACTATTTTTACCAGTAGCAAGTTCCACTTTTTCATATTGTTATCTAAGGTCAGTGACAGAACTAGGTCAAACAGATGAAAACAAGGAAGAAAACCCTGGATCCTAAGTCAATACTATGACAGTGAATGAAGTGAGAATAATACAGTGCCTACAGAAAAAAATCTGCATGTTTTCTTGCAATGAAAATAAGTATCTAAACACCAAACAGTAGACTAATGCAGTGGCTTCATAATGGACTGTGGTATTTACACATGAATAAGAATAGAGTTGTTAGTATATCTAGAAAGGAACTAAAGGATAACACGACGTAACTTTGAGTTACTGTCCAGTGAACTAATATGCTGCAGGTGTAATCAAATTAAAGTTAGACAGTATCCCCTCTAAAAGCCCCATTTTCACATTGTTAGAGAAGGAGGCAAAAAGCCATTTTCATTCGATAGGATTTAAGGGTCTCAGGTGTTCATTGCAGATGGTACTGATTTGTCTCATGATTATGTTTCTTTTTGAGAATGTTTTCTCCTGCTCTTCATTACAAGTCCAAATAGAGAAGTTTTCTCTTCCCTCTGTAGATTTGCCTTTTGCGTAGCATAATGTAACATTTACAACAAGAGATAAGAAAGACTTTCAAGAGGAAATAATGGGATTTCCCAACCTTGACATAGTGTAAAACGGTGATAAAACAGAAATTCTGAGCTGGTGACTAAGGTGATAGCAACTTTATATGTTGGCAAGCTGGACACTAGGTTTGGGGAACAGGGGTGTAGAGGCCTCACAGCTGTGAAAAAAAGGGCTATAAACATATCAGCGAACTAACTTTAACAATAAGTTAATGAATAGCGATGAGTTAGGTCATGCTGTACCTTTTAGTGGGGGCAAGGCTAATTGATAGAATCTAAATGATTGACATTTGAGAGGTCAGTTCCATTCATGAAGGTCTTCCTGGATGACAGTAATTACTCAACACAGGAAACCCTTGTGTCCCTCTGACTAATTTTAGTATTCATTGAGAGGAAAAACCTCAAACCATTACAATTATTATCACAATTATTGTTCATAATTAATTGTTGCAGAGATTTCGTAGGTCTCAGCATTGGATTTGAATCTGAAAACTGTTGAAAAGTTAAGCCCTATCTCAAGGGGAAGGATGCTGCACCAGTGGTTGGCCTCAAGAGTGTTCCTGAGCTGGGAATGCTAAAATCTTAAACCAGCTACCATTCATGAGGCTTCATATAATAATTGTTTCAATTACAACTGAGAAAGCCACTTCTAAACCCACATCTGTGATTTCTCAAATTTGATATGTCTTCAAATACAATTTTGTTAACCTCGCCTTCCATTTTCCTCTTACATCTCTTCTTTCCTATTTTTCCACAGCTTCATCTTTAATTAGAAGGGTATTGTTGAGTATTAGCTATACTTCTTCCAGTCAAATAAAATAAGCAAAGAGCTTGCACTAGAAAACAGTAATCCTGTAGACACTGGAAATATTTGATAACTCCATTTTAGACTCTTCTCATGACAAAGAATTTTTTTTCTTTCTCGTGGTTATCTTTTGTATATCAAATCAGTCAGTGATTCTTCCATTGCAGAGATTAAGCTTTAAAGCTTGAAATATTTCCTTGCAGCATACATTTCAGCTCCTTCCACCACAGAGGTAACTGGTACATTTCAAGGATATTTTAAATTATTCCTACTTCAGATTTTTTTTTTTTTAAATTTTTGTTAAAACTAATTAATTTTAACAAAATAATTTTTAATGTAATAATTTTGTGTCATTATTTTTGTAAAATATTAGTTATATTTGTAAATACCTAACCACTTGTCCTGTCTCCTAGAACACCCAGTGAAAAATACTATGTTTCAGTTATCTTCATTCTAACAACAGATCAGAATTTTTTATCCTGTCCGACAAGCATTTCTCAGGGACTGTTGCTACCATGTTGTACAGGGAAGTATTACATAGCTGCTTTGATCTGTCCTGAATAAGGTAGCATATATTTACTGTGAACAAAATAAATCATGAAGGCATTTGCTTCTTCTGAATCTCAGTATTTTCTTCTGCTATTTTCCATGGCAGACTGCACTTGCCACCTAGAATTTTGTATGTGGATTTATTTAGTTAGTTAGTTATCTATTTATTTATTTGTGAAGAGAAACTTACAGGTACCACCTAAGTACACTTGCATGTGCTTCATAATCTGGATGGTCCTTTCTCTGTTATTAATCATCATAATGTTCTTGTAAAACAGCAAAATAATGTTCTTCTGACAAAGAATAGGGTAGAAACAAATATATACTAAACATTACCAATAATAACCTGTCTCAGATACAAAATGTTTAAATACATAGATTGCTCTGAGCCTTATCTTGATCTTAAGGCCTAACTGATCATCTCAATCACTTTCCAGCTTTTGACAATTGTCAGAAGTTAAAGTCCGAAATAAGATAGATTGGTCTGAAATTATGAAACTTACATTTTATGATTCACATATATAAATAGCTAGCCACAGAAAAGCCAAAATTCCATGTCCTGAATCATCATAAAATCTTGCAGAAATTCCACCATTGCAGGTGAAATCTTTCTTAAGGATTTTGAAGACTTGTAGACTTTCTCCACTTAGATTTTGAAAGTCTCACCAGAGGTCTAAACAAGGTCTTTAAAACTGTTATCTAAAACTGTTAGTTTAATTTGAGAAATAAATCCAGTATTTAATCTTTTAAAACGCTGCTTGCAGACAATTTTAGACAGGGTTTGAGTGTCTGTCCAGTGTAAACAATGAAAAGAAAACCAGTCTGAGAAAAACAACTAATTTGTGGATATTAAAAGTTACATATGTCTTTCAGTACATCTTTCTTTCTTACATGAGTACCTATGAGCATATATGTACATGTGAGTACATATGAACATGTTTTGCACATGATTACATATGTCTGTCTTTCTAACATGAGCAGCAACATGCCATTGCTGCAAAGAAGACTAATGGCAAGCTAATGGAGCAATGTTGGCAGCAGGTCAAGAGATGTGATCCTTTCTCTCTACGTAGCACTGATGAGGGCACACCTGGAGTGCTGGGTCCACTTCTGAGAGAGACAGAAGAGACAAGGACTTACTGCAGGGATTGTAGCAAGGGGCCACTAAGAGAATTAAAGGGCTGGAGCATCTCTCCTATGAGGAAAAAGTGAGAAAGCTTGAACTATTCAGCCTAGAGAAGAGAAGGCTCTGGGAATATTTATTCATGTATATAATTAGGTGAAGGGAGGGTGCAGAGAAGATGGAGACAGGCTCTTTTCACTTGTGTGTAGTGACACAACAAGAAGCAATGGGCACAAACTGAAGCATGGGGAGTATCTACCAAACATCCGGAAACACTTTTTTTACTCTTAAGATGACTAGATACTGGAGCAGGTTGCCCAGAGATGCTGTGGAGACTCCATCCTTAGAGATACTAAAAGTCCATCTAGACATGATCCTGGACAACTGGGTCTAGGTAGCTCTGCTTGAGCAGGGGGATTGGACCAGACGATAATTGTTTTTATCTCCCCATAAAGTATGCTTTTTAGTAAAGATGCTGTTCATGGAAAAAAATTACTTGATCCTTCTCCTTTTCTTCCAGGGCTTAATCAATAAAGGATTTAAAACAGATATTGAGGGAGCTGATGGACAGAATGTACCCTTGTTTCACATACTGCTTAGTGGAATATCAGTCACTGCTGCTGTTATTAAGTAAGTTGAATTACACTGTGACTAACTGAGAGGATGTTTAGACTGGTGAAGAAAAAAGAATTAACAGTATGGATGCTAACAAACATAGAAAAAAACCAAACCAAAACAAAACCAAAAACACCCCACCACAACAACAAAAACATAAAAGACCTGTTGTATTGGAAGGAGGATTGATGTGGGCCTAAAATGTCTCAGTAGCCTTCATGCAGGGTTCTCAGAAGGCCTGTGAGAGGATTTTGTGTGAGGCTTAGACTGTATTATTGGCAAAGAAATGTAAACCTATACCTAACACCAAATAAAAGCATCAGAAAAGAATGGAACATGATAAATTCTTCAAGATAAAAGGAGTAGGGAGGCAGCTAGTCAACAGCTGTGAAAACAGAATTAAAACTTGCATAAATTGGAAATGGTATTCCCCAAACCAAAGCTGAATCCAGATGATATAGTATGTATCATTTCAACACAGGATTCAAACTGGGTCAACAGGAGATCGTGACTAATTCTGTGTATGACTGCCAACATATCCAGGCAATTGCAGTCTATCGACCAATGTCAAACAGTTCAAGTTTGCTTTCCCCACAGACTCAAAATTTTCAAATAAATGTATCTTAGAGCAAATGAGACAGTAACTACTCAACAACCTAGTGCTGAGTGTTAGATTTGAAGCTTAAGTCAAATCACATTTAAACATATTTCAATATGGTATGTGGGTGATAAGAGTAAGGATTTCAAACATAAATGGGATTGGAAAGAATGAAGGACGGACAAATTCTACACAGTATCAGGACTGATCAAAGAAAATGAGAAAAGATACAAGACGGTAATGTAATGTACCAGTTCCAGTAGGAAAATACATTTTCATTGCTTTGCATGTTTTGATTAAGCTAGTCAGTTTATTTGCAAAAAATATTTATTTTCTATAGTTATTCTGTCCTTATTATCTCGTTATACTTCTAAAAACCTTTGTATAATTTATGAATTTTAAATCTAGTGTAAACATTTTTTTCCTTTTGTATATTTTTTACAGGTGTTAATCTTCACTTTCCTACAGCTCTCACTTTAACTTTTCTTCTACACAGAAATGAAATTCCAAATATTAATTTTATTCCAAATTTTTATCTTCCAGTTGCAGACTAGATCTTTCCTAAGTGGCTTCTATATCAACAATTCTGTGGAACAGTCTGTATCTCAACCAGTAAATAAAACAGGGACAAGGCACTGACTCTGACACTAACTTAAGACTGTCTGCACTGTTTATCGTTTGGCTTGTTTTCTGGTATTGGTTTGGCCAATGTCAACAAGCACTGCTCCAGACAGTGCCTCAGCATGGTCTGGGCAAAACCAGGACTCTTCACATAGACAGTTTGAATGTAGCTTCTCACTTTTGGAGTCAGCCATTTAAACAGGGCTCATCACCATGAAAACCGGAGAAAAGTTTCTGTGTCTTATTAATTACTCAATCTATAGTCATCTTTTTGATCAGAACTTCCAGCCAAGTACCAGTTCCTGGCATATGAGCTGCTATTGATGTTGGAGTTCTCTTATCGCTCTGATTATTACTTCTGTGTTCTTCATTTTCCTTTTTGTTCCTGCCATTTATTCTCTTTCTTACTTTCAAGAGTGATGTCAAGAGATGCTTCATCTGCTGCCTCTGTACTCCTGTGAAATTGTTTCTTATGAAATTGTCTACTCTATTGTGAAATTGTCTCTTGCTAGCATTTTGTGAATCACAGGTCTCTGTCTACACTCTTGATTTGCCAGACATCTGTCCAACCTCATATATTTGTTTCTCAGACATATTTTTCTACATCATTTGCTAATGCACTAGTAACAAATCATCAACATAAAGTAAATTCCTTGTGCTTCTCAATGCCACTGCACCTTCTAGGCATTATCAAACCTACATAATTCATAGAATCATTATTCTCCCCAAATCACCACGTCAACTGTGACAGTAAAAAAGGAGAAAATGATGCCTATGGCATTTTTAATTTTCTTCCTCAGGTTATTTCATCTTGCAAGTTCCACTGCTGCACGAGTAATACCTTGAATATTTTCTAGTTTCTATTTTATTTCTGTTTGGTTTGAAGAACTTTTAATCCATGGTTTAAATATCCAGTATGAAGTAAGTATCCAGTCTTGTGTGTATTATCAAAGAATAATCACACAGGAATATTAGATAAGAAAAGATATCTTCAAATCTGAGTGCTTTTGAAGACAGAGGAGTATTTTTCTAAGCAACGATCATCTACAAATTATTGCAAAATAATAAATAAGTTTATAGAAGAAATATCCAACCCTGACAAGCCTTAACTTCTTCACAGAAATATAGTAGCAAGGAAATCTGAGAGAGAAAATAGTATATGTATGTTCATCAAATCCATAAATACACAAGTTAGTTCATCTCATCCCATAGACAGGAGCAAATGGTCAATAAGCAGAGATATCACTAAATTGTAAAAAAAAAAAAAAAAAAAAAAAAATTTACAAGTCCTGCAGACTCAAAGGGATCCATATGAATTATAAGAATGTGAGAACAAAGAAGTGATAAGACAATTAAATTATCAAAAATACCAGATCAGATATGGATTCACCTTTAAAATGCAGGAAGTAAAGAGCTTTGGTTCGATTTTGGATTATTGAAGATATTTGTAATGCAAATACTCCTGATAAGGTCTGAAAGGGTTATCAGTTTTTTGAAACAGTAAATACACTAAGTGGCCCACAAATTTCTGAATATTCTGATAGACATAATTTAGAGTTCTTTCTACTAAGATGCATGACAAAACAACCACACATTGTCACAGATAGAATTTTGCATGTAGAAAACAACACCAAACAGTCATGACCTGGCTTGCAGCTAATATGAGACTAGCACTTTCTTTCCTCTAAAAGTAAGGAAGAGGAGTGGATATTTATGTCCCCAGCAGATATTATCTGGGAAGTTATAAATATGGTTTTGCCTCCCTTGTTTGTCTGTTTTAGAAATAAGCCAGTGGGGGAAGCGGGGAAGGGTGGGAGCAACTGAGAGGAAGGAAGAGAAGTGCAAAGCTTCCCTTTCTTGGCAGCCACAAGCCATTAGAAGAGCTTGGCTGCCCCTGAAACCACAGCCTCAGGCAGCTGAATGCTTGCCCAGAGCAGAAGTGGAGACACAAAGCGAGTCAGGTGCTTATGGGATTATCTTGAAAGAAGACTTGTGAATGTTTAAATGTTGAAGTTTCTTGCCTAGGTTCCTCCAGTGACAAGAAAGCAAAATAAAATCAAAAGTTTTCTCTTTCCTTTCTCTGATGGTTAGAACCTTTCTTGTTTTAGTTTAATTTATTTGGAAGCAAATCTGAAAAGTTGTGTCTTAAATTTTGATAAATTGGGCTAACATTTATTCTGGAGCTTAAATTAAAATGAGCAGCTGAGAATCATATAATGCAGCTGGAGGAAAGATAGGAATTTGCTCAATGAATTCAACTGCTCTGGAACACTATAGTTAGATAAATGATCTCTAAATATCTGAGCCTCAAATCAGTCAAGATTTTGCAGATTTGTGTCAGAATTATACCACTGGAGAAGAGAGAGAAGAGTGTGCATTTGTGGCATACTGTTTGTTGCGTTTGGATTGTGCTTGTTAAGATGTTCCTGATTTGAGCTTTTTTTTCTGGAATAGCAGCCCTGTGTGCAATTACAATCAATTGATCAAAAAAGAAAAATTCTGTTTCTCGTGACTAAGGACAAAGTAGAAGCACAACTCTGTATCTTCCATATGCTAAGGTTCCTTTAAGGAATTCAAAACAAATCTTTTATAAGTTAGTGTGCAAAATTGAGTGAGAAACCATTAGAAGTCCAGTGCTCTGCTCTGAACAAATGAGCTGTGCCCTAACATCTGTCCTTCAATATCTTTCTTCCTCAGGTTTCAGACCTACACAGATTTGCCACAAATAAAAGTGATACACAAAGGCTAGTGGAATATTACTTCTGTAGTGTTCCTTTCATCTCTGTGGCATAATGGATGAGGTAGTTTGTGGGAATCAAAACATTCAACTCCATAATAATATAAATATATAAATATCTGTCGTACCACTCCCTTCCTGTAAAGAAGGTGTTCATATAGAGGCCATATCAACACAAGTACATAGAATCGTAGAATCATAGAATAGTTTGGGGTGGAAGTGACCTCCAAAGATCACCTAGTCCTCCCTCTTCAATGAACATGTAATATGTAGCGTGCAGTTTGCACTGTTTGCATGTAAACTCTTTTCACTGAAATGGTGTTTTTCCTGGGAATATTTGTTTCTACAAGTTAGCAGCTGTGCATGCGCTGTGCTAACAGCACGATTATTGCTCCGTATTAAAGGAGGTGCATCCATATACTGGGTGAAATGCTCAAGTATGACAGCCAGGTTTAAGACAATAGTTAAAAAGAAAGATATGTTCCTCCATCATGGTGTTGTGTGATGGTCAACATGCAAGAAAGTGACTCGAACCATAACTCCTTCTGTAAACCTAAGAGTGAATAAATTACAAGGGTCTCAGACTGGGAGAAGTGCCCAGGTGAAAGGCAAGTGAAAAACGGTTGGAATAACTACTTAGCTTTTTCACCCAATGGAATGGTGGAACAGATATTTAATTTTCAGGATTAGCAAGGATTAGCCAGCTGTCATAGCCAGTGCATCTGTTAAAGACTTCTTTAAATCAGAGTGAGGCAATTATGTCCCTAATATCCAACATATTAACATATGAAAACAACACTATTATAGTAATTTAGTAAACCAACTTCAGCTACTAAGAAAGTACATCTTATACATGTTGCTACTACCTTATGTGGTTGTTTCTTTGTTGTTGTGTTGCCTTTTTTTTCTTTTGCTTCTTTTTTTTTACTTCACACTCCTGAGAAGATCCTTTTTATTTTGAAGCACATCTTTTTAGACTTTTATATCTGTCTAC
Organism: Columba livia; assembly: GCF_036013475.1. Lineage (NCBI taxonomy): Eukaryota > Metazoa > Chordata > Aves > Columbiformes > Columbidae > Columba > Columba livia. Next base: position 177,518,218 of record NC_088602.1, read on the forward strand.
ACTCCTTCCTTCTACATTGGTATTCCTGATACATAGCAGCAACGAATTCATAAAATTTATCATCTAGGTTGTTCACTCAGTATCACAGAAGTTCAGAGTGAGTGCATCCTGAGAGGTGGCAAGGCAGTCAGAACTTGTTAACAGAAGATTAACACTGAGGACCTGTTGAAAACCAAGTGCTTGTGGGCCTTCTATAATCTAGTTGGGAATCAGTACTTACCTAAAGCATGGAGTTCCTGAATTCAATTTTGATATTTGGAAAGCCTAAACGCAGTTTACAAAAGAGTACACACCATATTCTATAAAAATGCTAGATATTCACTCATAAAAGCACATATTATTAGGGTTTCCTGTGCACTTAATCACTTAATCTAGGAGGGTTAAAAGGAGGATGGGGGATTTTTCTGGAGTGTGGTGCGTTGTTGTTTTTTTTTGTGTTTTTCTTGTTTGTTTGTTTGTTTGTCTTGTTGTTGTGTTTTTTTTTTCTTTTCTTCCCCCCCCGTGTTTAGTTTTGTGGGGGTTTTTTTTGTTTGTCTGTTTTTTTTTGGGGGGTTGTTTTTTTTTAAAAAAATTATTTATTTATTTTTATTTTATTTTTTTACTTTTCAGGATCTTAATTCCCCTCTGGGAGTTTGAAAAGTAGCCTTTCAATGCTTCACCTTATCTCAGAATATGGAGGTTCACTGGAAGGCCTGTTGGAATATCCTGACAATAATTTACTGTTTTCTCAGAAACACAGCTGACATTTGGTGAGCTACTGTTTGGAAAAAAAAAAACAAAAACAGAAACCAAACCAAAACAAAATGAAACAACAACAACAAAAACCCAACCCCCAAACAAACAAACAAAAAAGAGAAAGAAAAAAAAAAATTGGAGCCAGTGTCCATTTGGCTGGATTACACAACTGTGAAAGTGATCAAGTGACCTAACAGTTGATGTTCAATGAATCCATTTTGGTCAAAGAGAGTGTGACTGAGACCTTTCATTATAATTCTGTCTCCATGGTGCCATGCAGTGTGATTGACATATCAATGTGCTGAGATCTACACTGCTTCGTTGAATGATTTTGGCTACTTCTGGAGACAGAATAGTCACAAAAGAAAGACACAGAATTGGAGTTCCGTTCCCAGATTGTCTATCAGCCAAACTGAGTTGATCCTGAGAACGGTAAATTTCATTGAGTACCTGTTTTCTATTACCTCTCTTACCTCTTACCTGCAATATTTCCCATAAACTAGCACCAATGCAGAATAGGAATGGTAATAGAAGTTGATCCTGCTCATAATATCAGCTCTTTCCTGCGAAGGGCAATCTAAAATGAGCACAACTATGCATGAACAAAGATGATACACACAAAAATTGGAACATTACACACAGGTTCAAATATAATTTCAATAGTTTCTTGGTGCCTTTTTTTTTTTTTTTCTACAATTCTGTTCTTTTTCTTTTTCACCGAACACATAAGGGAGTTCAAAGATTTTTCATTTCAGTGTAATGTCAGGAATGGATCAATAAATACTTCTGTGTATACACTTTATCAATTATCTGTTCCAGTGCTTATGACTGAATCTAAAAAGCTAAAGCAAAGAAGAGTGATTAACTGTAATAAATGGAATTAGCTGAGTTTCTAAATTCTGTTATTCAGTTGCTGGCCATGCTTTTGTGTAACACCTTTACCACATGCTCAGTTAAAAGCCTTGCTATACTCTCTTATTTGAACACTTCAAATTATTTGATCCACTTCTAGCTGATCCGTAAATTCTTTACTACTAAAATATATCCTAAACTCAAGTACTCACGTTAAAGACTTGAATTCTGATGCATTCAAAATTGCTTGTAGCTCTCCTTAAATGATTGTTTTTAAATGGATTTGTGGTCTTTAATACCAATTTGTCATGCCCATGTGCCAAATGTGACTCAGTCTGCTGCCTGCTTCACCAGCAAGTTCTGATTCTCTGCACAACAGTGTATTGCTGTTGCAAAAGGGCAACAGAAATAATGAGAGCACATATTGATCTCATAGATTAATGACCCAAGATAAATGAATCATGGTACAGTATTGGTAAAAGACATGCAAAAGGAATGTGCTTTAATTATTTTTTTAAAGGTCCTCTAAATTTTAAAGGCAAATATTGTCCATCTGTTGTCATGACTTAGCAGAACTGACTACTTTATACTTCAGTCTTCAACTTACCATTTCCCAAAATAAAGTGCTGAATTTAATAGAGGGAGATGATTTATTTTCTAAGTTTTTATTTTCAATGTTGCTTATGATATCACAGAATAAAAACAGTCTGTCCCAGCATCACACAATTATATTAATTTTTCAATTTGAAGTACTAAAACCTCAACACATGACTACATATTTTCAGTTTGAGTTGCCAAATGGTGGCAACAGGAATAATATTAATTTCTCAGAGCATTTGCTTTTGAATGAATCTCTGGTCTTTCTGTGGAAGTAAGAGCTTCTAGGTAGCACATGGAAATTTGGATTCATCTAATAGCAGTTCCATGAATGTACCTTTACTTTTAAAATCACTCCTCTCATATTCAAGCATGTAAGGCCAGATCTTATTGTTGTTGACCTGTTGTGTGTCATTTTGTGACTGCATGTGCTGGCCACACAGAGTTTAGAACTCGCCAGCAGAAGGAGGACTCCACAGATAGAGTTCAGTTGCTGTGGAAGAGTTAAGATGCTCATCTGACAGGGGATCTTCTAGTCCTGCAGAATTTTGTTCCCACTCTTAACATTTCCCTTGTTTTTTGGTCCAGTGTCTGCTTATATAAAATACAACCAGGTTAGGAGATGACCGAGAGAACAACTACAATTGCAGCATGGGAAAAAAAAAATGGAAAGACACAAGTTATAAAAAATAGGTGTTTAAATCCTACAGGTAACAAAGCCCATTCCTTCATTTGACAAAGTTTTTTTCAATGCAAATAGTTTCCACTAGGTAGTTTAGTAAAACAATATTTCTCCCTCAGCTGCTCTTTAAACAGAAATGCATTTGAAACAAGAGTTTATAGCACATGGTAAGAGCAGGTCACTACTCACCCCTGTCTTCTGGTGTAGTTTCAAGGTCTCAAACAACTTTTTGCTTAGGGTGCAAAGCACACCTCATTTTTTCGACCGTGGGCTGTTTAAAAATCAGGGGCATTTCATTCAGTGCTCTTAGGGAATTTTGAGGCACCTAAGACTGACTCTGGATCATTAGTTCATCTTTCTGGTGAGCAGATATACATTCAACTAAGTGCAAAGTGTTCAGCTGCCTGTCTTCCAGTGAGAAATGCACAGATGCACTCTTGCACATTGGCACAAAAATGTATGCACGGGAATATAAATTTTCCGTTAACTTTTCTATCATTTTAGCTTCCTTTTGTGCTTTGCAGTGTTGTAGATTTAGGAAGCAAAACCATGGAACAGCTATAGAGCCAGTCTAGCTGAATACCACATATACTATCACTTCTAACAGTATCATTAAACAAGAACTAGAATTTGCAGTGTGTTGACATTTTATCAGTTAAAGACAGACAAGGGAGAGATGGGGGAAAAAAAAAAGTTTTTGTGATATGATTTAACTCTATGATGCTACTCAGAAAACTGGCTTCCTGTTTCATCCAAGACATAAAGGATTTAGTGCCTTTTTCTTTTCTTTTCTTTTCTTTTCTTTTCTTTTCTTTTCTTTTCTTTTCTTTTCTTTTCTTTTCTTTTCTTTTCTTTTCTTTTCTTTTCTTTTCTTTTCTTTTCTTTTCTTTTCTTTTCTTTTCTTTTCTTTTCTTCTCTTCTCTTCTCTTCTCTTCTCTTCTCTTCTCTTCTCTTCTCTTCTCTTCTCTTCTCTTCTCTTCTCTTCCCTTCTCTTCCCTTCTCTTCCCTTCTCTTCCCTTCTCTTCCCTTCTCTTCTCTTCTCTTCCCTTCTCTTCCCTTCTCTTCCCTTCTCTTCTCTTCCCTTCCCTTCCCTTCCCTTCCCTTCCCTTCCCTTCCCTTCCCTTCCCTTCCCTTCCCTTCCCTTCCCTTCCCTTCCCTTCCCTTCCCTTCCCTTCCCTTCCCTTCCCTTCCCTTCCCTTCCCTTCCCTTCCCTTCCCTTCCCTTCCCTTCCCTTCCCTTCCCTTCCCTTCCCTTCCCTTCCCTTCCCTTCCCTTCCCTTCCCTTCCCTTCCCTCCCCTTCCCTCCCCTTCCCTCCCCTTCCCTCCCCTTCCCTCCCCTTCCCTCCCCTTCCCTCCCCTTCCCTCCCCTTCCTTTCCTGGGAAAAAAGGAGGGAGAGCAATTGTGAACTTTGGACTGCTGAGAAGTTTCCTCTTTGCTTGCAAAGTCTAGCTAAGATATTTATCTAGCAGATCACACCATCATTACTTATTGTCTGATTATGGCTTCATTATAATTTTTCACTTACTGTATTTCTCTGTCAACTTTGACTTCAAAAATTCCTCTTTAGACTTTGATGCAGGCTATTCCTGATTTCCATCCACTATAAGTTTTGAAATATTGTTAATGTCTTCTATGTGAGCAGTTAAATGAATGACACTGGAGGGACTGTAGCAGGAGTCTAGAGACATTGGGCAGCCAACATACATTGTCTGGTTGGTTTCATTTCCTCTAAAATGAAAACAGTAGGTCAAACAGTTTTTTCTTTCATCCCCAAATTAAAGCCATAGATGCAGATGGAATGCTGGCATGGCTAGGCAGAGGTGATATTCTGCATTGCAGTGAAAGAAAAGAAAGCTCATTTGTCTCAATTGTGTAGTGCCAACACCCTCTTGTCCTACTGCACTCCCATTTTCAGCTCTAGAGATCCATCTCACCTGAAAGAAAATAGTATTACAATATTCCCCACCAGCAGAATCATATTTGCAGTGAGTATGACTTTAGTAAATCTTATAGAGGCTCAAAACTGCTCCAGAAGAGCAAAACATGTACATTTTTTTTTCTGCCAGAATTGATACACAGAGTACGAATATGCATCACACATGCATATATGTTTATGCATATACATGCATGTATCTCAAAAACAAAACATTAAAAATCAAAACTTTAACCTTATTTGCCTCTTGTGATATCCAACCAACATTCAGTGAACACAATCGTACCGTTTCCAAGGTTTTGATGATTAATTTTTCCACCCTCACTTATTGACACTGGTCCTGAATAGTGGAATATGGAAAAAGGTACATAATTTTTTGAGAGTACTGCTTTACCTCACCATATATGCACTTCACATGTGGTAAAAGTTTGCCTGACATATTTCTCTTTAAGTTACTTCCTACTCTGCTGAAGACAGATTTTCCTTACTATTCTCTGAATTTCTTCATCAAAATTTCTTTTACTGTAACATTCTAATTATTCCTGAGATTTGTGTTGAGTGTCTCACTGCTCTGTAGTCCCTAGCTCCTTGACTTTTTTCACTGCCAAATGTTATTGTAATAGAAACCATATTTCTGACAATGTTATGCTGATCTGAACCAACAGAAAGTCAAATTAATGGAGAAACTATTTCTTATTCTCTGAGATGAACAAGCCACATTCATTTGTGGATTACAGGATATGTTACAATAATTATTTCCATAGGGCTTGAGACACATTTTCCCTCATGTGAGAAGTTAATGAATCTTTGGAAGCTGTTAGGTTGCATTTTGAATGGAAAATTAAAATACCAATAAAGCTTTTCAGTGTATAGTTTTGGAGGCAGAGACAGTTGAACCAGTTATAATAAGAACCTGTTCTAAGGAAGATGTTAAAAGTAAGAAGTGAACATAAGAAAAATTTAAAATATTGACCTTAGGAAATGGAACACACTAAATAAAACATTTTTCCTGACATTATTTTCCCACTAAGATAGGTATTTTATAAATGCATGTTCACCTGGTATCTTCTAGTAGAAAGTTCTAGTTCCCTACTGTATCAAAGAATTTGTTTTCTTCACCTCACTTCTAAATAAAGTTGCATCTTGGAAGGGGGGTGAGAGGGTGAGTCATGACCTATAAAAAAGATTGTTGTTGATAACAGAATAGTGTTGCATGGAACTAGAGTAGAGAGGCCATCAGCTTCTCTGATTTAGTGCATTTTATTATTTGCTTCAAAAAGAAGAAAATACGTTTCAGAAAAGGTGCTTTCAGACAATAATATGGCATATAGATACAGATAACAGGGTGATAGCCAATTTAGATTAATTTAGTAAGAAAAAGAAATCAAAACAACCCCTCAGACTTGTGACAAATTCTAATTGGTAGAAAAAAAAAAGTGGTATAGAAAGCCATGGACAATGGATCCCAGTCTAGGACCCATATTACAGTAAATGTAGTTCTCATCAGCTCATACGTCAGCAGATGTGAATCACCTGCTGAAATGCATGCAGGTTTGCAGCAATTCTGAGTACATATACTTGGAAAGTACACAGCTGCACAGCAGCATTTCTAATGTATATCCTGTGTCGAGTGCACTCATTCTGAAACTTAAATGCTCTTTGCAGTTAAATTAATCCGGCTCTGTATCATATTCATTTAAACCTCATAAAGATAATCACAATTTGAAATATGAGGCGGTAGTAAGGCATAGTTATTTTACATTCAATTCACTTTCTCACTGTATACTCTATTTTAAGAGAGAGTACAGAGATTTATTTTGGACAAGGCTCTTAATTTATGCTGTGTTTGGATTAGTGCTCTATAATGTGCTGAGTGTGGGGTACCCATCTCTAGGTAATTCAGGATCTCAGCCTGTTTTAGTGTGCAGCTGCCAGCCTGGTATCTGTGTGAAGAGGCATTCTACAGTGCAATGCTCGGTGCTGACTGAGCATGCTACATCAGAATAAAAGTGCATAGGACAAAAAGGCTTCCTGTGTCATTCAAGTAAGGACTATGTGTCATAGGAAATGATGCACAAAATACCAAGCTCATCTTCAGAGTCAGCTGGGTTTTCTTCCTCCTGAATTTACTCCTCAGTTGGACAAAGAAATAATCTATAGACCTCAGACCTTATTGGGATATGGCATTAAAACCAGGCTTTTATGAAAAAGGTGGATTGATGGTCTCTGACGCTTAACAGATAAAATTCAATCATTTTTTTTTTCTTCTGAGATAAAATGATCTGTACAGTCCAATCTTTGGCAAAAGGTGTTGCCAAACTCTAGTCAATCAGAGAATTATCATTTCTTCTGAGCTCTGTTCCTTCTCCTAGGGGGAAAAAACCCAAAGTTGTTGCATTTGCAGTTTCTAATTTACTTCTCTGGCATTCAAACAAGCTTAAAGAAATGTCCAACTGTGATCCTGACACACCATTTTTTCATGATCCTCCATTTTTGTCTAATCCTTAGTCACTGTATCAATTACATGGTAGGTGCTAGCCTGAATGCATGTCAAACATTCTGAGGGTGTTTACTGCTAGACAGAAATGCTAGAAAAGGTTTCTTACTGACATGGATTGTAATCAGTTAATTCATTAAGGCTTACCATCTTGCTGTTCATAATTTAGATGCCACACAATGTTATTTCTATGCCTAAATATGAAAATACTGGAAGCATTTTGCTCGACACTCCAAAAATATCTTAAAATTTTTTTTAGACATTGAATGAAATTCTTGTTAGAAAATATTTCCCATGAGAGCATGGAAGGGATTCCCACGGAAGAGTTTCCTTTGAGATTTTGAGGTTTCTGGATAATACAGATAGTTGTGGCATTGGCTAAAAAAAAAAAAAAAATCATTTGTAGCTTACATTTCAAACAACTGTAAATAATGATCTTTTAAAATTAGACTGCGTAACACATGGTTACAGTTCTGTTTAAAGGGATGCTTCCTTTAGTATGTCTTGTAGCACCAAGCAAGTTCTTAGTGTAACAGCTGATTTTTTTCTCTATTAATTTGTCTCTTCCATTAAAATGTATGGGAGGAAATGGGAGTTTGGGCATGAGAGTTATGAGAGTCCTTCATGGTAGTTTTCTGAATTCATAATGGAAACCTAATATTTCTGAAGGCTCCATCCACTTAAATGTGATATAAATAGTAGAATCCTATTGCCTGAAATAATCAGTTCTTATGACTCACTAATAGAATTCTCCAGGTGTTTGTGTATCACAGTACTAGCTTGCTTGTAACTTGCTGGATCGGGACCAAAAATTTAGTATTTATAGGCATATGTAGGAAATCAGAGGAAGAAGAAGAAAACTAGAGAATGAAACTAAAATGTAAATTTCAACACACTGCTGATGAGGTACTAAATAACATCTTGGATTTTCCTTGAGAGACAGGTATGAACATACTTTATGTAGATTGTTTTTGTTACTCAAATACAAACACCATTTTCAGAGGTATAAATTCAATTTGAAAATAAATATCTCTGAAATGCATATATAGTGGTTTATATTAGCAATCATTACAATTAAAATGATTACTTTAACCAATGTTTTCTGGCAGTGTGAACTTCTGAATTACTCAAGCAACTGCAATTAGATTAGCCACTAATGCTCAAAGTTGACCCTATCATAATACCTGACATTTCTGAGAAAACCAATTCCTTTAGTGGTACAATAATTTAAAATATTAAAGTAAATTAAATATGGAATACAGTAAGACATATTAGAATGAGAAGGAAAAAAATCCAAGATATCTGAAAAGAATTTTGACAAAGAGAAAATTGATTGACAACTGCAGAACCTTAAACTGACTGTTACCATGTCTTCCATAAAAAGAAAAAAAAAAAAGGAAAGAAAAAAATAAAGTAATAGTACTTTTTTCTTATATAATTCTGTAAAACCTTAATATTTCTTCCAATTTATTTGATACTATTACACAGACTTCCTGGGTCTCAGTACTTCATAATCTCAATTTTCCTCATGAAAATGTACCTTTTCTTGTGTTTTTGTGTTTTTTTTTTTTGTTTTGTTTTGTTTTGTTTTTTTAAATTGAGAATTTATCTCTCTCTATGTTAATTTTATTTTCAAATCCTTAGCAGTTTCTGCTTGCCTTCTCATGCTTTTTCCTTCTATTAACTAGAACAATTTTAAAAGTGATGACCATTGTCAATAAAGAGTGCTGAGTCGTAATTACATATTTTAGCGCACTAAGCTCAGGAATGTAACTCAACATGTCCCGTCTTACAGCACTCACATTAACACTAGGATACTGCTCTTGAATGCCACAACAGGGCTGGCATTCCTTCAGTCTGTATTTCTTTATGTCTTTTTCTTTTCTCTTGCAACACTCCTTTGAAAAAGAAATCTGCTACCTTTTCCATTATTTCTAAATTTAAGTATAGAAGGTAAAGAAGTCCTGCTTCCCTTTCTAATTCTGATGTTGGCTTCCATGACTTTTAGAGCAACTTCCCTGAAGTCATCTTTTTGATGTGGCTTATCAGTTACCATGAATAAGTTTATAATTGCGTCTAATCTCATTAGATGTGAACTAGAACCTGGAGGAATCCATCACATACAACCTTACTGATGCTATAAAGACCAGAAAATTCTTAACAGATGGGGAAGATTTGTCCTTTGCCGTGATGGGAGGAAAATAAAACCACTAGTCAATAAAAGATCTATTTCAGAAAAACTGTCCTTTTCAAGCATTCTTTAGTTTTCTCTTTTTCTCATAGCTTCCGACCCTTTTTATTACTCACCCACATTTCAGGAATTCTTTTCTCCTTTGCTAAATTGGATATATATTACTTTGACCTGGACAGGTAGGGGAAATGTAAAAGCCTTGACTTTCTCCCATGTATGTGAAACATTGACATTAACTTTGGAAAGAAGTCTTAGCTAAAAAACAGGAAAAAAGGTAGTGGAAAACAGTCAGTAGGCTTTTTAGCATTTTGAAAACTCTATTTCCTCTTCAACAAATTATCAACCTTTTTCCCTCTGCTTTTTATCCCCTTTTCACTGCATTTTAATAGAGGAAATTGATGTTTTGCTGTTTCACCTGTAAAAATGACATATATATCCTGTTGTTGCACAAAATGAAGACCCACAATAACAAAGGAAAAGTAGAAAAATGATGCTTCCTAGAAGATTCTTTCCAGACTCACGGTACGGATCTTGAGAAACAGTTGGGCCAAAAATCTACAAAACAATGGAAGTAATTGCACAGTGGAAAATTATTCTGCCTCAGACCGTATAGCATTACTGCACATCTGCTACAAATTCAATTTCAATATAGTATCTTTATGTTTCTGTTGCAACAGTTGTTTGCGTTTTGTATACAGATCTCTAGACAGAGTTCAGCTCCACTTGCCCAAACATTACCAGAGATGAGAAATTTTCAAAAAGTATGCAGCTTTGATCGATGCATGGCATGTGTGAGCTTGGGTAAAAAATGAAAGAAAAGTTAGATGCTAATGAAGTGGGTCAGATTAAATTCATTAATAGACCATCAGTATAAACGCTATTTTGATCTAAGATTTCCTCATTGCACACTCTTAAAACTCTTCCATATTTTTCTTTAAGTGTATTCTCTAACTAAGAAATCAGAATCCAACTATTCTAAGAGAGTACTCTGTCAATCATACTGTAGAGACAAGCTTACTCCCTTTACTTCCACCAGTTGCTATTTTAAATACAAATTTGAATCACTCCTTCTAGAGAGAATCCAGTCCAAGGATGCCCAGAGTTAAGCAGCTGGAGCAATATTTATAGGAGGAAATCTTGATGAAATCCTAATTCCTATCAGAATGGATATTAATCTCAGATTCCTGTAAAAACATGTGGTTGCCCAGAACATGGTTGCATTGTTCCTTGGTTTTATACATATAAATGAATGCTTTTCTTACTGAAAGCCAACATGAAAAGAAGTGTTCACTGCAGGAACAGATATCATACAGTTTAATGGCTTTTTTGATTAAATGGTTATTTTTGACATAGTACTCTACAATAGTACCCATCTCTAGGTCTAAAACCTTTGAATTGGCTTTTTAAAATCATGTAAATTTTTCCAGTGCAGGAAAACACAGAAACAGGTTAGCTAGCTAGGCTAGGAAATTATTTCTGTGGAAGAGTTTCCATGTAACGATTTCCAGAGGCAAGACTGAATGAATTTAAAAGGGGAGACGGAAAAAAAAGAATAAAAAAATGAGTGTGGGATAGAAAGGACTTCACATCTCAAATATCCCCTTTGATAAGTCCAGTCTAGTCAGTTTGCCTCTCGACCGGGAAGAGAAGCAATAGGAATTCTTTAATATCCCCTTTGGATCTATTCCACATTTTTCACAATGGTTTACTAATTAGTACTTTTAACTTAAAAGTGAATATGAGGTTAGAAAACCTTCTGCTTGAGAATATTGGAATCCAAATTTCCCATATTTCAGGAGAGTACTGCAGGACACATGCGTCCCAACAGTGAACATTGCCAACACATGCAGAATCCTCCTCCTCATCTCTTCTGTTTCTAGCCTTACAACAGTTCAATTTAGTTCTCAGGGCTTGGGAACTGTGCTCTAATATCAAATAATGGTATAACCTGGAGATCAGGAACTGTTCTGGGTTGTCAGCATGAGTCAGTCACTTACAGACTGAATGGTTCCAAATCAGATCCTCTGCTCTGTCTGGGAAAGTGTTGTGATGTCCTTAATGACATCTAGAGGACTGCCCACATAGTTTAGATGGCAGCAGATCTGTAGGCAAAATAAATTCCTGTATCTTCCAGATCAGGTGGTCTGAGTATTTACAAGTCAGTAAAACTGAAGTTATAATGTGCGTAGGTTGAATGAGGTTACATTGTACAAGAGATGGACTGGATTCTCCCTTCATTTTCCATGTTAAGAGTACTAACCCTAGGTCCTTGCAGTCCTCATCTTGTTTAACTTCTGTGGCAAACTACTACAGGAAAGACCCAACACTATGTCATGTCCTTGAGTGCTGAGTAAGACTGGAGTTCTGTAGGGAAAGAAATCTATGATCGTGTCCACAGTCTGAATGCAATATCACTTTACTAATTTGCCCAGGCGACCTTTATGCAGACATATTTAAAATTTTCAAACCACAAAAATGGTGTTCTATCAGAAAATGAGGCTGAAGAAACAAAAGTTCTCACATGACATCTTGCTGAAAAAATCTTACAGAACTTCCTCATCAGCGTCAAGGAAATGTTAAGAAGCTTTACCAATTACATTATGTAGTTCCTTCTGTTATTTCCCTACAATACTAAGATGCTAAATCAATTCATAACACTAAGCACCATATGTTAGGCCATATATTACCAGAAAGGTGATATGACCTAGACTTGATTAGCATAGAGAAATAGTAGGATTTAATTAATGAACTCATCTGTTTTAGGATAATTCTGAAGTAACTTTTCTACAGACACTATCTTAACATGCTCTCTTTAGTTTAACAAGTCTAAGATAGGATTATGCATATTTGATAATTTGTGAGATGGTTTAATTATTTCTTGATATACTAAGCAGATGATTTATTAAATGCTTTAATTTTTCTATGATACACTAAATTTAATTCATCCTCATATGAAACAGCAGTAATTAGCTATATTATGCTTGGAGAGGATTTGCTAAAACTTTTGGAAATATTTTTCTTCCCCTAAATATACTCTCAAATACAAAATATTTGTAGACTCTTTATGTGGAATGAAGGAATACTTGGCTGAATAGTATTGAAATCTAGGTATGTTTTACTTTTGCAGAAACTTGTGGAAGTTGTGACTGGGCCACAAATAGATTTTTAATCTCCCTGAGACTTAAAAATATTAATTACAGCTGCTAGCTTTTAGATACACTATAGGAATGTAGATCTCCTATTTGTCAGCCCTTTCTGAGAGCTGAGATATCACAAATAGACTTTTAAAATAATTATTGTTCTCTCCAATACGACGGTAATTTTTTTCCTCACTATACGTTGATTCCTCACTTACCTTCTATATCAGAATTCAATTTAGTAGATTTGAAAAAAATTGTCGATACACATGAAAGCTGCTCTCCTGTGAAGACAGCCTTATTGAGGTTTAAACACCTTGTTGTCATCTCCAGGTAGTATTCAAGTATTACCACCAGTGGAATTTTCAGCTCTAGCCTACAATTTAACAAGGAGATCTCAGATACCTAGTGGCACTTTCAGGCAGAATTCAAGAACTATGCATGCAGGTTCCAGAAACCATGACAACACTGAACTTGTGTCTTTCTTCTAAAATCTTCAGACTAGATCACGTCTGTATCATTAACCATAGTGCTTACCTTAGCCTGGTAATTTCACCTGAGTTATTAACAAGATGTTGCGATGCATTTGGTAGACAGCATGTTAGCCACATTGAAATATCTTTGCATAAAGCATATTAAGAGATCAAACATCTTCGCTTTAATTTTAAAACTCAGCTCACTCATATCCAGCCTACTTTCCTCCCATGAGGTAAGGCTGATACATGAAAAACAGAAAGATTCTTATGGATTAGGTTGACAACTCCATGTCAAAGAGGATTATTGAGGGAAAGGCGGGTAAAATAATCTATTCCATTGAGCAACAGTCAGCAGCCAGGGGGAAAAAAAAAAAAAAGGAAAAAGGAAACCAGAGAAACCCCAGTGTTAATCAAGACATATCAGTTCACATTCAGCCAGGGTATGTGCCTAGCCTTCAACACAATTATGACTTCTGTGAGTAATTAAAAGTTACATATAACTTTTGTTACATCTCTGGATAGTTGTTGTTTGTGGGAGGCATGCCATGCTCTTAAACGGAACACAGTTCATCCTCAGGCCTAGGTTTCCTGATCGACAAATAAATAGTTGGCTTTCTTTAACCCAGAGCCAAAGTAAGAGCTAAAACCAGTCTGTTTTCTGTGATGAGGGAGTTTGGGAATCCAGACTGACATAACAATATAGGTGCACCCAGAAAGACCTTTTTACATGAGACCCTTGAGCATGCTTAGTGACAGGCAATTCTACCTGTTTCGCTTACTGTCATAAGTTATCTCAGAACTGAAAATTAACCATCCTTTAACAAAACAGAATTTATATTCCAGAATGTTAATGGAACATTTATACTTCTGTAATCATTCTATAGTGTTTCATATACTAGGCATTTCAATCCACCTGGGATGTTGCTAACTGCAGCAGTAAACACCAATCAAGCAAAACTGTCTTGTGCTTATATAAGCAAATGGAAAGCTTCTCAGGTGTAAGAGGATGGCTGCAAAACCAAACCCACTTATTTTTCAGTGTCCCCTTTCTTCCACATGATGAAGATCCTTGTCCTCCATCTGCAAACTGAGATGTAGAAATTGAGGCAGTCCAAGAAATCAACTGCATCGAAACTGTCTGTGTGCATGTAGCAAAAGCTGACCTTTGTGACAGATGTGTCATTTTGAAACATGCAGTAACACTGAAAATTTAGGTGTATATGCATAGAAATTTCAAAAAAGAATTATCTTTATTACTGTATAGATTTTACCCCATGAGTTACCACTATTTGCTCTTTCTGCTTCATGTTTTCACTTACCATTATATACAATATTGGGCACAGATGCTGAAGAAAGTATATTAAAGCCTGTTATCCTAGAGAGGAAGGCTCTGATCCACCTTCCTCTTCCCTTCAGGTCATTGAAGAATAATGGCAGTTAAGCAAGGTTTGTTGTGGCAGGATGTGTTGTGAGGTGAAAGGGTCTATTTGGAGTGGATAGATGATCACAGTATCACAGTATCACAGTATGTTTGGGATTGGAAGGGACCTCAGAAGATCATCTAGTCCAATCCCCCTGCTGGAGCAGGAACGCCTAGGTGAGGTCACACAGGAACATGTCCAGGCGGGTTTTGAATGTCTCCAGAGAAGGAGACTCCACAACCTCCCTGGGCAGCCTGTTCCAATGTTCTGTCACCCTTACTGAGAAGAAGTTTTTTCTCAAATTTAAGTGGAACCTCTTGTGTTCCAGCTTGATCCCATTACCCCTTGTCCTATCATTGTTTGCCACCGAGAAGAGCCTGGCTCCATCCTCGTGGCACTCATCCTTTATACATTTATAAACATTAATAAGGTCACCCGTCAGTCTCCTCTTCTCCAAACTAAAGAGACCCAGCTTCCTCAGCCTTTCTTCATAAGGGAGGTGCTCCACTCCCTTAATCATCTTCGTTGCCCTATGCTGGACCCTCTCCAGCAGTTTCCTGTCCTTCTGGAACTGAGGGGCCCAGAACTGGACACAATATTCCAGATGGGGTCTCACCAGGGCAGAGTAGAGGGGAAGGAGAACCTCTCTCGATCTACTAACCACTCCTCTTGTAATACACCCAAGGATGCCATTGGCCTTCCTGGCCACAAGGGCACAGTGCTGGCTCATGGTCATCCTGTTGTCCACCAGGACCCCCAGGTCCCTTTCCCCTACACTGCTCTCTAATATGTAATTTCCCAACCTATACTGGAACCTGGGGATGTTCCTGCCCAGATGCAAGACTGTACACTTTCCCTTGTTAAATTTCATTAGGTTGTTCCCCGCCCAACTCTCCAGCCTGTCCAGGTCCCGCTGGACGGCAGCACAGCCTTCTGGCGTGTAAGCCACCCCTCCCAGCTTGGTGTCATCAGCAAACTTGCTGATAGTACACTCTATTCCCTCGTCTAAATAGTTAATGAATATATTGAATAATATTGGCCCCAGTACTGACCCCTGAGGCACTCCACTAGATACAGGCCTCCAACTAGACTCCGCACCATTGACTACCACTCTCTGGCTTCTCTCCTTAAGCCAGTTTGCAACCCACCTCACTACTCTATTGTCTACACCACACCTCCTCAACTTAGCTGTGAGGATGCTGTGGGAGACTGTGTCAAAGGCTTTACTGAA